>NC_055689.1:22644197-22960447 GCF_017639745.1 Melanotaenia boesemani | reverse complement strand
GGGGTGGGTGATTCAAATTTCACCTCATCCCAGTCAATCTGTTGTTGTGTCCTTGGACAAGACACCCACGTTGCCTCCAGTGTTAGTAATATTGGTGTGTGAATGTTCGGTGTTGGTCAGAGAGGCTGCTGGCATGGATTGACTGCCATGTTTCTGTCAGTCTGCAGCTGTGGCTACACCATCAGTTTACCACCACCAGAGTATGAATGTGGATTGAATGAAAAATGGATTTAATGTACAGTGTCTTGAAAGGTGCTGAATAAATTTAATCCATTATTATTATCGTTTTAAGGTCAAATCTGAGTCTGATTATTCATTTAAGAACCAAATGAGGAAACTGGTATTTATTTCTCTCCAAACAAGTAAAATACAGAGGTCTTTATCCCTAAATTTACACCAGGTAAAACTGTCTGGATAAAGCATTATAAAGATGTGCCAGGGCACAATAACATTGCAGTGACTAGTGTGACAGATGACAGGTTAGCTTTTGAGCTGGCCATATCCAACTCAATATAAAGATAAAAAGCTTGTCAAAATGAAAATCATTAACAATTAAAAAAAATCAATGTCATGTAAAAATATTGTATTTTATATAGAGCTTTTGAATTTACATTAAAAATGTTTTAACATGCTTTTGTTTTTTTGTTTGTTTTTATGACAAACGAGAGAATTATCATTCTTTAGCCATGCTCTATTGCACTACATATTGATTGAAATGATTAGTAATTGGGTTAATAATGAGACATAAACAATGTTTTCTGGGATTTTTCTGATGCTACATGCCCTGGGTCAAATTGACTCTGGAACATTTTTGCTGTTTTGATAAACTAACATAAAGGGAGTGCTAAGATGCAAGAGCCTACTTTATTGAACCTTATGTAAAAAGAAAGGAGATCTTTTCTGTCCTATCTGGCCTCATTATCTGTTGTTTGAGGTTTTCGTCCTGCTACTCTTTGTCACTTCCATTTTCCTGCGCTAAGCTCAACACATTCTTTATTCTGTTGTCATAACTGTTCAGAGGCCTGTTTGCTTGCTTCCTTTTAAAGCCAATCACTAATCCCCATTCCTTAAAACAGGGACTTTGTGCAAGCCACCTCTTCATCATAATCACTATCTCTTCCTGATAGCAGATGAACCCTACTGGAAGTATTTACTATCTTTTATTTCTGACTACCCCCCACCAGCATCTAAATTCTAGGTAGGGGTGGTATCTGATCAAGTTATTTTATTAATGCCGCTGCTCAAATAATTACCAAATAAAAGTGTTTTAAATTCATCAATTGAGTTGACCTCTTCGTATTGAATTACATGTTTGTTCTCACCTTAACCACCTTATTTTCAATTTGGAATTTTTCATACTGAACGTTAATAATAATTTTTAATAGCCAACCTTAAACACCTTATATTTTTAGAAACTATCCATACTTCATATTTTCCATGAATAAGGGCTGTATGATCCTTTCTGTATACCATACTTGTTGTATATACTTGATATGATACTTTGTAACACTTGCTAGTTGCTTGGAAACAGAAGAGAATAACCAGAGTTACTGTACAACCTCAGAATGATTTCCTGATGTTAAAAAGAACATTAAAGCTGCTCTTTGACATACCTGGATTTTTAATGTTAGTAATTTAACTGCCTTTATTGGCATTGTTTTCTCCTGAGATGGACTGGTGACCCGTCCAGGATGCACCCTGCCTCTCACCTGCTAAACCCTGGGTTAGGCTCCAGCTTCCCAGTGACCCTTGATGGACAAAGTGGTGTGGATGGATGGATGGATGGATGGATGGATAGATGGATGGATGGTTTTCTCTTTTGCCAGTCAAATTCTGCTCTGCAGTGTCCCTTTGGCGAATGCTAGCTCATATTGACTTTCATTATGAACTGTCACAATGCCACCTTTTAAAGGAAAGGGGTCACACTGTACTTGTACATTTGTACAAGTAGCATATTTGCATTAAAATTTGCTTGATTAGTTCAAAATAATATTGAGAACTGAGAAAAAAAACATGAAAACATAATCAAACCAGAATATTTAGAATATCCTCAATACAGCTAGAAAAAGGCTGTGGATTCATATTCCTGAAAGCCAGCATGGAACTGTTCTGTAGGATCATACAATTTCCTTCATCCCACTAACATGCCTTATCATGAAAGTCCTGGAGAGAGTATTAGTAGGCAGATAAATACCTTTCAGGATATGACTCATTTTGTTTACTGTCCTGTGGTCAGGATTGAAGATGCACTCGTTTAAACCAGCACACTCCCATCTGGACTAAGTATGCAGAACTGTGAGGATAATGTTCTTTGATTTCACCTGTGTGTTTAATGCAATTCAGACTGCACTGTTACGTGAGAAGACCCAGAAAACAAAGGGATACCTTCAGACTACCCCACAGACTACACAATTGTGTGTCTGAAAGGTGGTCAGCAAATAAGGAGCACAGCACAGGACAGTAATCTCACCATTTCTCTTCACACTGTACACCTCAGTTTTCCAGTACAACTCACAATCCTGCAGGGATTCTGGCAATTAACAAATCAGCAATTACCAGGTGTGTCAGGATGGACAAGAAACTGAGCACTGGAAACTTGCCGGCTGGATGAGGGTGGTGTCTGCTTTGACATGAACAGGTGGAACATACATCAAAGAAAGTATTTTTCTTATATAGCAACGTTTTTTATGCATCCAAACTGTGGCATAAATACATGCTGTTTGAGCTTTAGATGAGATCTAAAAGTATCTATCTAAAGGCTAAGACGGTTATTAAGAGTACAATTTTCTTTGCACTTCTGTTGTGGTAGCAGCTGGAACTGAATGCAGAAAGAAGAATGTTGAAAAGCATAAAGGATAATGAACAATGCTGCACACACTGTTGTCTAACTGCCACATAAAATAGATTCAAATACAACACTTGAACTAGAGTACATAAAACAAAACAGTAAGACAGAAAGATTGAAATAATAAAGAAAGAGAAAACATGGAAGAGTGGGAGTGAATGCAACCATATTGGCAAAGACAACAGTCTGTGTATGTTGACTGTTTAGCTTGAGATATTTTATCAGAGTAGATGTGTTGATTTGGCCAGCACTGGTGCAAGAACAGTTAAACCCCCTGTGATGTAGCAGTGCTGTGGCCGGTTCCCTCAGTTAGGCAGAATGATCAGAGCTGATATAACATTTCCCTCGTGAGTTCATAAATAGATCCAAACCCAAGAAAGACAAATCTAGAGGAAAAACAGCCACTGACTGTTTGAGTTAGTGCTTATTGTTCAACAAGACACAACTGATGTGTTATTTTCTCTTTCATCTAAAAATAATCATGTGATATTTTTCAACCCTCTCTTCTCTTGGTATTTTTTATAATTATGAATCATTTATCATTGGAGGCAGTGAGGAGAAGAGTATGTGCAGTAGCATGAAAAGTTTCATTTGCAAATAGTTATATGTATATAAATGTATACCAATGGCATTTGCGCACAGTTTATACACAAATTCACTTTGTATCATAACCTGATATAAGAAAGAAAGCCAATAACTAAAAGTGAAGCCTCATTTGTCTGCAGGCTGGGGAAATTGTCTCATTGTTTTTCTTGAAAAATTAAATCAAGACACAATATCAATAAAATACTGAGTAGAGCAGGCAAGGACAGAAACTAGGAGAGACCTTGTTGCAAGTCTGCCAGATTGGGTGGAGCTCCTTTGTGACACAACAAGTTAACTACAAGTAAAAAAAAAAAAAATTAAAAAAGTAGAAAAAAGACGAGAAGGTTACCCTATGTTGAAAGGATTTGGAATTTTCTTTTTAATTTTCAATTTATTTGGTCATCATTCTGGTTTCTTGGACATACGTTGGGCTGCACGGTGGTGTGGTGGTTAGCACTATCACCTCTTAGCAATAAGGGTCCTGGCTGATGTTGCAAGATAGCCCCATTTTGACCAATGGGTGCTGGTTGGGATGGGTCAGGATGCTTTTTTTTTTTTTTTTTTTTTTTTTTTTTTGCGTTTCCACACACAAAATCTGGGAGTGGTACCCTAATATCCACCCATCCTACTTTTTGCAACCCTTCCAATGGGGTACCAATCTAACCAATCTGACCTACAGACATGCAAACCATTGATTAGTTGAAAAAAAACACATCACTCCCCATGCGACCTGGCACAAAATCAAAGCAACAATGGCTCCTTGTTTAGAGCAACAAATTTTCTTTTGCTTATTAAATCTCCAAACATCTTATTAAATCTCTAAAAATGACATCATAAAGCATCGTTCCGTGGATGTCCGAGGTGGTCCGCACTTTCCTCAGATCACCGGAAAGGAAGAAATCCAGAGAGAGGGGGTGATCTAAAATCTTTTTCAGCAAGTAGCCGTCGCCAGTTACCAGTGCCCAGAGCAGTTCCCTGCAAAATGCAAAAAAACAAGAGCAGAATATAGAAAAATAAAGGACCATAACAGCTGTAGTGTCGTCCAGCCGCTTTGTATTTGGTGATTTTAAACTGATCTCTAGAAGTAAGCATGGGCGTCATTAAGTCTATTTTAGGTGGACTAAGCCGCCCTATAACGCTTTTAAGTCCCTCTAAGTAACCATAAATTTATTGATTTCTTTATTGGTTTTAATGATGATGTTGTTGATCATTTAAACCATCTGGAACACAGCGTAGTCAAGTTTCCCATTTGAAGTCCCAGCAGTATTTCTATTGTTATCGATTGCTTGAGGGGTAACAATTAGAAAAAAATAATATAATACTAAAGTAACCAAACAGAGCGCTGGATATAGATGGGATATAGAGTGGGAATCACTTACTATATAAAAAAAACTCCCTCCAACAGTTTTATCACCATACAGATGTATGATTGGTAAATCAATAGTCCTGCGGGTTGGTTTATATGGGGTTTATTACATCTTATTGCTTAATACAAGGACATCATCCTGACTCCAACTTTTTGAAATGAGATTATCCCTGTTAAACTGAAGAGATAATATATAACAGCTTCTGACAGTTTTTTTTTAAAGATTTTCCTCTGCAGAGTCTCTGTTTGAGAACCCAAATTGCTGCTATTTATCTCCTAAGAATAGACATGAGAATTTTTTCTCAGGATGATTTCCTTCTCATCACAAACCATTAGACAGTAACAAAACCAAATGTCAGATGTTTCGTTTTCAAAACATTTCCCAGTGGCAACACGTCATCAACCTGGTGACACATCCGTTCCCCATCCACCCCATTCACAGACCAGTGATCCATGAAACAGAGTTTTAAGCTGCAACAAAACTTTGGGACAAAGCATGTCCTACAGATGAAACAGCGGAGATCGTCTTTGTAAATAGGGGGCAAAATCTCACAGCAAAATATTTCTTTCTTTCATGCTTAGAAAACTGCCCATAAATATAAGATTTTAAGTGACAAATAATCTATAAATACAGTCTCACATAAGAGAATATCAGCATGGGAGTGCCTCACGTGTGACTGCTGGCATCTTAACCTTTACAAGACAAGTCTTTATCTTGTTGTGTGGTATAACATTAAACAGCTTGGTACATTGCAAGAAGTTAAAAAATTAGATTAAATGAGATTGCAAGAGCTTCATTAAATGAAAAAAATGAAAAAGGCAATAAACCAATAAGATGAGATGAATAAACTAAATTAAAAAGGAAGAAACATTATTTTATGGGATGGATTTTGTACTTAAAAATGCATACCTGTTCTTTTTTTTAGAGGCTTATTAAAACTATGCTCATATTTATAATGAGTACTCTCTGGTAAGAGTGTTGGGCCACATCTCAAGTCAGTAAGTAGACTTCATCATCTAACCCTCCACTCTTTCTCAGCAGTAACACTTTCTGAGGAACTTTCTTTTAGGCTAATTGTCTGCTCAGTGCACAAATAAAGTGACAGTTTTCCTCTAAAGATGGTGATGTTTACTGAAGAAGTTTACACCTCCTTTTGCACAGTTCGTTTTAATGAGGATAAACTTGTTAAATTTGTATAGACTGCTTTTTGTATCAAAATTAAGAAGCAGAAAAAAACCAAACACTGAGCCACTTTTTCTTTTGTCACAGAGCTGTATATAGACTGCATAAGTAAACTACCAAAACAAGACAGATCGCTGGCGCAAAGAAAAAATAAGATGAAGACATCCAAATTCCATGAAAAATTTGGGGAAATAACATACAAAACAGCAACCACAAAACCACTGCGAGTCAGCGTAGAGCAGCAGCTTCTCACTTCAATCATAACTGAAACTGAAGGCTTTCTAAAGTACGTATGTTTCTTCATCTCAGGAAAAATCAGAGCAATGTGAATCTATTCTTATACTTCTCTGTGTGAAAATCACAGTGGAGAAGAGTGTTGAAGTTGCCCTTCTTTGTTCTGCATGACGAGAGACTTGCAAACCCTAAAAAACATGTGTGGCCAGATCAGATACTAAGTAAAACAGAGCGTGGGTGCTCCCCCCACCCCAACACAGCAGTTGATGTGTTTTGTGATATGATATCAAATTTGTCATGTCTTGTATTTGGCTCATTATTATATCTGGTATAGTGGCTTCAGGGCTAACATACCTAAATGTTTTACCACTAATCAGCTGTGACTCAGTCTAATCCCAAAATACCAGTGAAAATAAGCGATAACTCTGGAAAAAAAAGCAACTGCCATCTTTTATAGGTCTGCAAATATAATGGCCAGCAGAAAGCTGTCTAACAAGTCTGACACAACTCCTGATGGACTCAGCTGAGCAGTCTCAGAAGCCTAGTTAGTGAAGCCTATTCTCATATATAAAAAAAAAAACCCACAATAGTTATTGTGCTCTAAATCATGTCATGTGTTATTATTCTCTTTTTTTTTTATTGTAAATGACATGTCAAAAGTATAAAATGTGCACAAAGGACACATGAAAAGTGCCCAAAGAATATTTAACCAGGAGCTAAAAGGATAGGGAATGTTATACTTGTGACTTGAAACGTGAGTCCTTACAAATAGTAATGATGCATTTTTTAGTAAAGGATCTACAAAACTGACAAGGCTTTAATGTGTTAAAGCTGTGTTTAAAATTCAAAGGACTGTGATCCTCTCTGAAATTGGTGAAAACCCAATAAATGATGCTGTAATTTATGCTTGGTGATAAATGCTTCTACCCACTGGTCAGTTCACTTGCATGCTAAGCTTAAAACCTGTTATTTTTACTGCATGCTTGATCACATCCTTGCTCCCTGTAAGTAACACCCTCCTACACAAAAACTTAAATTTTTCCTGTTTTGAATAAAAAAAAAAAAAGATGTAAACACCAAGCTAATTTCTGGTCAGCAGGAGAAAACTTTGTCATCTCACATTATGCGTGAATATTTTTTCTAAATGCGTTTGATCAAACCAACAAGACATCACTTATGTTTTTTAAAAAAAATGTTTATAATTTGATTACATTTTTAATCAGTCACTAACATAATGTCCACTGAGACAGGCTGTCAGCTTGATGCTGCACACCCTATTAATTTAGACACAGCTGTTTCATCTGCCCATCTGTTTCAGCTGGCACTGTGCTAGTAACAATGCTGTGTTGTGTTGTTTAAATCTGATTCGTTGCCCTCTCTATTAATCCTGGGACTTTCCATTACTTCTCGTCAGGCAAGTTGTGATTGCCTGAATGCATCCGGAGCTGGCAAATAAACTTCTGGGATCCTTTTGTGTCCTCTGTCATTGTGTCTTTGAAGTGTACTTCAGCCACTGAGTCTTGCAGGTCGTTGAGAGTACAGATGACTGAACACCGAGAGACACGTTAAGCTTGTTTCATGACAGCATACAGAGTAAGCCACACAGGGATTTGTGGAAGTGATTTGACATTTCACTACGCATACAAAGGTTTTCCTTTTTATTTCTTTGTGTGTGTGTGTGTTTACAGACTCACTATGAATGTGATTAGTGCTGAAGTGGGAGGGGATTCACAACAGTGGGTGTGTCAGTTGTGTTCAAGATGACATGGTGCAATTTTGGTCTCAGGATCTACTGGGAATCAAATTTAAGTCAGGTCAAAGGGACATGTTATTTTGCTTTGCACTGCTTCGCATGACATGAACCCATCCCCCAGTCAGTCTACAATCATTCATACATTTCAGAAACCACTACATTCCCTTCCACAGCGTAGGGTTAACTTTTATTCCCCAACTTCTCGGTAATACAAAACCGAAACAATTTCTCATTTTTACATGGCTTCTTAATGTGCTCCTCTTAAGATAATCTTGTCAGTGGATTAAATATGCACAATTCTTCTTCTATAACATATGTTCTTTATACTGCAGTTTTTTGTTAAAAATGAGCCAACACACTATACCAAAATTGATATACAAGATAGCTCATTAAAAGTATACACTATTATAATAAATATTGACGCGCACAGGTCTTGTGTTTATATTGCCACCATGTCAATCTTAAACTGCTCCATAAGTGTAAGTCCAGTTACCAAGAATGATCTTGTGCTCATAATGAAGGTTTAGTCTAATGAATGATTTACAGTGGTTCCCAACCTGGGTTCTGGGACCCCCCAGAAGGGGTCCCCCAAAGAGCACAGGGGGTCCCTGAGGCTTTGAACATTAGAGCCATTGTGATAAATGCCCACAAATTGTACCTATTTTAATGAATAAAAGTAAGGAAGTATGTTGCTTTAGTATGCGTTTTCAAAGGGGGTCCATGACATTTTAGTATATGTATGAAGGGGGTCCCCGAGGAAAAATGGTTGAGAACGACTGATTTAGAATACGTTCAAGACAGTAAGAGGGAAGTTTAGGAGTGTGTTTTGTTTCTGATAACTTTCTTAAAAATGCCCCCCCACCCCCTTTTTTTCAATGTGCCAATACTGACTGTGAAGACTATCAGGGTTGTTTCCGTTTGTATCTTTTGCTTGTTTTTTCCCCCATTGAGAGGATCGGAATACAATTCTGACAACCTGTCAAATGAATATGAATCAGTGTGGTTTTGGATGGTGTCAGCAGGTGCCCCAATAACAACAGATGGCAGACATCTATATATCTTCAAAGCTGGATGACCAGTGTGCGCAGCAGGAGGCAAACTGGGTTCTGCCCAACACTGATTCACTATTACATTAGTCATACCAGTTGACTGGAAGAATAGAGAGGAGTCTTGAAACATTTCTTCTGTCATGAGATATATAACAGCAAACAGCCAGTGCCCTGCCTGTTAGGACAGCAAACATTTGTTTTGTTTTTGTTTGTTTCTTTTTCTAAACACCTTGGTAGGATGTTCAAAAAGTATATCATCTCTTGGAGTTAGGCTTGGACAATATTTTTATTTAATTTGATTTATTTATACATATGTTTGTATAATGTAAAAGTGGCTAAATTGTGACAAGATGTGAATCAGATAAAATAAATTATTCTGTAATACAGTCATATCCTTATCTTGAGATAATGAGAAAATTAACTGGTTATCTCAAGACAACGATTTAAAAAAACAAAAAACAAATAATAGCTGATAACAGCCGCTCTTGGATTCAGTACAGTTCAGATCTTACAGTTTAATAATGTTTTTAATTAATAGATTTTGTTTTAATCTGTTTCCTTAATTGTTAACAAGTGTTTAGCATTAAGCTAAGTTTGTATATATAAATACATATATATATATATATATATATATATTATTGTGCAAACCACTAACTGTTGTGCTCCATTAAGTGTTAAAATCAACTGTACGACCTAAAACCATACAGTGAGTTAGAAGGAATCACTGACAGTGAACACATGAAATACTTTAGTTAACCAGCTGTTCTGCTTGAAACACTGACATCATCAGCTAATTTCATAAATATAAGGAGCCAAACTGACGTGGTAATTAAACAGCTGTTTTATTGACGTGTTTTTATAACTACTTTGTAGACAACTAGGTGACTGCTACCTGAGACTTATGGAACAAACTTGGGTTTAATGGGCCTATTTACTCAGAACACAAACTCAGTGATGTAAAAATACAACATAAAAAAGTACATGAAGTATCTAAATGGTTCAGCCTAGTGTCTGTTAAGAACAGAACCAATGTGCTGCAGATCAACAAGGTTTGTGAGCCAGTGATCAGGAATGATAGTTCTGTGCTGAATATTTGGATTAATCAGTTTCTCAGTCATCAGGCACAAAATGGGGATGGTGAATTTGAGTGTTAGTCTATCAAGTTTTATGGACCGGTCAGGACAATAAATAAACTGTTCAACAACATGTTGGCCCACCGGGAAAGTGTCCTGTATGCCTGATGGCCAGTCTGGCATAAGCCAGCATGTTAAAATTGATTACCATTTGATGCTGATCCATTTGATGCCTGTTTGATTTTGCAAACACTACCAGGTGCATAATAATAAAACTGAACAGTCTGTGGAGGACCAAAACTGCCAAAATTAAAAATAAATACAGAAATATAAAAATATCTCAACAAATAAATTGATATGCCAATAAATTATATAAAAAATTAGTCAAGTACCAGCGGTCACAACAGGGCCGACTGACCAAATGCACTGTCCCTTTCCTGGCTGCATCTCTTAGCTTTTCTCCAGTCAGTTTAGATCATCTGATTCTCAGTTTTGTCCCATCTATCTTAGCTCTACATCACTCAACAACGTTAACCATTTATCCATTAGCTGTACTTGCTTTATACAGTACATTTAAGTTAGTAAAATGAGAGAAAAAAAAGTTTGTTTCACAGAACACAACAGGGCACACCGGAGTGCCTGACACTCGTAAAGTTGGTTTCTGATTCACGGCCTCCCAGATGCACCAAGATAAGCTACCTAATTGAGTAAGAGTATTTTTTCTTTAGTACAGTTCAGTTAAATATTAAAAATGACTCAACTGTTTCACAAAACATTACAGGGCACACCGCAGGCCAGTTTATTTGTATAGCACATTTCCTGTACAAGAAGTGTACAAGTACTTAACATAAAACATTAAAAACATTACAGAGGGGTGCAGAAGCATTAAAAAGTACATTAAAAACAAACTTAAAAAAAAACAATAAAGACAGAAAAAGCTAAAATAAAATAAAATACAAGAAAGAAAAGTTACAGCAGCAGGAATTAACAGTGGTTTTGCTCAAAGGCGACAAAAAGACATTTTTGACCTTGATTTAAACCAGCTGAGAGTTTCAGCAGACCTACAGAAACCCATTAGAGTTTTTTTTCTGTGTAAACTGACAAACACTTTAAGACTAAGGCAACAATAAAGCTGCCATGCTGATGAAGAACTAATAATGCAACACTACATGCGTAAACTACACTGGTGCTTCCTGCATTCAGGAACAACAACTGATGTTATGGATACTTATATTAAATATACATCACATGCAAAGAGATCCTATGCAATGGCTCCTCATTGTAATAGTTACATAATGTGAAATTGTAAACAAATCACATGATTTTCCAATATGATTAAGGTTTATTGATGACTTCCTTACTAAGTAAAGCTGAGCAAACAGCAACAAATTACAAGTTAAACATTTTCCCTTTAACAATTACTGATGCCTTTGACTTTTTCCTTCACAGTTTGACTTTTCTTGTTTATGTTTCTCTTGGGTTATATTTGCTAATCATCCATGGCCAAGATAGGGGTTTACCAGTATGACTGATCTGATTGGAAAGAAATGCATTACTTCCCAGTGGCAGTTATAGTTAAAAAACATGTGTTTCTCTGTTTAATTAATTGCATCAGTATGTTAAATAGACACTTTTTAAAAACAGAGAACCATGGAAATACGGATGTCAGAGAAAAGAGTGGTAGTGAGAAGTCATCATCAGCAGCAACATTTTTGTCTCATTTACCACCGTTTTCTACACATTCAGGGGTTTATAGTGTTTTTCAGCCTGTGTTATCTTTTTGATCAGGCAAGTGTAAAATATTCATTGCATGTTCTTTTGTCCATGTATTTCTGTTCGCACTTTGTGCGCTTGTGTGGGCGTTCTGAGTCCCTGTATATTAAGAGTCCGAGGGGACAGGTCGATATAACCCTGCCCACCAGTGTTCCCCTAAAGTCCTCCGCACCATCTCATAGCTTTGCTTGCCGAGAGTCATCTATGCAGTCAGAGGGATCACATCACAGCACATCCTTAATCATGCTGGGGGTGGTTCTCCGAAGCAGAGTGTGCAGTCAGTGAACTGCTGACCTCGGTGGACTACCAACCTCTTTCATCTCACGGTGACAGACTGGGTTTTTTTTCCAACCAAATGTCTGGTTTGGAATGTATCTTCATATCAGAGCATCCTCAAAGTGATGCTTTTGTTGCCTTTTACGATGGTGCAGAGGAATTGAGAATTGAATGTGTTGCTGGAACAATAATTGATCTCTTCTTCCTCCATCAGCTCCATTTTATTGCTGTTTGTTCATCAGCAGCTATACTGAGATGTAGAGATGTGTAGCCTCATTGAGGCAAACATGTGCGATAATATAGAGGTTCTATTACACTACACTATGACAAATGATGTCTCCAAAGATCCCCTCCAACTAAAGCCCTCCAACCAGAAAACCGGAGAAGTTACTCTCTGTTTCTTTCAAAATCTCTAAATTCAATAGAAAAAGAAATTCAAATATTTAGTTGAGTTGCAATTTGCACATAGGCAATATAATCAGCACCAAAGTGCAGGCACCCCAACACAGGAAAGTATGAACTGAAGGTGATTGTAACCAATAACAGCTCCAAGCTCCTGATATATGCAAAAAAGGAGATAGAAGATAATGAAAGATTAATGAGTAAATCTCTGCCTATGAATATTTGAGGAGGGGAAGTCTGTTTAATACATGATCACCCTGTGGACTACTTCCTGTACATGCCACTGCTTCATTCGCTGATTCAGAGAGGATGCTTATTAGATTTTCAGACAGATGGCATTTTCATTACTCTGCTCTCTCATGGACCTTTTTAATAAATAATTTTAAGCCACCTTATTTTGGGAGGTTTTATTCCTAGACATGGTATATTGAGAGGAAATTAGAAAAAAAAAAAACTACTTGCCTTCAACTTAAGAAAAAGAGATGACATGGAGTCTCCTACTGGGATTTCTCACTCAGACATAAGTTAAAGACAAGAATCTTGGACAAAAACATTCCTTGGTCATAAATGCCTTTAACAATGTGATGGTACTGTTTCAGTCTTAATTACAAATGCATCTGTTCAAGCAACACACCCGTTGTTTTCTGTGTGCGGCACATACACAATCCAGTTGTTTGACCATTTGCAATCCAAATTACTTTCACTTTGTCGATTCCCGGGCAATGAGGGCCACACTTGACATAACATGGCTCTGTAGCTCACAGCTCTAAATGCTTTTGTGACTGACACATGGCAAGGGATCAATGGATTAGTTTCCATGAGATGGGTGTTCTTGGGGGCCGTAGTCGTGCCTATACATGCTAAGAGTGGGATTAGGACAAATCAGACAGGAGCTCTCTGGTCAGACGGTTGCCCGTCGGCTCATCTCATGGCTGAAGATGGTGACAAATGGAGAATGATGCCAGCAACGTGCACTCAGATCTTCAACTCAATCACACTGAGTCAACAAAGCAACTTGCACTGTCTATCACACATGCTCGTTTATGCCAACAGGAGCAAGTCAGCAAACATCAGCATACACAGATGATTATTTGTCAACTGTATGCGTGCCTTAATTCCTCAGATACTACCTTTTTTTTGTTAGTTCGTTACCCTTATTTAAGAGGATGTTGCTATGATTGACAAAAGAAAAAGAAAACAAAAACATTTGATGGAGGATAAGTCATGTTCCTTGCAGCTGACATCTCTATTGATCCTAAGCGACACCCAAAGGGTGCGAAACATGATGTATGAGGGCCATATGTTTCCATTTTTCCATTGCACTGCTACCATGTCAGAATGCTCAGATTATGTAATTACCCAAATGGACATATTTCACCCAAGCTGCTTAGATTTGCCTCTGACAGAGCCTTAGAGGGGTGTTTCACAATGAAAGATATTTATAGTGCTGGGGAGAGCTTGCTTTTTTTTCCCATTCTTTTTGTTGCCCGTACAGGGGAAACCCAGAGATGTGAAGATGATGTATGGCTTTAATGAGCATATTGCATAAATGTAATACCGGTGGGAAAACTAGGTGAAAATAGCATTAAGCAAATTTGATGTTCAGCATAAATGTGAACTCAAGATTTAATACAAACAAACGTGCAAAATTTTCCTGCAAACACATGCAAGCATTGATTTATATACACAAATCACACAACACCTATATCATCACACCCCCCCCCCCCCCCCCCCCCCCCCCCCCCCACCACACACACACACAACCCAAAAAAGCACTAGTATAGACTCATTTGTGATTCTTGCATTCAGCTTGATCACAGGAGCAGGGAAAGCATCAGTGACAGCAGATGTAAGCGGTGCAGTCTTTCCCCCCTACTTTGCATGTCATCAAAGTGGTGGTCGGGACTTCCGATTCCCTCGTCTCCTTCGCAGAGAATGAATAATGCAGCAGTGCGGGGTTGCCTGCCTGACAGAACGACTTGATAAAAACAGCTGGGTAATACTGAGGGAACTACACTGAAACAAGACTGCAGTAGCTAAATATAAGCCCTGCCAAAGTTCCTGTTGTTTCTTCCACCCAGGGAGGAGGAGACGGAGTGATTGGACTCTATGCATCAATCCAGGCAGTTAAACAGCAGAAAAAATGGTGCACATGAGTTTTATATTCTGGAACAAAAAATCTGATCAAGATTATTGTCATGGTACAGTAAAAAATAGAGTCAAAAGGAAGCTGAGAAGCATAGCTACACAGTTAATTAAATCTGAGTTCAAACAGATCACTGTGTCAGAGAAAATGATTCATTTTCAATGATTCATTGCTTTTGTCAACATCAAAAATCAGGGTTACTGATGTGCATCATTATGAGGCATCCGGTCTTAATGAAAGCAACTAGAGACGCTGTGAAACTTTTACCAAAACATCTTGTCATAATGCCATAATTAAATGCTTTCAGTTATGTCACATTAACTTTTCATCTGCTTTCAGTATTCATGATTGCCCACATTTCTCCAGATGCAGTAATCTAATTTTTCAGTGTAGAAATTCTGCTTTATATTTTTAATGTTTCTGTTAATCTTTTTTTTTAATGCATCCCACAATCGTGCTGTTATTTTCCTTCAATTACATACTATGTTTTACTTCACAGTTATTGTTTGTGAGAGGTAGCCAACTACAGATTTAAAGCTTATCTTGAGATTTTAAGTACAGTGACAGGAGTGACATGTTCTTTAAAAAACACACTCTAATGATGAGCCAATAAAACAGGTAAGAAAGGGTCTTTAAATACCAGGAGAAAAATGATTCACTTCAGTGTGACTGTTTTTTCACTAGTATCATGCTAATGGTCTGTTAAAGTAGTGACTCTTTTGTCATGGTTCGAAATAATTTCATTTAACAACATTTTACTAAAATGCAATTAGTTAAAAGGTAAGTTAAAAACAAGTTTTTTTCTGTTTTTTTTTTTTGTGGAGCGCACTGCTGCTGATAATGTGGCTCACCTATATGTTCATACTTAAAGAAATATGTCTTTTTGCATGTGTACAATGATTGATATGCTTATTTTATGCTGTATACAAACAAATATGTAAACAAAAGATAGTAAAGTATTTTGAAATGAAGAACAACTTATTTATACATTATTTGTTGTAGCTAGATTGTTTTAGTAAACTTGTACAGCTTAGATATTTAAAGATTAATGTGGAAATGTATTTTGTTATCATATTTTTGTACATGTGCATATAAAATTTGTAAAGTTTGTATTTGTAATGCATTTATATCATCTGCAGCAACTATATGTAAGCAATGACAAACATATGGGTAACATACATGTCATGGTCCCTCTGGATAAAGGAATGATATGCATAGTTAATTTCTGTTTCTCTTAATTTTTACTAAATAAAGGAATTGAAACAACCAGTGTTTGTCTGTCACTGCTCCTCATTGTTAGAGCATAGAAATGATCATTTTGCATAATTTCCACACAGATTATTCCAATGATCTCAGCTTGCTGCAGGGACCAGGAATGCACTGCACGCCTTGGCATCACCTTCATAGAGATGCCAGTGTTGGTTTGAGATGGAGCTAACAGGGTGGGAGCAGAACAGAGTGCTGTGCAAGGATAAAAGGAGTCTACGTTGCTCTCTTATGGTAACTTTATTTGAGCTTCAGCTACTTTTAAACTTGCTTTTATTATCTCATTGACCACATGTTCAAGGAAGTTGAAAAGCAACCTAGGCTAGCTTTTCAACGTCCTACCTTTGGTAGATTTCATTGACATATTGTTATATCGGTGGTTTTGTTCACGTCTGTACATAAATGTGGTTAGTCTTGAATTTTTTAAACATATCAGAAATAGGTCCTTTACACTGACCACATTTAACTAGCTAAATTTCCACATCATCAAACAGTTTACGTATTTTGTCTTCCAGTCTGGATATTGACTTAGTGTATCACTCTAATTAATGTGAACGATATTAAAACATTTGTTTGCTTTAAAAGGCCAGCAGTCTTTATGTGTCCTGTTTGAAGTGAGACCAAGTGAAGCAGTAGCTACAATGAAAATTTCAAATTAAGCAACCCAGCTCAGCAAGCCAAGGCAAGTTTATTCATATGGCAGGTTTCATACACAAAAGCAATTCAAAGGACTATAGATCATGTATATAGAGAAAAAAAAGCATCCAGCTTCTCTTTTATCATTGTACCTTTCTTGAGGCTGCCTTTCTGAACTGAACGACAACATACAGCTTTCTGCTGGTCTTCTGTAAGTGTTGGAGGAAACTTGGCATATCCATGACGAAAAACATTGTCTTATAATAACTAATCACATTTCAAATGCAATCTCAGCCTCAAACAGTTTTACCAAACTGCCAAGGATCAAAACATTTAAGCACAATTTCCTTTCCTGGCTGAAATTATTTTCATAGCTGTAAATGCACATATAAATAACTTGATAATCATTTTGCAAGATATAATTTAATACACTGGAAGGTTGAAATTACTCCATTACAGAAATATTTCCAATTATCATTTAAAACTTTGTAATTTAGTTTCTTTACAAACAGTTTTTTAGCAGTCCAATCATCCTCTGTTGCTTCTAGCAATCTTTTATTGAATCTTTCATCTGCTTGTTGCATTACCTCAAAGTGAAAGACTGTATGAACAAGATTGTAATCATCTGTTATAAGATCTCTGGTGAGAAACAAAGACATTTGAATTCTCTTTGCATCAACTAAATCTCTAGAAAGCAGCTGGTATTTCAGCTTTATTGCTGAAGAAGTGTGTTTTGCATCAGACTAATGTTGAATTTTACTCACTTGTAAAACAACTTAGTTGATTCTGTCTGTAATGTTCATGAATATATATATATATATATATATATAAAAACCATCATAAAATTACATTATATAAGTTTTGTGTTATTATGTTATCTAGATTCGGCCTTTCTGTGTGGAGTTTGCATGTTCTCCCCGTGTGTGCATGGGTTCTTCCTCCCACAGTCCAAAGACATGTATGTTAGGCTTATTGGGCTCTAAATTCTCCTTAGGAGTGACTATGAGCATCTCTTTGTGTTGGCCCTGTGATAGACTGGTGACCTGTAATATTGGGATAGGCTCCAGTCCCCCCACAACCCTGAAATGGAATAAGCAGGTACTGAAAATCGATTAATAGGATGGAAGCAAACATTTTAATAGCAGATGCTTGTAAAATAGCAATTAAGGTAAAACAATATAAGTAGTTGTCATTTCTCATATTCATCCCACGTTATGATTCTAAGCGCAGGAGGAAATTTCAGTCCCAGCTTAAAATGCTGTTCTATGTTCACTGTCTATAACAAGTGAGGGGGAACAACTGAAGTGAGCTTGACTGTTTAATCAATAAATCTTAATTTTAATCATATTAGCACAGTATAAAGACAATGGTTTGTTTGCTAGTTTGTTACCAAGCTTCTGTTTGACAAAAATTCTTTTTAGTTTAACAGGGAAGTTATTTCTAGGTCATGTTTTTAGAAACAAGTTACTAAATTATATTTATAAATGTATCTGATCAGGGCTTGTCCTAGCATCTATGATGTTAGTGTTACAATATAGAAATATATGTATACATCTATATGCAGATCTACCTAATGCTAATTTGTAGTACTAGATAATTTTTTTAAATTCTTTTTGATGAACCTGAATATTCTTTTTTTTCATTTCTTTTTCTCTAAGACACACATCCAACAATCTTGGGTGCAGGTGCATTAGAAGGTGTTACTTCAGTCTCACACAGCTCTCACACTCTGAGCTTAGTATCATCACTCTAATGATCATTGCTGTTATAGGCACCTGGTCTTTGTCAAAAATGTTTAAAGACTGAATCTACACTCAGCTTTCCTGATAAAAGGGGAGGGCTGTGTAGCGGTTAGGCCCCTCTTATTATCACATCAAAGAAGCCTGCATTTTCTGGTTGATTGGTTAATGGGAAAAATAAGTCTGAAAACTTACATAGACAGCTTGATTAACACCTACAGTCTTTGTATGTAAATGAATCCCAACCGTGCCAATATTCTATGCTGTGATTGGACTAACTGCGCAAAGCCTCGCCTTAGCCAGTAAATATTATCAGAAACTTAGATATTTCAAGTTAGAGTGAGGAGTCGAAAAAGAGAGAGAAAAGAAGAAAGAATGAAACAGATCTGTAAGAAGAAATAAATCCATGGATTAACCTTAGAACGTTTAAACTTAGTCTTTGTCTTTGTCATTTATTTGTTTATGTTTTTCTATACCCAAAACCACTGCTACGCAACCAAGATAGAAACTTTTGTATACAGCGCAAGATATATTCAACACTTACTGAATTTTTTATTAATTTTTCCTTTTGAAAGGAACTTCGGGAAGCCAGTCCAAAGGTCGAGTCTTCAGAGCCAGACCAGTTCTGGATGGGCTGTCTCCTGCTGAGCATTGACCCAGACTTCAGGTAAGATCCCACCTTGGCGTCTTGACTTGCTCCGCTAATAGGCCCTACCATCTGCTCCAAGTAAGACCAAACCGAGCCTCCAACTGGGTCTAGCTGGTGTCTCTTTTTAAAATCTAAATTAAATTCCCCCTTTTTTCCAATTTCCATTCAGTTTATTTCTTTGATTTAAATTGGCTATTCCCAAACTTCCCTAACAAATTCCTTCCTGTTTACTCCGTAATGTTCCGACCGAAATTAATTAAATTCTGTTCATTAGATTTGTTAATTTTCCCATATTCCAAACTTCATAAAATCCAGATACTAATCAATAATTTTTATTAAAATACCCACTCACGGTTTTCTCTTCTGGGCCATGAATTAACTACGCATATTTCTACGGAAGGGTGGTGCCCTACTTCGAGAAAAATTTAAATTTATAAGGTTTCATAAGTTAATACTAATTCCCAATATTAAGATCTGACCGAGGCATACAGCTACAGCTGTCCTGCAGTTGCTTGGCAAGGGTTAACGTAAAATAAACATCACACATATTCCTTTACTTCTACAGCTCAATTAAATATAACACATTAATAATTTTAAGGCAGGCATATTGTGTTTTATTCAATCCATTACACCACAGTAGATACAGAGCTGTCAGATTTCCAGTGTGGGATTTTAGGAAGTCTATCCAACATTTCTGTCATTAGAATTTTCAACTTAATTTCTGTCAGCCAAAACAAATGCCTGACTTGGATTTATATTACAGAACAATGTTAAATTAAGCTGAACAAAATGCCTCCTGTTTATTTCCCAAATGTTTAATTCTCATGTTGTCACAGCAACTTTGAAGAAACAAAAGTCTTAATAGTGACATAATTGAAAGTTCTGTGCCGGATTAAGATGATTAGTCACTGAACTTACATATGATTTCATGTCAAAAAAGAAACTTGGTCCAATGTGAGCTCCATTCCTTTTTCTGTGTTAATATAAAGTACTTTGCATTTAGAAAATTAACAGATTTACTGGTACTGTACTGTAGTAATGTATTATATTTTGTTAGGAACAATTTTATTTAGAGAGTGCTTCTGACTGGGGTAGTGGTGGCCTAGTGGTTAGAAAAGTGTTATGGGGCTGGAGGACCCAGGATCAAGTAATGAACTCACAACAAAGGTGAACCACTGTAAGCCCCTGAGCAAGGCCCCTAATCACCCCCAACTGCTCCAGGTGCCAGAATCTGGCCTGGCAGCCCACTGCTCCCAGGACTGGTTGAAAACAGAAAAGGAATTTCCTTGCTGGGATTAATACAGTATAATAAAATAAAACTATATAAAAGATTAAATTAAGGGAGCATAGTCTTCCTAAATGAAATTTAATAGTGTACTACAAACATATAAACAGTGTTATTAATTAGTACACATATGTATGTTTGTTATTAAAAAGAGATGAATATTTTACTTTAAGTAGTGTGAGAAGAAAATCTAAACCCTGCTTGTTATTGCTCATTCTCCTATAGAACTGTCATGTGATAACAGGCCAGGAGATGTATACAGTCTCTCACATCATATCCAACATATCTTAACATATTTAACACTACCGGCAAGTAGTCGGTAGTGTTAAATCATTTACAGAGGTAACATGAAATTAATGCAAACCTTGGCCTGTCAAGACAAGATAAGCAAGTGAATTTGTTTAAATTTTCATAGTAACATTAACAGACATAAATAAATAAACTTAAGTTTGAGAACCACTGCACGACAGGATAATAGAAAACGTTTATACTAAAATGAACTGTTTTAATTTTCTCAGATGTGCTTTCTTTGAGATAGCAATGAAGATTATTTCTCCTCTTTACAAGACAAAGTCATTTAGCTGTTTGCTTTTGGAAGTTTTATGCCGCTTTGTTAGACACCAACTCTCCTCCCATAGCATCACAAACAACCACAAAGTGTTTATCATGCTAATGATCAGGTAGAGTGGCACATAAAATGAGTTGCACTCTTTCAAACACAAGGCATTTGTAGTCCAATAAATGTGGTGGAAAGGCGTTTCCTCAAAAGGTAAGCTGGGTGTTACAAACCCACATTTCACCGAGCTACCTTGAATGAAATATGTTGGGCAGATTATAAGTGAAATCATTAAGGGCTCAATAAAATGAGGACAAAGGTGACCTCTGCTGCAGACCTGTCTGGACTCATTACTTATTCAGATCTAAAGCTGCTTACAAATAGATGCACATCACAACCTGATACCTCATGGTCATGGCAGCTATAATGAAAGAAAGACTGGTAAACTTTGAATTAAAAAATGTTGCCATTGTGATTCTAACATTATAATGATGTATAACCTTAAAGTTGGGCAGTCATTTCTGTTATTGCCACAATAAACAATTTTCATAGACAAACATATTAGATATATTTCACATTTGTTTGCTTTCTGCTAATAAAAACATATATGCAGGTTTTCCAATGCAATAAGGAGTAAACTTGAAGCTTTGGTATTCGCTCTCAGGTGAAATCTCTCTAAATAATTAAAAAATAATTAGAGTAAAAATCTATCGTGAAATTAATTTAGGTCTGCTTCCTGTCTCACATGGCTCTTCTGTGGAATATTAATTCACCTATATTAAGGTAATAATGGTTATGATGGACATTACTCAAGTAAATTTGAATATTCTTAAAAGATTAAGAACCCTTTAAATATTCTTTAATTCTGCACAAAACATGATCTAAAAATAAATAATGAAAATGGATAAAGAGACCTCAATTTGTCAGGCGAGCCAAAAATGTTTTACTTCGTAGTTTATTTATGTAGTGGGATAGTCTAATGTTAGCGCATACAGGAAGCAGGCAAAAGTAAACAAATTTTTACTTTCCGTATAGGATATGAACACTTTCGTGGAAATAACTGATCAAACATTTTTGGTAAGTCTTTTATATGAACTCAAAGAACTTAAGCCAATTTCTATGTACAGAATGATGCACAGAGGTGTTGTTAGTTTCCTCACATGAACTACTTACTTCAGGTTCCACATTATTCTTTCTAACTTTTCTTAGATAGAACAGCTTAGTGTTGTCCTGTAAATATCCTACTTTCTGCTGAGGATAACTGCCTAACTGCTCTGACATTTTCCCTCACAACAGAGGATCACAACACCAAGTTTTACATGATCAAATAAACTAATACATTATTAAGGGAGTTTTAAAAAGCTGGATATTTCACAGGTGATTATTGGTGGCTGTTGGGTTGACTTTATTTGCCCCTTGACAAACAAGCTTATTTATCCATTATTTAACAAAAAATAAATTTTTATGCAAAACTTTATCAGAATGATAATCAACCAATCTATTAATTTATTTGTGGTTTCAGTTGTTTATCGTTACGCATATTTCAGTGCTACCCTGACATTAAAGGTAAATTAAATGACAAGAATTACTAGTTTTGGCCATTGGCCATGTTATTAACTTAATTCTGGTTTTAACTCTGAATTACAATTGATGTACTCCTAGTTGAGATAGTGGTTCAGTAACTTCTATCTTAAGTAACTACTAGAAAAATAATAGATAACAACAGGTGGTACTAAGATGGTAGAAAAAGACCTAGTTAAAATGTTATGCATATTTGCGAGTTATCAGATTTCCCTACATTGTTTTTTACTCATTGAGCAGGTTGCTATGACACTTATTTGTGTCAAAGCACAGTTATAAAAGTGGGTTATAACTCTAACGCTAGTAATAATTACATTAGGGAAAATACTGTATAGTCCGCTTGTTATATTTGGCAACTATGATCCAGACAGTTAACATGGCAAAAATAGTTGCATAATCCTTTCCTAGTTCTGTCACAATATGTTGAGCAAAGCAGCAACTACATTTCCTGAGTCATTGTTTTGTTACATGTTAATTTAATACTTACACATTCATATTTTAAAACATTGTAGTTCTGCATGCAGTGAAAAAGCCCTCAAGTTACATATGTTCCAGTTGATTTGACTTGTTTACTGGGCTCAGCATGCTACCTCTCACTTGCAGGCATTCCCTGGACTTTCTCTCTGTTTCTGCAACCAACTCTCACTCTAGTGTGCTCCACTTGTTTTACCCCAACATTTCAATTATTCAGTTCTGTTAGCTGAATCCATAAGTGCATGTGCATATGTGTACATCTGCATGCATGCATTTATACTTTATGTATTTATGAATGTGTGTGCGTTTGTGTGTGAGGTCTAATCTGTGTGTGACAGAAATCAAGCGTACCATGGGGCTGCATTTCCATTCTTGGCCAGGCTTTCGCAGTAAAAAATTCATTCCTCTTTTTTCTTCCCTTGTATGGAAAACAGAGTTGGACCTTATCTGGCCCCAGTGTACTGAAACACTAGACGCCATAAAATCATGCCTCTTATTATGGCACACTCCTTTCACTATGAACATGTATCTTTCACAGGATTTCAGACTACAGATAGAGAGGTGGGAATTCAGAATGGCACACAGCACTCTGAGCCTGCAGCTTAAAGGTTACAGCAGAGGATATTAGATCAGAAAAATCCCAGTTTGAATCTTCAAACCAGCTTCGAAAGTCTGGAAGGCATATAAACAGTCTCTAAAGAATTGTTAATGGTCAGTCTGGTCTCATGGAAACACTTGAAATAATCACATAACGGAAAACTATGAATTGGTGCTGATGAATACATAACCATAAGTATTTCATTTTTAACACTCAGCCTAACTAAGTCATTTGTAGTGTGTAAAACAGGGATGAACTAGCAAGTAAAAGGACCAGGAAATAGCAATCGTGCAAAAATATCTTAAAGTAAAAGTACTAGAAAAAGCTGGGACTTGATGTTGACTGCTCCACTGGCAGTTAAGGTGTGCTGCAACCTCCCATCAAACCTGTACAGCCCCCAGATGTGTGTGTTTTTTTTTTGTTTTTTTTTTCATGTATTAAATGTGACCCAGCTGTCAAATTCATATATTAAAAAAATAAATAATAATAATAATCTGATACCAATTGTTATTCTGTGGAGTGACTTTTGCATTTAGAGGCATTAAAAAAAAGAAAAATTAAGCAAAAAATCGGTAGAATCCTGTCCACAGACCTGTATGAGTCTTAGTTAAAGTCTGTCCACTGTCCAAAAACATCCTGATTTAATGAAAAGGTCTGTGTTGTGAATTGTGACATGACAGAATTACATGTTTGGTAATTTTCTGTATGAGATAGCATCCATGTGGTATTTTTTTAATTCCCAAACGTAATTAGCTGTTAGTGACGACAAAGGTGAAAAGTGAAAAATACTGTGTGAGATGGAACTCACACTTGTGGGTTTTTCCCATGACAGTCAATTATTATACCTTATTTTTTTCCAGACCATTCTCTGTAAACCCTTGAGTTGGTTGTGTGTGATAGCAGATCAACATTTGCTGGAATTCTCAGACCAGCCTGTCTGGCACCAACAACAATGTCATGTTCAAAGTCATTTAAAATAAAATTTTCTCCCCATTCTGATACTCTGTGTAAGCTTCAGCAAGCCATCTTGATCATATTTAAATTAGTTGCATTACATTACATTATTGATATGAATTGTTAGTTTAATGAAGAGTTGACAACTGCTTCCACACACAGGGAACAACATGCTTAAATGCCTGGTTCAGCATGTACTCCTGGAGCAGATGGCAGGACTAAGTTCTGAAAGGGGATGCCAGAACTTTTCGTTCTTCTTTGGAAGATTTAGATTTGTAAACATAAAGGAAGCAAACCAAAGACAGATTTATAGATAACAACATGCAGTGAGTCTGCGGGTGGACAAGGCAGACCATCTGACTGGAGAATATAACAAGCAATGATGAGTAAGAGATTTAAAATTAGTAATAAACCTCAGTGCTCCCTGTTAGGTTGTATTCTGTTAATGTAGGAATTGCAATGACGCATGCATACATATATAACATAACCATTACCCAGCATATGCACAGAAGTGACTAAACAGGCCACTCTTATACATTAATATATGTACATAACCTAATTCTAAAATAAAAAGCCTATTTTTAATATCTGGCAGCTTTGAGGAAAAGACCTATGAATCATCAATTACAATTTTTAGTTATTCACATTGATATGCAGACTCAATCAGATTTCATGGTTTTGCTTTAGAGGAAATTATCTGGTTTTATTAGCCATCATCCAAAACAAGTTGATGCTAACTAAGGTTTGCTTAGTGAAGCGATGAGAAGTGTTTTATCTCCATATTAAATTTAGATAACAAGTAATGAGAGTAGGAGTGATCCCAAAGGATCCCTTCCAAATCCTATGAAAAGTTATGTACAACTTTTCTTAAAATTTGCTACAAATTTACAGCAACACGAGAGATCAGTACGCCTGCACTGGTAAATCATTCATTCATCATGTCTATTTAGTCAGACAATTTTCAACAGCAGCGAACTATGGATAATATGCATTCACTTGACGAATTTCTTGGTAAACTACTAAAGTTTTGCTCGCTAATAGCAAACTGGATTCACTGGATTTTCACTGAATCCAACGTATTCACTGCAGTACAACAAGATGGACACCCAAAATGGTTGATACTCCCACAACTCTGCGTTCTTTATTTGAGCTTTTTTTGCATCAGAGTTAAAGTTGCAGATATTGAATTAGCAACATAAAGGAAGTTTAAAGGGACAGTGAACACAACTGTGGATTCAATCTTAATAATTTAGTTGTTAAACGGATGTAAATGTATTTTATCCAAATATTAAAGCGCCACCAGTTGGTGGGTATAATACATATACACATACAGCATGTTGTCCCATGTCTTTAGTCCTTTTTGTTGTTAAATTATGAGCCTTCAAATATGCACTGAGGGGCCACCCAAGTGGCTTCCTTAGCTGCACTCTATGGCGACTGGCCTCTCGGTTTAAATTACACTTAGACATCAAAACACCAACACAACACACAAACAACTTCTGGGGGGCGTGTCATGTGGTGCATGGAGGGCGGGAGTGGGGGGCAGTGCCCCAGTTTTACTTGCAAAAAACACACTCACCACAAACAGTCATGAGCGGGGAAGAGGAGGAGGACAATGGGGACACCTCACACCCCTCTTCCCTGGGGCGCCGCCGGGGGCTGGTAGGGGAGGTGGTTGCCCTGGGGGCCGGAAACCGGGGCAGCTGCGCTGATGAGGGGCTGTTGATCTTGGGGGATGCCCGGTCGGCTGCATCTGGGTGGGAGGTGATGGGGGGGTGGCTTGGGATGGCGGTAAGGGCCGGATCAGGGGCTTGCCATTCTCTGGTCTGCCGGGGATGTCTCCCTCAGGGCATGGTGAGAGGGAGGGGGGGCTAGGAAGTGAGAGTGGGAGGGTTGTATGCTGTGTGAGTGTTTATATTGTGTGGGTGGGGGTGAGCAGGCATGTGACAGATTATTGTCGACACTTGTTCCTGCTGACGATGCTGACTCTCACTTATGCTTATCTTTTCACATAGATCTGTCCCATATACTGAAACCTACTCCTTTCCCCCTTTCATTTTTATTTATTTGTATTTGGTCTGCGTTGTTAGGTGTATTTTTTGTATTGTTGCATTGTGGTTCTTGTGTATGCAGTTGTATGTTTGTATGTATATACAGTGTGTACAGAATTATTAGGCAAGTTGTATTTTTGAGGTTTAATTTTATTATAGAACAACAACTATGTTCGCAATGAACACAAAAGACTCATAAATATGAAAGCTGAATATTTTTGGAAGTTGGAGTGGGGCTTTTTTAGTTTTAGTAACTTAGGAGGATATTTGTGTGCGCAGGTGACTATTACTGTGCTTAATTATTAGGCAACTTAACAAAAACCAAATATATACCCATTTCACTTATTTATTTTCACCAGGGAAACCAATATAACAACTCAAAATTTACAAATATACATTTCTGGCATTCAAAAACAAAACAAAAACAAATCAGTGACCAATATAACCACCTTTCTTTGCGAGGACATTCAAAAGCCTGCCATCCATAGATTCTGTCAGTGTCTTGATCTGTTCACGATCAACATTGCGTGCAGCACCAACCACAGCCTCCCAGACACTGTTCAGAGAGGTGTACTGTTTTCCCTCCCTGTAGATCTTACATTTGATGAGGGACCACAGGTTCTCTATGGGGTTAAGATCAGGTGAACAAGGAGGCCATGTCATTATTTTTTCTTCTTTTAGACCTTTTCTGGCCAGCCACACAGTGGAGTACTTGGATGCGTGTGATGGAGCATTGTCCTACATGAAAATCATGTTTTTCTTGAACGATGCTGACTTCTTCCTGTATCACTGCTTGAAGAAGGTGTCTTCCAGAAGCTGGCAGTAGGACTGGGAGTTAAGCTTGACTCCATCCTCAACCCGAAAAGGTCCCACAAGTTCATCTTTGATGATACCAGCCCATACCAGTATCCCACCTCCACCTTGTTGGCGTCTGAGTCAGAGTGGAGCTCTCTGCCCTGTACTGATCCAGCCACGGGCCCATCCATCTGGCCCATCAAGACTCACTCTCATTTCATCAGTCCATAAAACCTTAGGAAAATCAGTCTTATGATATTTCTTGGCCCAGTCTTATCGTTTTATCTTGTGTGTCTTGTTCAGTGGTGGTCGCTTTTCAGCCTTCCTTACCTTGGCCATGTCCCTGAGTATTGCACACCTTGTGCTTCTTGGCACTCCAGTGATGTTGCAGATCTGAAATATGGCAAAACTGGTGGCCAATGGCATCTTGGCAGCTTCACGCTTGATTTTCCTCAGTTCATGGGCAGTTATTTTGCGCCTTGTTTTTTCAACACGCTTCTTGCGACCCTGTTGACTATTTTGAATGAAACGCTTGATTGTTTGATGATCACGCCTCAAAAGCTTGGCAGTTTTAAGAGTGCTGCATCCCTCTGCAAGACATCTCACTATTGTTGACTTTTCAGAGTCCTTCAAATCTCTCTTCTGACCCATTTTGCCAAAGGAATGGAAGTTGCCTAATAATTATGCACACCTGATATAGGGTGTTGAAGTCATTAGACCACACCCCTTCTCATTACAGAGATGCACAGCACCTGATATGCTTAATTGGTAGTAGGCTTTCAAGCCTGTACCGGTTGGAGTAGAACAACATGCATAAAGAGGATGATGTGATCAAAATACTCATTTGCCTAATAATCTTCACACACTGTACTTTATTTATTCCTGCTGGGGCCTCTTGGCCAGGTCATGTTTGCAAATGAGAACTGGTTCTCAAACATTTTTACCTGGTTAAATAAAGGTTAAATAAATAAATAAATAAAATTTGTTAGGATGAGCAGAAGTGTGCAAGTATATAGGTGTGTGCATGTATTTCTGTGTGTGTTTGGGGCGGGGTTAAGCTTTGGATAAAAGCGTCTGCTAAATGACTGTAGAAAAGTGCACTTGTGGGGGGGACCTGGGCGGGCCGGGGGGGCTTGGGGGTGGTGTGCCGTGGGTCTGGGCTCTGCCGCTGTCCCCATACTCTCATTCCCCCGTTAGGCATGTGGGGGGGTGGGTACCTTCTGGGGTCGGTGGCGGCTCATTGGCTGCGGTCCCTGTATGGCCCGGTCGTGGGGGGCGGCCTCTCCTGGCCTGTCTTGCCCTGGGGGACCTCCTGGGGAGCAGGGGTGCCTAATGCCACTTGAGGCTCAAAATCCAGGGGGAAGTTTGCTTCCCTCTGGACTTACATCCCCGGACCCCTCTTATTTCCCGCTTTCTCTGTCTCTCTCTCACACGCACACACACACACACACACACGTAGGGGGCCATTCAGTGGTCTCCTTGGATGCACCCCATGGCGACTCGCCTCTCAGTTTTAATTGCGCCTAGATACCAAAACACAAGAAACACAACACACAACACTCTAGTCCGCCTGGGGTGTCCCCCACGGGGCATGGTTGGTGGGTTTTGTGTGACGTGACTCTGTGATGGTGAGTGCTTGTGGGTACGGCACAGGGGAGGGTGTGAGTGTGGGGTTATATGGGGAGCAGATTGGAGTAGGTGGGGGGTAGGGGGAGGGGGTTGATGGAGCCCTGGTTCCCGGGTGTGCAGCTGGAACATCGGCCTACGCAGGGTGGTTGTCTGGGGGGGCCTGGTCCTCCTAGGCATGTTGGGGGCCCTCTGCCTTTGGGGGGTGGGGCGGCCGCCTCTGGGCTCCTCGGGCCCCAGGCCCTTTGCTTGGGCTACCCCGGGTGGCCAGTCCCTGGTGGGGCCGGCGGCTGCCGATCTTGGCCCACTGGGACCTGTGTCCCAAGACCGTGGGGGGCCCTTGCTGTGGCTCTCCTCTGCTGCCCTTCGGGTGTCTTCATGGTGGGGTAGCTTGGGTTAGTGCTCTGGGGCTGCTGCTGAGGGCCCAGGTCTCTGGGCTGCCCTGGTCTGCCTCTGACCTCCGTAGAGGCGTGGTCGCATTTGCACGATCTCACTCACCACTCTTCATCACTGATCACTCCTTATTCCTCATGCTTTGCATGCTGACACAGTCACTGAGTTGTCCAGTGGGTTTATATACTAAGAGACAAAACCTGTTCGCTTTTATGCTACTTTCATGATATGTCTTTTTGATTTGGTTATTATTTAAAAACTCTTAATGACTAGCAGCTGTTTTTTTTTGTTTGTTTTTTTGTGTGGTTCTGTTTTTGTTTTTTGTAAAAGTTGTAGGAAATTTTCTGGTGTGTTCATGTACAGGTGTAACAGTTTGTTGTCTGGTGATGGTGTGGATTGAATGGCCTTTTTCTTCCATCTGTGATGTTTTTGTCTCCTTTCTGCTTTCCCTTTTGCATCTTTTTGCTATTTTCCATCTTTTTCTGTCCCCTCCGGTCAGGTCCAGCAAGATTACATAGATACCGTGATTCAAAGTAGGCTAAATAAATAAATAAATGAATCAGATTATCAAGAGGAGCCTTACCCATAGGCCTCCCCTTGGCAGAGCAAATTTGTTCAGCATGATACAGCAACCAGATTATCATTTTGCTTGATATGATGCTGGACAGGACAAGTTAAAAAAAAAAAAAAAAAATGCACTGAGGTCAAGCACCATAATGCACCATAATGCTGATGATTTGAGGTCTGCCTCAGTTGGACGGGATTGGGAGTCTTCCTGAATTAAAGAGTTATTTTGTGTTAATCTTACCTTATAATACATCTTTAATAAAGTGTGCTCATTGTGGACATGCTATGAATAGACTTAAGAACAGGAGATTATAAGCCCCTGAGGACAACGGATTCTCAGTACAAGTGGAAAAATTCAGGACGTGATAAGTACAGGGTGGCCTGAGAGTTGGTCTGTTTTCCTTCTGTTTCCTGCTTAATTCCTACACTCTGTATCTACATTTCACAGGTGTGCAGAGCTACATAACAGGAAAACGCCTGAGCTGATTCACAGTTGCTGACAGCTGTGTGTGTGCGAGATAAGAAGATCCTCCCCAAAATGATTCACCTACATTCCCTTTAAAGGGGTTCAGGAACAGATAGACGAGGTTCTTAGTCTCGTGGATTGACCCAATGTTGGTGTTATGACAACACACTTTGAACCCAGAGATTCTATAATTCTTTTGCTTTTAATAAATTGTTAACTTGATCTTCGACATCATCCTCCTCATTTCTGATTCAACGAAATAGCACTAAATAGAGTCAGAAATTTTATATTAATGTTTAACTATTAACCTATTCTCAATTCAGCATCAATGCTAGTGATTAGCAATATGGATAAATTATAAAGGCCAACTGTCACATATGAATAGGTTGATAACAACTGATAATGTTGATTTAATCAACTGAGAACATCTAAATAAGAAAGCCCATCTAATGCGAGTGCCTCAATGGCTGTTCAATATATGACTATACTCCCTATCATCAATATTAGCAGTGAACTGAAAAAAGGAGGATAAAATGATCTTTTCAGTTACGTAAATGAAACTCCAAGAATCAGTGGGTTTCATAACCTCTGCCATAGGGGAAGTGATGTATTTGGCAGCATTGATTTGTCTCTCTTTCTGTCTGTTAGCAACCTAACATAAAGGTTATGGATGAATTTGGATTAAATTTTAGGAAATTTCAGTAATGGAATAAGGAAGTGAATTAGATTTTTGGGTTGATCCAGATCACTGCCTGGATCCAGCAATTTTTTTAAAGATTCTTTACTATGGGGAGATTGGGATATGTTGCCATTAGAGCTTCTAACTTAAAAAATAATTTCCACAATTATTGATAAAAAAAAATAATAATAATACAATTGCTTGGCAGAGGTAGGCGCTCTGAGTACTTCTAGTTCAAAATGATCTGATTACGTAACACACAGCAACACACAGAAATAATATAATTAGAGAACAAAACTTTAATAGTGTACCATGGTTAAATTAGAAGACATTTTCTACATTACATTTTCTACAAAATCCTGCAGACAGCACAACAAAGCACCTTTACTGATTTGGATACTAGTTGGCTCAGAATATCATCAGAATACGTGAGAATATCCATGCATTGTTTTTTGTAGAAACTCATAAAGCCATTTGTGAGAGCAGTCTGATTACAGATCACTACATAGACAAGATGGCTATCGCTAATGGTCAGTCAGGCTTTTCACTATGGGTGATGCCAATTATTTTCCTGTTGACACAGGAACAGGATTTGTTTATGGTACTTTTTCATTGATACTGATCATTTACGTGCAGTGAGGTTCAGGGCTGATGAGGCACTGATGTACAATTGTAAGAACTGAAAAGAGCATCTTATTTCAATATTCATTCAACAGCATGCACCTACTGGTAATGCTTCATCCCATCAGCATTCCTCTTTCAATTACACTCACACACCCAACTCATCAGTGAGAAAAATAGCTATTGGCTGTTCTACAAGTTGCTAAAAGTCACTAAATGTCATCATCTAATGTGCATAATAGCCTGGTACATATAGTTGTGCTGGAGGCTGCCGTGGAGAGGAATGTCATGGGAAAGGAAATGTTTGACAAGGCAAATATAATAAAAATAAAACAAATTCTTAACTTTGATTAATATTTTCTTTTTTGTAGTTTAATTTTATTAAGTGTAGGTTGTTTTCTAATTAGGAGTCTGCTTTGAGTTCAGCTGGGAGCTGCTGTTGCTGCATGAGGACCAAGCCTCCTCTGATTACTTTTGGACAGAAGAGGGGCCTGCGCAGCACCCATTCCTCATTGAGAAGAATAAACTATGTTCATATATGTCAGTCTCTAAAAGTCTACAATATTACCAGAAAAAGTCGCCAGATTTGTCGCTAGTCGCTTTTTTGAAAAAAAAAAAAAAAAAAAAAAAGGTGCTAGAGGGGTCTGAAAACTAGCTAAATATAGCAACAAGGTCGCTAAGCAAGTGGCAAAAATGTGAAGGCCATGCGGAAGTGCTGGGGCTGGCTCCAAAACAGAACAAATCCCCATAGACTCCCGTCTTAAAAAGACCAACTTCACAGCCGAAATAAACATGTTTAAAATCCATTTCACGATTAATAGGTCAAGTTTACCTTCATGACGACTGTGAGGGGGGGTTAATTTTTTTCTAACTCATCTGTTTGGATGTTATTTAATCTTGAAATTCAGCATAATTGATTGACAGGTGTCCAATATCCGTGGTAAGAACAGAGAGTGTAGCACAACCACGGTTTTTAGCTGGCTAACAGTGCGCCTTAGCTTTAGCCCGCCTACCTTCATTAGCCAGTTAGCTCACGTTAGATCTGAGTTGGCTTAGTTAGCTTTTAGCTACAAGCTGCTTGAAGTTTGATAGATGTCAGTCATCCACACCCAAACTCACAGCCCCCCTCTCAGCTCCGCCACTTTGCCCAATTTTGTATTTTCCGGGAGCGACGGCAGGCGTGACGCTGCCAAGATGGCGACGGTAGGAACGGACAAACAAGCTTCACTTTTGCTCTTCAGAAACCTACGGGTGGCGTCACGGAGGCTCCATCCATCTTTTCTATACAGTCTATGTTGCTAAGTTGGCAACACTGCACACATCGTGTTAGTGTGTTTGTGTGCCCCCTTGAGGTGAGGCAGAGTACTGTTTGCCTCACCTGCTGACTTTTCTCTGCACTTTATTTTATGATAAACATATTTTCTCTCGCAAATATGTTAGACATTACACAGACTGCAGAGAGTCATTGTGTATAACAAATATTTCTGTAAAGTGAGGAACAGAAATGGGCATGCATCATGCAACCCAGTTTGTATTGGACAGCGCAGTCACAGCTCGTCTGTGCCTCCACCGCGATTTTTGCCCTGTATTTGATTGGAAAATACTCAAATTCCGCTATTTTTCATACTGAAAATGCATTCTTATTACAGATCAGTGGAAAATATTAATATTTATTTTATGTATTTCTTTTCTTTATCATGCCTCCCCTGACCGAATGTCACTGATACCAATGCAGATATCAATATTTTTTGCCCCATAAGTAAAACTCACAATTGTACAGTGTACATTAATATCTTTGATGCAAGGCAATTATGGAATACAAATAAAACTCGAGAACATCAATACTTGAAAGAAATTTATTTAAGACAATAATAAATGATACTGAATAGTGAATTAGAGTAAAATAAGATTAAATTAATTGTAACATAACTAAACTACACATTAATATGAATATTTAGATTTATTAAATGGAAAACATAAAAAATAATATATTAAATATTATAAAAAATAATGTGCAATAACCTGCATTAAACCAGTAAAACATTATGTCATCCTCACTAACAGCAACAGTGTCATCATGACATCATAACATACGAAAGGCTACCTCAATCACTGTGGCTGGGCATGCTATTTTATTGCCTAAAACTCTAGTAAAATCAAATGGCATGTTTTGTATCAGCAGAGTGGTATCTTCAAAAAGCACCAAATGCATTATTTTGGCTGGCAAGTATCGTAGCATCGACTCCAGAGTATGGATATACCCATTCCTACTTTTCACCTAATGTTTTGGGCTTTACAGCCTACAACAGTTTTTGTTTTGTTTTGTTTTATGTAAAAAAAGTCTCTAAGATAGGGAGAAAAACTGGAGTGAGGCCATATTAATTCTTTGGCACATCAAAGTATTAAGGAAAAAAACATAGAAACTATAAATGTTGATTCAAGTAGCGGCTTTGCAATTAATGTGAAGATGCCATTTGACTCCAAACAACTATCTGCTTGGCTGTTACATATTCTGTGATATATTCTTGAAAAAGTTGTTGGCATATAAGTGAAGGTATATGCTTTCTTCATGCATGAATGGCCACTAATATCCAAATACAGCTCTAATTGATAGGGCTGTGATTTGTGGGTACCAAATACAGCACTGGATTACTATTTGAATAAAAATCCATGGAGACACAATAACACTTGTAAAGAAGAAAACATACAAGTGCTTCTCTGGGCTATCTCTGCATCTCAGATTGTATTATGGTATTTCATCCAGTGAAGCACATTATTGAGTGGAGGAATCAAAGAAATGCCATCTTAATTATCAGGTGTGTTTGACTTCATTTTTGAAAATCAATTGTTGACACTACCGATGCTCCCTAGCCTTTTAACAATATGTTTTATGTGTGCAAATAACCAAGCACACACCAGATTTTATCTAATGGATGATTTTATTCATAATTCCTGCTTGTAAGAAAGGAAAAGCATGTTTAAATTCCCATTTGTTACAGTATATTCTCCAGCTGGCTGTGCATATCAAAGCAATACAAGATCAGTTTAGGCAGAAAGGCACAAACATGCAGTGGCACCAACACAGGAGAAGCCTGACAACTTTTCTAAATGCAAAACCCAATTCATGTATTTTCAGCAAGTGCTTTGTTAATTATTTAGCCTTTATGCTATTTATGGTCCAGTGCTCTGCCTTCAAATATGCATGACATGTTTGTTAAGGGTTCAGTGTCTCCTTGTTTTTGTTTGAGTGGCAGAATCATGTGACAGCAGGCCACAATGGACCACAAAACACAAATAGTAGAAGACCAGAGTGAGGTCTATGTGTCAGTGTCTTGGTTATTTTTGGAGGAAGAATCTTGGATTGCATGACCCACACAGAGGACAGGATGCTGATTAAGTCGAGACTGCAGACGTGTTTCATGATGTTCTGAAATGTTGAAGTGCACAGGGAACCTGAGCTGAACCACCAGGAGGAAACATATATATAATATGTGGCGATTGTGCACATCTTGTCTGAGCTGATTTCTTTTATAGAGAACTTTGGGTATTTTAATGCAGCAGCAGACCAAACTTGGTCAAAGGGGAAAAGCTCAATGACCATCTTTGCACCTCATGAAACATTACCATATTTTCTATTTTTCTGAAAAGAAAATTACATTAAGATTTACTGTTGCTTTGCACCTGACACAAAACTAGTTTTGCTATTAGAATATATTTTGGTTTTTACAAAGAGGTACAGCACAGTGCAGTATAAACAGAAAGTCTAACTTTTTTTTTTTTTTTTTTTTTTTTTTTGGTCTAAGCCAAAGAGCACTTCTGAAATATAACAAGTAAGCAAGTTCTGAAATGACAAGCTCCTAATTTCTCCAGGTCTGTTTCTTTGCAAATACTGCTAATTTGCTCTGCTCCTGGTAGACTGAATTGGTCATTATTGAAATGAGCTGGTTGCACCTGCTATTGTTGCTAACATTTGTTTAATCAGCAGAATTTAAGGATGTAACTTGCAGAAATGAACAATCCCATTTGCAACCACACCCTTGTTCATAATCGTGCTTATATTTTTGCTACTTTGTGTAATAAAATGGCCATTTCCATAATGATTCTTCCCACTGTGTGTGTGTGTGTGTGTTTCCCTTTTATTTATTTATTTAACCTTTATTTAACCAGGAGGTACAACTGAGATTCAAAATCTCTTTTTCAAGAGAGACCTGGCCAAGGTAGCAGCCAGGTTTATTCGTTTAGTGCGAGAACATTTAATACTCTAGACAACTGAGATTCATGCATCTAAATTGTATAGTGTTGAATGACACTGTATGGGGCTATAAAGCTTCTTGGAAAGTTATTTTATAGAACGAACAGCTCATTTGTGATCTTGTTTTTTCTATTTCTGAGGGCACCTGTTTTTTTTATAGAACATCTACCCTCACTGTGCAGTTCGTACTTCTAGAAGCAGCAACAAGAAGTGATTAGTATCAGTAGCAGCAGTAATGACAAAAACAGCTTAAAGAAAAAAAAAACAAAAGCAATGAATATCCACATTTTAAGAGAAATATGTTTGACATAAACTGAGCTGAATATGGTCTACTAGGTCTAGGACATGACAGTATCAAGTTTTGAAAGATCAAAATAATTTAGTACAAGATCTACTAAAAGTGTGGTGTAAAGACAGCATAGCAATGGCCACTTACCAACACTTCTGAAGCTAAAATCAATTTACCATCTCTTAGATATCAATTCTACTGTGAGGCTCTTCTCACCTTGACAGCAATAACCCATTAACTATTTTAGTGAGTTATAATGCATTCACCCATACAAGGTCAGAGGAAGTCTACGGTACTAGTTACCTCTGTGTATCATACATCCTATTAATTAACACTGACAACTTTTGGATTTGCTAAAATTAGTTAAAATGTATTTAATCTATATTATGTATTAAAAGCTGTTTTAAAATGGTCATAATTTTGCTATTGCCTCTTTATATTCCATGTCAGGTGCTTTTCTCTCTCCCTTTCTGCTGCATCTATGGTTAATCCAAGGATTGAATTCTCCTCTACAGAACAGAGAGTATGAAGGACCTTAGGTGGAGATAGTTCTGCTATAACCTCTCATCAAAAGGTCCACTGCCAGGTGGGAGATGCAGTTTCAATTTGTTTCCAGCTCTATTACTTCAGTTCAGTAAGATCAAGATTTTCTCCAGGTTTTAGTCCATTCTTTTTTCACTAATAATTTACATGTCCATCAGCCAGAGTCTCTTACCTCTCATGCCTGCACAAACTAAAATCTCTAGTGGCAAGTTTGTGAATCTTTTTGAATGTTCCAAATCAGCTGTTGAATATGACCCCTCAAAAAAGTATGATCAATCATTAAGTATGATCCACAACATTTTTATGGATGACAAAAAATTAGTTGTGAATGTTTATTACCTAAAAAAAAAAAAAAAAACAACAAAAAAAAAACATAAATAAAAATCGTTTTTAACAAGAATTTGTACTCAGTTAATGTCCATGCAGACAGATTGTTGCTCCCCAGAATAGGGGTGGCTGATTGAGAAAGAAAGAAATTATCTCAAGCATGATTGGACAATGTTATCTCATGAGGGAATATACTGGAATTGCACAATGAACAAACAACATGGAAACACCATACATATGGTCTTTCTGAAACAGTCTGGATATAATTAGCTGCTAACACAACACACTTGTTCTCTAATTAAACATTTATAAAATGCCTGAAATAATCACTTAAACAGTTCATAAGAAAGTGCCAAATACACTGTATGTTTACACAAATGCTTAAGAATAACACAGCTGCCGTGCATCTTTTGTTAGCCACTACTGCAGCTAACTCCCAAAGAATGCTAACACACTTGTTAACAAGAGCCAAACTGTTCACTTTCTCACAGAAAACAATACAATGTAATTTCGGCACTCAAACACACTAGCATAGTAAAAACAAAAGGCTAGTGTTACAGTTATGTTCAGTGGTACATGCATGTTACATACCTGATGAAGAAAGAAAGATATTACCACAAGAGTGACCAGACGATATGTCCTCGTGAGGGAATTTACTGGAATGAAGAAACCTGGCTGAATCCTCAGCAAGCATGCATGGATAAAAATTGATCCCATAGTATCAATGCCGCGCTGCAAAGCACTGAAAACACGACCTGAACAGTCTATGAGCATTCTGAAATTGCATGAACAAATTACTTTAACACCATGACATTAAGGTCTGCTTAATAGATATGTTTGAATGGCTTTTAGCCATGTTTTAAGAAAAAAAGGTTTTTACCGTGACTTGATGTTTCACACATTTTAAAACTTACTTTTTTTTATCATTAGTGATGAATTAACCTTTTTTTTATCTCTCACAAACATGAATTGAGAATGTGTTATCTCTGTAGTAAGTGGGCATATTTCAACTTACACATACAAATGGAGAGAAATTCTTGCCAGAGCTGTTTGACGCTCAAAGATGACTCTGACTGCATGGCGTGTAATAGTTGGTCACTCAGTCACCACAAGCAACTACTTTCACATCGGCAAATGTTAATGTTCACTTCACAATCTTCAGAACCCTGAACAACAATGGCGTTCCTGGTAGGACTGCAAAGAAAAAGCCCCAACTCTGCAGTAAAGAGCTTTGTTAAAGCGCATGTGGAAAAGCCAGAAGGCTGCTGGGTACGTATTCTGTAGTGAAATGAGTCTAAACAGAAACTAAAGTGTTTTATTCAGAAAAAAGTAAAACACTACATTGCAGAAAAAGAACACTATCATATTGTTGAAACATGGTGTTGGAAGTATCATGGTTTCAGCCTGCTTGTCTTCATCTGGGCCAATCTAGGATGGCTCATTGTTATTGATAAAACAATCTATTCTGAGCCTGATCAGTGGGTTCTAACTCTCTGAAATGATTGCCAAGTTTAGGTGGGTTCCACAATAAACAATTATTGTGAACCCATCACAGGATGGTTAATGAAAAATAAAGTGTATGTTTTAGAATCGCCAAAACCCTACCTAAACTTAATCAGCATCTCTATAGTTGAAGCTGTTCTGTATATAACAATGTACTGAGCAAAGATAATTAAGATGTTAGGTTAAATAAATATTTAGTTTCAAAGATTCAAGAATTTAAAAATGTTATGATAAAAAGAGGAATACAATAGTTTCTCATAATATTGTCACACCATGTGAGTCAGACTTGGTTTTCACATTATTAACATAGATAATAGTTTAGTCATATGTCATTTTGCCAATTTGAAAGTTTTCCAAGAAGACTGTCAGAGGAAGTAATGACATCCATTTCCTGTTTCTGTTTCTATTAGTAAACACTACCTGTAAGCTATGCAGCAAGGACAAGAACGGTCTGTTTCATGACTCTGAGTAGGCGTATGGCATGCTGAGGGTTTCTGAGTCATTCCAAAGTGCATCTGAAATGACATACGATGTTTCTCCTCTCCTCATCCAGAGGCTCCATCTGTGGGCCCTGTGGCCTAGCTGCTGGTCTCTCTCATGCTCCTTCAACCCAATCTGATCAGGACTGATGCTCCAGCAGTAATCCTTCCCCTGCCGATCGGCTCAATCAGCTGAACTTCTACTTCCCAGCTTGTTTGCCCGACTTCCTGCATGTTTGAATCCCAAGCCTGCAAGTCTAGCTGTAGACTGACATCAGTCAAATCCCCAGCAAGCCCACGCAACCCCAGCCCCTGCAGCGCAAACATTTGGAGGACAATGCACACCTGTCTAACTCGAAACTGCAAAGCATGAGAATGACATTGTGCAACGAGAAATGAAAACAAAGGCCTGTGCTGGAAGCTAGAAATTGGGAAAAGGAGCAGTCTTATTTTAATCTTATCTTATTCTCTGAATCTATCTTTCTGTAACATGATTATATTGTAGCATTGTTTATGATGAGTATTATAAACTCATCAAAAGTGAGCAATAAGCCAAGACCAACAATTATAGACAAAAATATGATGCCATTTTACCTGGAAGAATTTCATAAATCAACAGCAATAGTATATATTCTCATTTTACCTTGTGACAAATTTTCCTATAAAAATTAGTTCTATGCTTATTTTGTTTTCATTAAAGAAGGCAGAACTATTCACAGTTCTCATCAGGACTTGAGTCAGATAAAGGTTCAAATATATTATCAGTCTAGTCAGTGACATTGCATTTTATCAGCATAATGTCTCCAATTTGACCTGAGATGTCCCGCCTGTTGACTGTCACAAGTCATTCATTTTCTACATTAAATTTCAATGTGAAACTCAGACTCAAGTTGCCATTTCTGAATGAGCTTTAAGGTTTTAAAAATGTATTCTTTTAGAGATTAGGCTACAGCACTTGGTTCCTTTGTGTCTCAAATATCTTTGGTCTGCACAATTAAATGTTCCACTTCATCCTTGTGTGCTTTGGATTTTGAATGGACACTGTGCTGCATACTGACCAGAGCAGAGGTTCACTCTGGCAAAGTCAGTAGGGCCAGGCCCCAAAAACCGATGAGAAATTATAACAGAGGCCCCGTTTAGTGAGCTATAAAGGCTGCATTCTGGGCTGCTTCCATATCCCACAACTGTGAATTTTAGAGATTTTCATATGCACATCATTGAGTGTATTAACTCTTCATTAGTTCCTTTTTAGGGAAGAAAGGGAGGAAGGTTTGCCCTGTTTTAGATATTTTAATAATTTATCAGTGACATATCGCTTCAGGAAATGAGTCTTTTTTAATATATTCCTAATTGCCCACTTAAATGTTATGTCTATCAGATGGCTCTAGCTGAAGACACTGTGGCATTTTAATCAGCAGAAGGGATTTCCTGTTTTTTTTCTTTTTAATACATTTCCATCTCATATTGATTACATGGCAATTTTGTTTCTCTCTTAGCATGACTATGCAATTGTTTCATATATAGGGAACATTTAGTCAGACACCACAAATTTAAATTTTAGAAAAGATTATATTGTCTTAATTTACAACCACAGAGACATTTTCAGATAGAAATACATTTATAAACATGTACACTTTTTACACGTAATTTTGTTTGTCTCTGTTAAGTGACTTATTTGACTTATTGTTGTATAAATTAATTATTTTTGCCGTTGCTTTTTGAAAATATTTAGTCTGCCATTTTTGGTAAATATACAAACTACCCATGTCTCCTCCTCCAAACATTTCTTACACATTACAAAATGACATAGTTATTAATTTCTCTTTCTGTAAAATATAATAGTGGTTTTAATCAGATTAATCACAGCTTTCAAATTAATTAATCATGATTAATCACAGCTTACAAATTAATCATGATTAATCATCATTCCCAAGTTTTTATTTGCCCGAAATTTGCCTGTTTTTACTGTATTATCTCAACAGAACTAGCCAATACTTACAAATATTTACTGTTAACTGACCTTCCCTTGGGTAAATGTCACATGTCCAAGGGTCAGTAAATGCAGCATGTAAATCATGTTCTAGATTATAATTCAGAATTCATATATCATCATCTCACCAACCATCTCCATGGTGAAAATTTCTGTCATAAAACCACCAGATGTGACGACTAAAGTTAAACAGTCAACACTGATGAAGGAACTGATAAAACTGATGTGTTAATGTGATATTCATGGAGGATGGTTTAGGTGCTAATAAGAAGGTTTGGTGTTCACCCTGGGGTGTCGGTATGAAAACAGAGGGCTCCTTCATAAACTTAACATCCTTTATTGTCACACATGTACAACAGCACAGTGAGGCACCTGCAGGATTTAGGTGGCTGAATCTGTGTGGGTGTGGTTTATCAACAAAAAGAGGGAAAGCTAAAATTAAGGAACATTCACTCTAGCAGTAACCACATTCCAATTATAAAGTATCACTAATTTCCCACTAATTTGTTCAGCCTATACCAACTTGTGAAAAGCTAACAGTTACTCAATATGTGGGTCAGCTAGCTTAACAGCGCGGACGAGCCTTGTGGCAAAGGGATAAACATTTAACATAAGCAAATTAACTAAATAACATTAGAAAGAATACAAACATGCCGTTTAGGCAGAAAAACAGTTCACTTTCAGTTCTTCACAGACACACACCACTCATAACATTAGGTTGCAGTCCAACTTAAAAGTCTGTTCTTTAGTTGCTTACTGCTGCGTTTCATTTTCCACATTTTTTCGTCCATGTGCTCATTACAATAGTTGCACTCATTTGCCAACAGAGGGCACAAACACCTCATAAACAGCCTTGCCAACAGATGATCTGGATAAAAACACGTTTCTCCTTTTATCATTGAAGAGTAAGTGTTTGTGCAGCAGTGATAAAAGTCCTACAGCAGCATCACCCAAAGTAACTGTTGATAAAATACATCATTGGCTGTTTGTTTTACAAGTTTTTCTTCATTTTTTTTTACATTAGATGATCACTTTAGTTGTAATAATCGTTCAATATTTCATAAAATCTAGACCTAAAAAAACGGTCTCATTTGTGTGCCTTTGTCCTGGTCAGTTCTCCTGCTCGGCCCCCATCAGAACTTTTCTAGAACCATCCCTGCATATCTGAAGTGTGAATCTTTTCTACAGCTACATGCTTTCATCAACTACTATGTTAGAGAAGTTCTTGCCAAAAACAATACTTGGGGGTAAATATGTGACGGTGTGAACCACGAACCGCTAGTTTCCTCCTTCTCAGCTGAACGATAAACACAACAAGAGAATTAAACCAATCAACTGTTCACGGACAGCTGTCGCTGCAGTAGCGGAGACGACCAGAGAGTCACTAGAGCAGACACATTGGTACAAAACCCAAGAGCCCAAGCCAGAGCCCCCCCGTGACACAGGCCCTGGATGGCCGGCCAAGATTGGCAGCCATCAAACCTGGCTTATATACAGTATATATATATATATATATATATATATATACATATATGTCTCAGTTAGGTAGTTGTATCTTCCACCAGACATTGCCTTGTACTCACCCTATCTGTGATTTTAGCACTCCAACATTTGATCATACAACAGGCCTAATACAAAACTGAAGAAAAAAAAAATTGTATTTTACTTTTCGTGTCTTTGTGAGTCCATAAGTGTTGGATTCACTATGACTGTATCTCACACAGTGCATCATCAATACAATATGTCTTGTTTCTTTTGGTAGGCAGTGCTGCGTAACTGATCCTTTTTTAGTACTACCTGGTACTAACCTGTCAAGTGAAAACACAGCAGACTATTGACTGATCAGACAAAATCCTCATTTGTTGACAGCAATGTCTGTGCAGAATCCCTGAAGTCCTGCACACATCTGTACGCTTCTTTGATCTCTGATGTAGTTTGAGAATTTTTCCTCCTGGTTTGTAAATGAGTATGTATAAAACAAAAATTGTAAATCACAGGCATCTCATTAATGTGCTCATGGACCACATATTATTTGCACGAGTTATAAATTCATAAGCATGTTAGATGCTTCGTAATAGAGAAAATGAACCTACACAACAGTTTTTTTCCCTCTGACTGTAGCTAAGCTGGATAGTAGATGATTGCTATGATCACTTCCAAAATATATTCAAATCCCTTCTTTAGAAAACTGCAATAATAATCACTATCAATACACAAACTGTAAGATTTCATGTCCTCTTTGTGTGCTAGTGCTGCGTCATGACATGGCCGGATGCTACCCTTGTCAAGGGGATACTGTCTGAAATTAAAAATTAAGCAGATAAGAGCAGTGCAGATAAGAGTTATGTTGAGTCACATCATAACATGCAATAGAAAACATTATTGCAGTCTAGAATGATAAACTGCCATTACTTTTGATTTAAATAAAGTCTTAAAGAAATTATATGACTGAATAAATAAGTAACAGGAGTTACAAAGACGGCTGCATTTTCTGCTAGATGTAAATCCAGACATATAGTACATTTCCCATACACCCAGAAAACTTCCCTAAAAGTATTCACATTTAACAGGGTTTATAGTACTTACCAAAGAGTAAGTCCTCATATAAACAGTATTTATATAGCTACAATTAATGAATGTGCTTATTTTAATTGTGGACTTCCCAAATCACCACTATGACTGTAAATTTCCAAACTTCTCACCATCTTATTACTGTATTTTCTAAACTTGCTGCACTGTGTCTGCAGGTGGTTGTTCTGATATAGTGACCAGAGTGAACAGGGCTCATGAATTTATAATGTTCTTGGCACCCTGAGGACTGTGATAATGTCAGGCACCAGGGTTGTGGCCAGATGAATCAAGGAATGATGGCAGTGATGAAAAATACATGATATCCTTGTAAAGGTTGACCTCTCTAACAATGGGTGTATTTCAGCAATGATTTTTGAAGATATCTGCCACTTGAGGATGCAGTGTCTGCTCAAGGATGTTGGAACAAGCGCTTCATTTGCATTGTCTTCATTAGTTTTTAAGTGTTCTAGGGTCATTTTCAACACGGAATAAAAAGAATAAAAATCAGTTTTATCTCTCCTACAAAACAGAATCCTTTTGTATAGTATAAATTCAAAGAAAATCTGAGATACAAAGCACTAAGTGAGACCAAGGGACAGATGAAGACAAGTGTTAAGTCAAGCCTTTTTCACCACCTGGTACTCGGACGGATTAGGACAGAAGCATATGAAATAAGATGTGAAGATGACGCAATATCTGAATTGGTAATAGTTGCCAGTATTGCCAGCTTGTATGAATGTCAATACTTTGCTGTTAACCTAACCCAGACTGACAAGCTAGCCCAAGAGCTCAGTGGCGAATAGCAAAAGCAATTTGCAGGGAGAAATAGCTGAGGTGAGATTTAATCTAAAGGAGTAACAGTTGCGACAGTGACACACAGAAAGGTCATGTGTACAACTATTTCCTATCCCACGAGCCATGTGAACAAAAAACCTTATTTGAGCACCTCATCTCTTCACGCTGTAACAAATCAATGGATGTCAGCCATTTTCCACCAGTGAAAGGTTTCCATCTTCTGGCTCTGAGAAATTAAAATATTTATGCACACCCCACCTCGATGTAATACCGCCAAGATATAAGTATTTACTGTATGGAGGAAACATGGAGAAAATATCATCCTGCCGGAAACTTTTCATTTATCTTCGTCAGTGTCTCTCTCAGGCTTCCATAATGATAAATACAAGCATACAAGGGACACAAAGAAAACTAATTAGTTGTCATGATGGTTGATGCAGAGATTCACCTATAGAGTAACCTGTTACATTTTAACATCCTTGTTATTTTTGCACATAGCCATTAGAATTTCCTTCCTAATTAGGTAGCAACCTGCAAGTGTCTACATGTCATTTTTTGAACACTTTAAATGGACCTGGTGCAGTTTTCATTGATGGCCATTTACCTAGATGGAGAAACAAAAAGGAAAATTAGAGCATCCCAGGTCAGATTGTGAATGAGTATATATTTACAGATACAAATAAACAGCTTTGGCTTTCTACTGACAATTGTAGGCAAAGGGAAAAATCAAGAGAGGGTCCTCTTTAAAATATGGTTTTTAGTTTAACTTTTTAACACATCTACCTAAATTTTTGTGCATAAACAAAATATGAATAAAGATGGATGTGTTCATGTTACGTGTTCCAGAGACATTCATTTGCAGCTGCTGCATCGTAAAAATCTATCACCTTTCTGTGCTGAGGTACAACACATTTAGTTGGCTTTGGAGCACAAACACTGTCTAACAATTAGAAATTAAGTTTTCTATCGTCTTCACTGCTATGTTCTCAAGATGGATGCCGATTCTCCTTCAAGCTAATTCAACCACAATCTCTGCCCCACCCTTCACATGTGTTTACAAGCATTAAATATAATGGGGCACTCAACCTGTCAGAACCCCTCTTTAAAAATACCAGGACTCTCTTTATTACTTTGTTCTGAAATTTGGATTATGTCATGGAAACTCAGAGGGATTTCTACAGGTTTCAACCACAACATTAACCGTGACTGAAAACAGCACTGGGTTCATTTATATTCCCCTTGTTTCCATAACAATATTGGGTTTCTTGAGAAAGACATTAACAAAAACACAATCTACCCACTGATGATTGGTTGGAATGAAATAGGAGGCTTTAAAACTAAAAAGCAATCATTATGAGCATGATGCCAGCCTCAATATTCAGACATTTTAATAAAGATAATAAACACACACACACACACACACACACTGTAAAACACCATAAAATAACACAAGACACTAATAAAAGCAAAAACACTCATAACTAAAACTTAATACACCAACATTGTGAAACCATTCCAGAAATGTCTGAAATGTTGACTTGAACATGGAACTAATCTACAGTATCCCGGCTTGTAAACAAACTATTGTTGTTTGAAATAAACGGATAAAATGCAAAGCTAATGCTCTAATCAGTTCAAATGTCATAACAGCTTTGGTATGAGCTAGAATTTACAATGTCTAATAGTTGTTAATGCAAAGCTGCATAGTAACTACAGCATTCACCAAGCTGCTATCAAAATATTATACTATCACTTTCAGCTGTTATAATTCTGATGTGAACAGGACATCAAATTGAAGGGAAATGGAAGAAGCGACGTCCACCTGGTTCCAAATTTGGTTACAGGCATTTAAAAATAAACAATGACCCAATGCACTCTCTTACTGTTATAACTTCCTAAACTTCAACAAATTGCCCACAGGCAGGCCCAGTGTGTATGTTTTGACACTGGGCTAACCTGTTTTGAGAGAATGCCAATACTGGAACATAAGAGGGGAGGCGAGGGCAGAGCAGAAGACTAACAACGGACAATTTTGTGAGTTTACAGTGAGACAGCGAGACAGATCTGTCTTCATTTAAAGGTTGTCTCAAGCAGTGATTGTGTCTGGGAGGGCAGACCTGAGCTCATGCTCAGTAAAGGTTATGGTGGTTGCACCCCTCCTGGGAGCAGCTGATAAAAGGGAAGTCTTATTGAAGGTCTCAGGACTAGTTGAATCACTACTGTGGGCTGTGGGTTCCCTCTACAGTAACTGTGCTGGTGACATGATGAAGGGCTTTTCCTTGTTTCCTGTCTGCCACAGTTCAGGCAACAGCATTTACTTTTTCCTAAAAATGTCATATTTGGACCATTTATGCACAACAATCACATTTTGGATCTCAGAAAAAAGTACTATTATATTGGAGGATATTACAAGACTTTAAAACTTAGATAAATAAAAATTATACAGTAGTAAGCGGTCAGGACTAATAGACTGATAAATAAAGTAGCTGAGATGTTGCCTATTCTTTGATGATTGGTGTGGAGAACTCAGTGTGGTTCTATGATTTCATAGACTAGCATGTACAGGCATTTTGTATGTCCAATGAAGTGCACAAATATGGTCATTTGCCCAATAAAGGGGTATGCTGATTATTCTAAATAAAGGCTGTTTCATAGTTCCTGGCAGAGCTGAAAAGACTTATGTAAAATCTCTAGGCAATTTGCCATCTCTCAGATTAAAAAATAAATAAATAAATAAAAAAAGATCATTTTGAATTTGATGCCAAAAACATGTTTTGACTGACCCTAAATGTTTTAGTTTAACAACAAGAACTTCCCTCGTTCTTGTTAGCAATACAATTTCAACTTCTATTTAGTACAAGTCATACTTTTTCAGTTTTTTTTCTCAGAAATGTTTTCAGCTGGATACTGGTCTGGACTGCAGGCAGGCCAGTTTAATAACAGGGTTCTTTTACTACAGAGTAAAGCTGCTGTAATAAGAGAATATGCTCCAAAGAGAATTTTTTAAGTCATTTTCCTCAGTCAGGGTGACAACATATTGTGTTTATTGGCAGTGGTTATCAAAATCAGAATCGCCTTTATTATCATTGTTGTAAAAACAACAAAATTTGAGCAGCTGCTCCATAAAATGTTGCCTTTTAAAATATTTACAAGATATTAAATAAATATAAAAAACAGAAAAATCAATGCAAAAAAAAAGTATATAAAATACATTGGAATAGTGTAAACAAACCAACTTATTTTTATTCCAGTTTTATGCATTTTGTTTTTATTGATTTTTATTGTTTATTGTTTTACTGTGTAGTGTAGTTTCCTGGGCCTATGCAGTTATTTCCAGCACAATCCAGAGCATGTTGTTGCAGTACTGGGTTGGAGTAAGACCTATCTTCTGAAACATTCAGCATCATTAGGATCTTTTTCTTACTGAGCTTTTTCCTGCCTGGTCTCACAGGAATACAGAAAATGAGCAGTTTCTTAACATTATGTTTAATAGGGGATGCATATACCTTGTTAAAATTACATACTGATACCAAGTAGAGTGACAAACTTTCCAATCCATTTACTGTAGAAGACTTCATCTCACATCTGTCTGTCAAACCACTGTGGTTGCCACAGTGATGAGTCCTGCCCAGGTGGTGCTGATGATACCACAAGACTCATTCTTTCAGAGGAGAAAACAACATTGGTGTTTTTCAGGTGGGCTGAAAATCTATTTATCTGAGTCACGCCATGTGCTTTTGGTGCCTCAACCAAGTCAGTGTTCAATAAAAATGTAATAATAGTCTAAAAGACACAAAAGGGGACATTTTTTTCACTTTGGAATTATTTCTAATTGTTTAATTTCAATGCATTCATTGCCGCTTCCATGCAATGCTATAAAAGACATTTAATTATTTCACAATAGTTACAACTGATGTTGTATATCATGCTCTATGAGGTTTGTAACTGTCTAGAAGCTCATTAAGTTATTAGTTTTGTGTACTTGTCAAATATTCATTAATATTTGAGTTCAGGGTCATTAAAATATAATTAGCAAGATGATTTAAATAATTATCTTAAATTTAATGTGGTAGAATAATCTTGATTAAAAGGCCTTGTAAGGTTTTGTTTGATCTAGATTATGATCATGAAGTATCTGATCCAACAAGAGTGAATAATATTTTTGTTATATTCTTTATGATCCCTATGAGGAAGAATGTAGTGTGTTTTTTTTATGGGTTTGTACAATATACAGTGTTTCAATAACCACACCAATGTGGTTTAGGGTCCATTGAATGTTGAACAAAGGCCTGAGGTACATAGACTTAAAGGATACATTATTTGTATCTGAATGCCATTTATTTCTAGTTTTATGTCAGCTGAAGAGAAAGAAAGGAAGAAAAAAATACTGTTTAATGTGTTGCCAGTAATTTACATGACCTGTGCAGGAACAAGGTATTTCTTGTTATCCATCTTTCTGTCTTTTTGTCACACCTAATGTTTGATGCTTGCAAAAAAAAAAAAAAAAAAAAAAAAAGTTTTCAGTTTAAAAAGTATACCAATCACTACTCTGTTTGTTTATATTTATAATTTTACACTCTGAAAACAGCCGTCATTTGCATCCCTACCTATGTACACTGCAGATCTTGCTTGTTTGAAATTTCTGTAAGACAGAAAAAAATCTAACTAATGAGAGCAGCTTTTTTGTTTTTGGAATCACAGGAAATGAAAAGCATAATTCTCAGACATGTAGGATTTATTTTATAATAGAAGAACCACATGTTGTTTATATTGACAGTTGTTTCTATTCATTTTTGACCAATAATTTATTCATTAGGTTGTTTGATCTTACTTTTGCAAATTTTTATTTTGCATTCCTCAAAAAAATTGTTTACATATTCCACTGTGAAAAGTAAGAAATGAAACATTCTTCATGGATCAACATGATAAACATCCCTAATGTCTTGTAAGTGCCTCAGGCTAGGGTGACTGGAATGTACTACAAGTTGACCACACATGGAGTTGTCCTTGCTGAAAAGGTGCACGTGTGTTTGTGTGTGAGAGGCTGTGCACTGCTGCAGAGCAAGTGTGACTCATAGCCGCACCCACAGCCAGCCTTCAGCCATATTGGCACATTGGTCAGTCCAAGTCCTCAGGACAGAGGGTATGTCCATCTGGCTGCTGTGGAATCTTTTATTTATCTTCAGATTTTGCACGTGCGAAATAATGATTGCATTGTAATCCACCAAGCTCCTCAGCTTCATTTATCCAATAAACATGATCATTCAGCACTAACGCTACAGTAAAGATGACAAAGGGCATGTTTCTATTTGCTAATTAAGGGGTTTTGTCATTAACTCCCTCACTAGCTAAATGAAGAAGGAGGTAATATCTGTTTGGTTTTAAAACAACATTTGGACTGAGTTTCTATCAAGCAAGAATTAATATAATTACTAATACTTTTAAGGGAATATCTCACCATTCCTTTGAGATAAGGACATTTTTATCTTTGATAGTGTATAGGTGATTATGGATCATTTTCTGCATTGTTTATACTGAAACAAAAAATCCATTCATTTACAAATTAGCAAGTCTTGTTCCATCACATATAGGTCATTGTTCATGTGTGCAACATCATGAATGTGTGTACTGGATATACAATCTGGAAACATGGAGCTTGGATCAAATACTTGTGTTATCAAGGGTGAGTTGATTTTATTCAGAATAGCAGCCTTTTTCTAACACAATAAATGTACTGTAGTACAGCTGTACAGCTATTCCTGCAATCCCAACACATTTTGCTTCCCTGAAAAGAAAAAAGAAATCTCTCCTGTTAGGACTATTGTCATAGGAAATTTGGAAATTATCTCTGTACGATACTGACTAGAGTAGCATGTTACATTTACATTGAATCAGCAGGGAACAGGCGCTCGCTCAATAAACAGCTCTTCATCAGTGACACTCAATCCCACCTCCTCTATGACACACTTCAGAGCTCAATCTCCAATGAATACATTCAGTTCCGCTGTCATAAAGAATATATCAGGAAATCATTCCCTCCTTTTTGTATTTCACTTAACAACATGTTTAGGACAAATGGACATACTATTGTTCAGTACATTTATTTTTTTCACTATTTATTGCACTGTCCTCTGAATTGTTCTTTTTGCTATTTTTTTTATATAAATTAAAGTATAAAACATTTCTTTACCATATATAAACATTCATTCATGTGCTATCAAATAAGGTTAAAAGTAAATGGTTGTAAGAAAAGCATCATTAAGCTTTTTGGACTCTGAAATGCACCACAAGCAAGTACTGAAGAAACACAACACCCTAGTGTCTGCCGTGATTTATTTGATGTTAATCATTGAACCAATCTGTTCCCAGCTTTATATATATATGTATATATATATATATATATATATATATATATATATAAAATCTCAGTCCTCTTTGAGCTTTGAAAGATTTTTGTGATTCTAACAAGAATCACAAGAATAGCTACTTCAGGGGAGAAGTCCAGGCAGTGAAAAGTGTAGTCATAGGCACGCCACATCAACAGGAATGATCCTGTGAGTGTGTGTGCATTTATTCAATGCTGAACCTTACACAGGTTTATTGGTAAGATCAGGCATGTATGCTGTCATATAGGACAAGCCAGTGCAGCAGCTGGGAGACAGAAGTTAGACATTATCAATATGTATCCAGACGCTTCTGCTGGAATGAAACATGAAAAAAGGTCAAAGGAGTGAGCTCCATACTGATGTAGTCAGTGATGGATCGAAAAGACCACACATCACAATGATATATTTGTATATAACGTCCTCTAGGAGACCTATCCTTTTCAATAAAGATGTAAAGTTGGAGTCTGGATTCAAAAGTAAGTTGTAATAAAGTGCTAGATAAAGCATTGCACAATCATGTGAAAAATTAAGTGTATCCCACGGAAATTGTTGGCAGCGAACCAAATGTTTTACCCTAAATGCATCCAATCAATACACAAATAATTAATGTTTGTAATGATTTTATCATTTAAATTAAATGGTTGGCTGTGTATTTTACACACAGGTTCGAAATGGCCTTGAATATCCTATTTGACACTAAGGCTTGAAGCTGTGGCCTTTTAATGAAACATCCCATTTTTTTTAGCGGTTGTAACCTTTAATTGAATCGAACTCTGATTAGACACAAATCGTTCCCTTTTTTTTTATGCTGCTTTGGAAACAGTTGATCTGTTGAGGGAACAGATCAAATATTTGCTGTTCTTTTTTCTACTTAAATGTTTGTCATCTGAAGAGCTGGCAATGTCTGGCAAGTGAATAAAAAGGGATTAAAAAGGCTGAATTTTTTTTTAAAACAAGGAAATAGTTTCTAAGTAACACGAAGATTTCAAACAGATGCCAGCACTGGCTTTCTGTGCAGAGAGTTCGCAGCAAAAAGAAGTATCTTACAACACCAAAACATCATCTGTGTATCTGGAGGTATATTGTAACTGTTGATGTGAAAGTGCATGTGCCAACACTTGTTTTTCCTGTTTTACTAGAAAGAAAAATTTCCATTGTAAAAAAGAAACTTTAAGCTACAGAACAATTTGAAAATGAACATGATGGCAAAGGCCATGCCTTTTATAAAAAAAAAGGTCCATTATGCTTGGCCACTGTAAACATGTTTAACGTATACCAAAGGCATGCTAAATGCCCATAACTCAACCCAGCTCAGCACATAATGCTGATCAAAATCATTTAGGGAGTCTGTTATTTACCAATAACAAGGGTATTTAATACTATTATAAAATCCCCCTTTTTATCTGTACACCTGTGGAATTGTTTACACTCATATTTGCAATAATAATAATTTTAAAAAACCAAAGTGGATCGAAGTGTCTTCACAGAAAACAAGATTTTACCACAAATTCTTCCTGTTTCCATTTCAGGCATTTTATGGAGAATCTGAGAGCTGTGAAGAAACTGGACAGGCTGATCCTCTGGACAAGGAGGTTGTCTGTCAGATAAAAAAAGACATGTTTGGGATCCTGAAGCATAAATGTGAAAGATATTACTATGCAGTGTTTATATCTGCTGTCCAGCAATCTGTCTGAGCTCCCAAAGAGTTTCAGACCATGACAAGATTAGAATCAAACCTCAAATACAAAAAAAATCACTAAATGACATGTTCATCCTATTCAAATATTCATATCAGCAAAGCATTTGTCTTTGAAATCTTTATTAAATGTTTTAAGTATCCTTTCAAAATCTGAGTGATCGGATTAAGGTTTATGATCACTTTTTCTCAACCTGACCTCAAGCTCATCTGATTGCAATATATAATCATGGTTAATTGTAATAATAAACAGAGTTTTGGCAACAGAAGTGCAGTGCTCTGGCTGACCTTGTGTCGACCTCTGGCACTGAATCCAAGCCAGTCCCATTTGGCATCAGAATCACCAAATGTAGCCCAGAAACCAGTAGCGACTGCTGACCATTAAAGCCGAAAGATGTAACTAAAGAAAAAAACAGCAGGAATGCTTATTGGAATGAGATGTCTAATTATTTATTTTTAAAGAATTGCATAAACTTTCTCATTAAAGCAACATGAACAAACAAGAATGCAGCAGATAATGTATGAACAGCAAATTAACCACATTTTGTATAACATTCTCAAGTGCAGTGCAATAAATGAGCTGACCGGAAGATTGGGCATGTCAGCAGAAAAAATATTACTACTTAGTTTATTCCTAATAATCATCTTATTAGGAAGGCAAAATGAGAGTGTAGTCCTTTACCAATGTCATAGTTATAAGAAGTCTACATACTTCCAATGGATTCTTCCTTCCCCTTGCATTTTGTGTTCACCTAGTTTTAAAAAATTTAGTTTAAGTGAATACAGTTACTCTGAAAACATATCTCCACCATCATAACTCTATCCAGGTTAGGTGTACAAGAAGGCTTTCTGGCTTGGGCAACTCAGACACCCCAAGCTATTGTTAATGTCACTGGAACATGTTAAATTGCTCCTGTAAGGAATATCTTTAAGGAAACTGAGCAATTTATCTAAAAACTGAAATAGTAACAAAAGAAAAAAATGGTCAATAACAAGCAAGTAACATCTCTGCAGCAATAACGCTGCAGTATGAATTTTCACTGCTTTGTGACTGATGTGTACCACAAAAGTTATTTTCTTTTTTTATGTGACATACTCATGAAAAATAACTTTAATAAGTTTATGGTCTTTATTTTCTCACTCCCTCTTTCTCAGGATCCATTGGTCAAACATTTTTAAACACTATTTGTTGTAACTGGTCTACAGGTGCATCTTGCCAGCTGATTAATAGGACGCTTAATATGCATACACTGATTATCACAATCAGTTGCTTGAGAAACCAAGTGACCCAAGTTTGGTTATGGTAACTGAGTCATAAATATTTGTTGTTGCTATGCTGTTGTATTCAGTCACTGTCTTCTTAGGTTGGGGCAACAAAGTACTTTGTTTTATTTAGAAAAATAAAGCTTGAAATGTTTCTCTTTAATTTTCTAGATTAATGTGGAAACACATCTTACATCAGATTCATCATCAAGAGGGAACAGTAGTCAGCAGAACCAGAAATAATTTCTTATTTACATATTTGTCTTCATATGAATCCATGAGTGGTTAGAATTGTAATCTACAGCCACAATATCTACTATTTAGTGTACACTGGTGCAGACAATGGTGAAAATGTTAGCATACAAACACGACCTACTAGATGTTGAATTGAACTGAAGTGAAAGTTTTATTTAAACATGACAACAACAAATTAAAAAAAGGAAAACAAAAGCAAAGTGATATACAAAAAAAAAAAAAGAAGAAAGAAAAATGAAAAAGAAAAGTCCAAAGGGAGTGGGAAGAAGCCAGCACTTATTCAGTCCCACCACCTCTCCTCACACTTACTTTACTAGTGCTTCATATTATACCTTTATAATATCACAATGTTTTATGGATCAATAATAGTAATGACAATAATAATGACTTCATTGGTAATAGGAACAATAATATACATATCTATTCAATAACAATAATGATAATGCAAGTGATAATAATAATAATTATTATAAATGTAATAGCAACAACTATGAGCATCACCACCTTCATTTTTGTATCTTAGAATATACACTAGAACAGTGTTTCCAAATCCAGGTCCTCAGGACCCCCTGCCCTGCATGTTTTAGATGTAACCCTACTTTAAGACCTGAATTAAATGAATGACTTGTTAACAGGCTGCAAAGAACTTAAAGTTCATTAATTTGAATCAGGTGTGTTGGAGTAGAAACAAGTCCAAGATATGCAGGGCAGGGGGTCCCGAGGACCTGGATCGGGAAACACTGCACTAGAAAATTGTCTTTCAGACATTGGCTGTGTTTTGTCCCCCAGCCCATTCCACAGTTTAACTCTACATACAGACACACACAAAAGCTTCCTTCTGGTTCCCACCAAATGCATTTTCAATTTTGTGTTCCAGCATAAATTATAACCCCCATCTCTCTGACTGAAAAGATTTTGGATGCTGAGTGGTACCAGTGCTGTAATATAATGAACCAGGTCCTTAAGTTTAAGTTTAAGTTTACAATTGTAAATTGTAAGATACCCAACGCTGTGTATGATTTTTTTTCACAATATAGTAAAGTACAGTATATATATATATATATATATATTTATATATATATAGGCTATTTGTTTTATAGGTAATATAAGGAAATAACTAATAGGCTCTGTAAGTTCCAGGTTCAACCAGTCCGACCCTCAAATTGTTCCAATTTTTTCATTTTGGCCTGCTGTGTATTTGACTTTGACATCCCTGATTTATGGTATCAAATATTTTCTTTTGGTATGGTATCAAATGCTTTAACCCACACCATATCAATACCATCACAGTCAGTTGAAAATGAATTAATGAAATCTTTAACAGTTGATTTAACCTCCAACTTATGTACTGCTGAGAGAAAGATTAAGTGAGGATTATTCTTCACCAGTGTTCCACGCATGGTGGTTTCTCTTGGCTTGAAATCTTTGCTGCCAGGTCTTCCCACATTCAGAAAAAGTCATTCTATTAACTAGCTTATTCATATCATAATCAGAATCTGTTTTTATGGCTCTTTAAAAAAGAAACTATCTAAACGGATAGTGGACACTTATGCAAAAAAGGTAGGTCTTCACCTTGCAGGCAGAGAAACTGCACCCGCCGATCCATATATACGGATGTGAATTTGTCTGATGTAGAGTCACTGGTTTCAGACTTTTAGATTTTGCAGAGCTTTTCAAAAATTACTGCTGCAATGGGATGGATTTGTGCTTTTGAAGGGTATAAAAGTAACACCGGACTTTATTCTTTATGTGCTGATCCTCATCTGGCGACAGACAAGCAAGCTTAAATCGTGGCAGTCACTCTTCCGGTAGCTGCCACTATCTGCATCAGCTTGCCAGAGCCTGCTGGAGCTGTTGACACAGGCCAGTGCAACAGTGCTAACGGCTCAGACTGATGCCATTCAGGACCACATTTTTCCACTACTGTGTTGTGTAGCTGGGGGATTCTGGAGGGGAAAAGTCTTCCACCTCAAATGACCGCTTAGTGGCGTAGGTGCTTTATGTATCTGTATTGCTTTTTATCTTGCTTGTGGCTGCTGAGGAGCTGCCTGTCATTTAATATTTTCTGCCTGTGTATTCACGACCCGCCCACTCTCCACCCCCTGATCACCCCCAACACCTCACACCCAAGCAGCAACCTCCGGTTGTGAAATGTGAAGCCTATGCGGAAGTGCAAAAAATTGCAGTTCACCCCTCATCCACTTGGGGCTGGCTACAAAACAGAGCAAATCCCCATAGACTCCCATGTTAAAAAGACCAACCTCACAGCTGAAATAAACATGTTTAACGCCTGTTACATAAATTAATTGGTCAAGTTTACCTTCATGACAACTGTGAGGGGGGTGAATTTTTTTCTAACTCATCCATTTGGATGTTATTTATTCTTGAAATTCACCATAATTAAGGGCATGTCATTTTGATTGACATGTATCCAATATCCACGGCAAGAAGGGAGAGTGTAGCACAACCACGGTTTTAAGCCGGCTAACAGTGCGCCTTAGCTTTAGCCCACCTACCTTCATAAGCCGGTTAGCTACCGTTAGATCTGAGTTGGCTCAGTTAGCACTTCGCTACAAGCAGCTTGGAGTTTGATGGATGTCAGTCATTCACCCCCAAACTCACAGCCCCCCTCTCAGCTCTGCCACTTTGCCCAGTTTTTTATTTTCCGGGAGTGACAGCAGGCGTGACGCTGCCAAGATGGCAATGGTAGGAACCGCCCAACGAGCTTCATTTTTGCCCTTCAGAAACTTACGGGTGACGTCACAGAGGCTCCGTCCATATTTTATATACAGTCTATGCTCGCACCCCAACCCTTGCAGTTTCTGGCATTTTTAAAAATTTAGCAGTGGGTGGAGTTACACAAAAGTAGGGACTGTAGTTACACTTTAAACGCTGTAGGAAAAATAGAAGGCCTTCATACTTTCCATAGTAATTTTTAGGTTTGAGCATAGTTCATCCAGAACAAGTTTTCAGCAAGAGTGCACTTTTATCCATATACAGAGGGGGCAGGAACTCGAACACAACTTGACATGAGACCGGCAGACTGCTTTTGTCTTGTCCACTTGTCTTTGTCTATTTACATACCTCATTGGGAAGCCAAAGTGCTCCCAAACAGGGGATTTTAACAACAGAAGAGGGCTTTAAAGCTCTCGGTTTTTCTTAAAACTGTCGCTAGCCATAACTTCTACTAGCCAGAGGCTGTGCAAAGGCAGTGGGAACTCTGCAAAATCTGAATACAAATAGTGTACCATAAACCCTCTATAGAATACTGTCAAAAAGTTTTTGCTTTAAAGTGTAACCCAGTGTTTTTTGACCTTTTTTGAGCCAAGGTACATTTTTTCATTGAAAAAATGACAAGGTACACCACCAGCCAAAAATGTTAAGAAATTAAACTCTGCAGCCTATATTAACAATATAAAGTCAGTCATTCTCATCAAAGTGTCTTGAATAAGAATCAAAGAAACACAAAGAAAAGAGTATTTTATAATCTTTCATATTTCTACTCACTCAGTGTGAAACCTGGGCCTGCTTGAATGAACTCAGAGCTGAGATCCTGGTGGGAATCGAAGAAAGACAAACACAAAGCTCTTCAACAGCTCTCAGTCTCTCTCTGTTTTTAGTTTTTATAGCAGTCAGGCTTGAAAAGCTCACCTCACACAGATATGTTGTGGAAAATGGAAACAATGTCACAATAGCTTTGTTTGCCAGAATACGGAACTCCTTGGCAGTAGCCAACCAAAAACTGTCCAAAGGTAGATCAGCACAGTTTAGCTTTAAACCCCGATTTTGTCTCAGTTCAGTTAGTTCCTACTCCTGTAAAGTCCTGTCCTTTCCAACAGATGATGCTGTGCTGTATGGCTCCCTAACCAAGTCAAGGCTTTCAGTGAAGGCTGAAGAGAAATAAAATGTCATCTTCTCATCAAGAGTTTTCAAATGTTTACCTATTATCTCACACGATGCAGATGTGTTAGCATCTCGCCATGTCTTGGTGAGACAGAACATTTCAAGGTTGCCACTTTCCACATGTTGTTGCCAGAGGTGCACCTTTGAACGGAATACATTTATTTTATCTGTACTTTTCTGTAGGTTTTCATTTTGGCCTTGCATTCATGTATTCAGTTCATTCAGATGATGAAAAATATCTGCCAGGTATGCCAGCCTTGCACACCACTGTTCACTTGCAAGCTGCTCTGCGAAATTGGACCTCTCATTTGTCAGAAACACTTTAAGTTCTTCCCGCAGCTCTTTCACATGGGCCAGCACCTTACCACGTGACAACCATCGGTTCTCTGTATGAAACAGTAAAGCTTTATGCTCCACTCCCATTTCCTCAAACAAAAAGTAAAATATGCGACTTTTCACAGGTCGTGACTTTACAAAGTTTACCATGCGCACAACATCATCCAATACTGGAACTAGGTCTGCTGGTTAAGTTTTGGCTATGAGGGCCTCACGGTGTAAAAAACAATATGTACTATCACATCTGGGTTTCTTTCCTTCACTCTGTTTACAAAGCCTTTGGTGTGTCCGACCATGGCTTCAGCTCTATCTGCACAGGCGCCCATGCAGTTTTCCCACCTAAGTCCTCCTTTTTCAAGATATTCTGATGTGACCTGGAAAATTTCCTCTCCTGTTGTATTTTCTGGTAATGTCTTGAAAAGTATGAAGTTTTCTCTGATTGCGTCTACATTTACAAAACGCACATTGGCCAAGAGTTGAGCATGTCCACCGACATCAGTAGACTCATCAAGTTGCAATGCAAATTTCTTACTGATGCAGATCTTTTCCAAAACCACACATCATCAATACGTCTGGAAACTGTGTTATCTGAGAGAGGGACTTTGGCTATTTCTTAAGTTGCTTCAGGTCCGAGCATCTCATTTACAATGACTTTGCATGCGGAAAGTGTAAATTCTTCTGCCACAGTGTGGGACTTTTATGATTTAACTACAAATTCAGCAACATGGTAGCGAGCTTTAAGGGCTCTCTCATTTACCTTTGTGGTTTTTCTCATGAAAGTGGCCTGTTTCTCCATTTGTTCACACAGGCGAACAAAATAGTCTGCATTCTTGTCTTGAAGCGAAGAGTGTTTCATTTGGAGATGGCGTTTAAGCTTACATGGCACCATATCACTGTTGGATAGCTTTTCACCACACCTAAAGCACAATGGAGTCATGTTGCTGCATCCCCGGGGAAAGTAAATCCAAATGAAAGATAGCTTTTGCTTTATAGCCTTACGCCAGAGACTTTGCTCGAGCTTACAGTCTTTGCTTTCTTTTGACCTCCACTTAAACTAGGGCCTTCATCTGATCTAGATTTTTTCCAAAGTTGAGTTGGGAGTTAGCATTTTTCCTTTTCAAAATATTTTCTATCATTGTCACTGTATAGACTCGCTAGCCACTATGCCACTGTGACCGCTACCTGTTGCATCCATGCATCACTAATTCTCTTGTAAGTACAAGGCAATTAGCTACCTGCTGCCACCTACTGATTAAAGAATAATAAATAAGTGCTCTGCCAGCACAGACACTTGACAATGGCACATTATTTGCAGATAGTAATTAATTTGTTTTCAAGAAAGTTTTATTTTTTTTTTTTACAGCAAATAGGTGAAATTGAATAGTTTCCCACGGCACACCTGACAATATCTCGAGGCTTATTGGTTGAAAAACACTGATGTAAGCTATTCTGTCTGTATTAAACCAGTGCATCATGGTGGACAAGGGTACATTTTGAAAGCCAACATTAATTATGATCATTTTCAAAATCAAATGTATGTAACTATTACTGAGTCTGTCAAAAAAAAAAGTAACATACTCACAAAGTAATTTCTTTTAATATTAGCACCCTACAGCGACCACAATGTTCTTTCTTCATATTCCAAGTGTGAAGAAATGAACATACCTTAAATATTTATTAAAGCTGGCAGATACCAGAATAGCTGAACAGGTTGAAACCTCAGAGGTATCTTTGATGACATTCTGAAACTATCAGGACAAGTGTGCCTTCACTATCAGAGACTTCAATGAAAACTAGGAGACGGAGGAGTATGATTGCAGCCATGTACTACTCTACTTGATCTCTAGCTTTAGTGAAGTATAAAGTTAAGCTGATCAAAGAACCTGGTGCCTGTATGCCAGCATATCCACACACACACACATGTCCACCTACTAAAAAGGAAAAAATGTCACTAATAGTTTTTCAGTTTGTGCATGTTATCTTCAGAAGCGCTGCTGACAAATGCTACTTTTGCATCCTTAGAAATCACAGGACACAGTAAAATACAACATGAGGTATTGGTGGGATTTCAAAGATGAGCCTAGCTTGGAAAGGTTCGATGCATGCCTAGCAGTTCCAGACCTAAGCTTACTGTGTGCTCACTAATAGGTTTTAGTTTCCTGCTGGTTGCTCTGCGGTGTGTGGATGTCAAAGAGCAGATCTGCTCATTTTCATATGCTGTGTAATTAGCCATCAGTAGACACAAATAGTGTCTTGGTCCTGAAAGATCTGAGGAGCTCTGCTTTAGTAAACATCTGGGTAAATTTGTAGTGCATCTCATATGTAATGAGCAAGAACGTTGGTGATGCATACACTTACATTCTATAGTAGCCAAACTCTTCTGTTTTGTTTTTATTTGTTTTTTTCTTTTAATATATTAAATGACAGATCCACAACAAATAATCAGTTTCTCTTCCAGACTCTTTGTTGAGGAGTTTGGCTGCAAACATTCATTGTCTTCACGTCCCTTCATGACATTTGACCTACATGTCCTCAATATACACAGCCTAATGAGGCACAAACAAGTTTTTAATTGGAGGCAACACCAGCAAAGACAGATAGCATGTTCACATCACCTTGCATTCACACTCATATACATTCACACACAGTCCCCAATAAAGTCCACAGCTCAATTATGCTCACAGATATCCACATACCTCACAGCCGAGCATGAGCCCATAAATCATGCTCCTTTCAAACACCTGGTCTTGAGGATGAGCAGAGTGAGCCTACAGGGCAATTGAGGATGGGGTTGGTAAGATGTGGTGTATGTGTGTGTGTGTGTGCGTGTGTGTGTGTGTGTGTGGGTGTGTGTGTGTGTGTGTGCGTGTGTGTGTGTGTGTGTGTGTGTGTGTTTGTGTGTGGTTGGTGAAGGGAGGGAGAGAGGGACGAAGGGGGGGTTGAGAAAGGAAGATGGAGAGGTTAAAGCAAGACGTTTAGCCAAACTGCAGTTGCACATGCTTTCTTGCTAACAGTCATTTTTCTCAATCTGCCCTGTCACACAGTGGAATGTTCTAAGCAAGATTAATCTCTAGTTTGGGATGCAGGTGACTACCGTGACATTTGTCATGTAATAGATAAAGAGGAAGCTGTACTAAACATACACACAGGCTTTCTAAAGGGTGGAATGCAGAAAAAGAAAAAAAAATGTCCATTTTGTATCCTCTCCTAAAAGAGCTTAAATGATCAACAGGTATGCTGAACTAGTCTTTCCTGAATTCAGAAGCTTTGCTGTCTGGATATTATTCTCTATCAAGTGGATTTTTCTGGCAATATTGCACACACACACACAGACACATGCAGACACACACACACAAAGAAAAAATGTTTGACAAAGAATTCTTTCACATAAGCCCCCAACCACAAATATTTTGACTTGGAAACATGTGCATGCATTAAAAGTGTAATGTTTCTTAATGAGAACATTTTAGTTGTTTGTGTCAAGCATTGTTAAAAAGCCCACCAGGCTAATTCCCTATTAGCATAGGAAATGCTAATTTGGACTTGCATTGTGGGTCAGTCTCCGGCTAGCTGCAAACAATTAGATTGCATTTTAGCATTAGACAGGTTAATGGTAAGGAATAATGAGCACGTCAGCTAAAAAGTGCTCAGCAGCCTACATCCTGATCAGCAGAAGAAGCTGCTGAAAGGACAACTTATACAGTTACTGCCATGTAGGCTTTTAAGTCCCATCAGCTCATGTGTCATCCTATTATGAAGGAGGGGGTAGCACATTTTCATCACAATCCAAATATATTTCTAGTTTAGACAAACATTAATATGTAGATGTCGGTTTTTATGAATGCAAATGAACCTTCTAAAACATATCCATTGAAGATGGTTGCTGCATCTCAAGCTCTCTCCCCTAACGTTTTTTTTTTTTTTTCCTTATTTAGTCTCTATTTAGTCTCTTATTCTTCTTTTTTTTTTTTGAGTTATTCAACCTGCTATAGTGAGCTCTATCATACAATATGATAGAGATAATTACTATGCATCAGGTCGGTGGTGGAAAAAACGTTTTATCGCCGCCACCACCGCCGGGGAATCTCTATGGCAGCGCCTACCTGTTGTTGTACCTGAGCGGCGGAGCGGCAGAAGAAAAGAGAGTCCCGAGCTGGAGTCCTAGTCCGGGTGAAAAAAAGAGGAAATCGGCCTCCTCAACTGAGTATTCTTCTGGCAAATGTTCAGTTATTGGGCAACAAGCTGAATGAACTTCAGAACAGGATGGCGTTTTAGCCGGAGATTAACATCTGTAACATTTTTGCTTTAACAGAAACTTGGCTCGATCCCTAGATCCCGGACTAGGCCATTGCTCCTCAGGAGTCTCCATTTATCACCTGGACCAGACTATACAGGAAAAGAGCAAGGGAGGTGGTGTCTGTTTCATGGTGAACAAGTGGTGTTCAGATGTGGGAATTATTTATATGGCCTGTACCCAGGACCTGGACGACCTCGTGATCAGATGCCAGCCTTATTATCTTCCACGTGAGTTCACATCAGTTGTCATGACAGTAGTATATGTTCCGCCACACACTGATACCAACAAGGCCATGGAAGAACTGTTTGAAGTTATCGACAGGGCAAAGACTTCATGGCCGGAGGCTGCGTTTATTGTAGCCGGGGATTTTAACACCGCCAACCTGAGGAAACTCTTGCCGAAATACCACCAACACATCAACCTTTCTACGTGTGGCAAGAACAAACTCGATCATGTTTACACCCCTTACATAAACATGTATAAAGCCCTCCCTCGCTCTCCTTTTGGGAAATCTGATCACGTCTCAGTTTTGCTGCTGCCTTCCTATAGACAGAAATTGAAGTGCACTGACCAGTGACGCAGACCATTCAACTGTGGTCCGTCCAATCGAGTTGCAGCATTTACCACCAGGCTCAGGGACAGCTTCAGCCTGCAGGCCATAAGACTTCTAAATGCTGTCAGCGGCAATGCCACCTTTAAATTATAGCATCTTCTTATTGCTTATTATATGTTTTACTGTATAACTTATTTGTAGTATTCTTGCTTTTTGTGTTTGACTATTTTTATTGTGGTTTATATTCTTTTTAGCATTCTAATTGTTGTGAAATGGCGGCGCACAGTAGAGCAGCGGCTTCTCGAGCTCCCGGGACTAAGGCTGTTTTTCACAACTTAGAGACCACTTTTAGCACTACTTCTGTGCAAAATCTGCATGTGAAGTACAGCACAACCGAACTCGCATTCATCAGAGATAGTTTGGTTACCACGACCATAACCCCAGGGCTGAAATCCGCACTTGGGAGACAGGGGCTCCTGAGGACAACAACGTGGCCCAGCAGAGTACGGGGCGCTGCGGGCAAAAGGAAGCGTTGTGCCCGGAGACAAAAGAGAGGAACGCGGGCGGGTGTGCTTGCCCAGCTGAAGGCGAGGAGGCCTCCAATTCCAACTCTCTTCCTGGCCAACGTCCGCTCCCTGGACAACAAAGTGGACCTGTTGCGTCTGAGGCTGAGTGTTCACACAGAGATGAGGAACTGTGCTGTTTTCTGTCTCACGGAAACTTGGCTGAACCACAACATGCCGGACTCAGCCTTCCAGATCGACGGCCTGCAGCTGTTCCGTGCGGACCGCGACCACCGGTCGGGGAAGTCGAGAGGAGGAGGACTATGTGTGTACATAAACGAAGGTTGGTGTACAAACTGTGGACTGGTAAAAAGCCACTGCTCTGAGGTGATAGAACTTATGACGGTGAAATGTCGGCCGCACTATCTGCCTCGAGAGTTCACCGCGGTGTTCGTCACCATTGTTTACATCTCACCGGGTGCTAATGCTAACGAAGCGCTACAGGAGCTCCATGACACCATCAGCTCGCTGCAGACTACGCACCCGGAGGCACTTTACGTGGTTGCGGGAGACTTTAACCACGTGAAACTGACGGACACTCTGCCCAGGTTTTACCAGCACGTCACCATTCCCACACGAGGGGACAACACTCTGGACTGTGTGTACACAAACATACGTGGTGCATACAGAGCTCTTCCTTGGCCCCATCTTGGCCTCTCTGACCACATCTCCATCCTGCTGGCGCCAGCTTACCGCCCCCTGCTGAGACGGATCAGGCCAACAAAGAAGACTGTCACTGTGTGGCCCAGTGATGCAGCCTCTGTGCTCCAGGACTGCTTCCAGTGCACAGACTGGCAGGTCTTCAGAGAGGCAGCTATGTGTGAGGGAGAGGTGGACCTGGAGGACTACACCTCCTCTGTCCTCGGCTTCATCTCCAAGTGTATTGATGATGTCACCACCACCAGGACAGTTACCTGCTATCCAAACCAGAAACCCTGGTTGAATGCTGAGGTGAGAGCTCTGCTGAAAACCAGAGATGCTGCGTTCAGGGCAGGTGAGGCATCAGCACTGAGAACGGCGAGAAAAGATCTGACGGTGGGTGTCAAGAGGGCCAAAGCCACATACGCTCAGAAGATTCAGGGTCACCTCACCTCCTAGACCCCCGGAGCATGTGGATGGGCATAAAGTGCATCACAGACTACGACACCAAGGATGCACAATGTCCAAAGGACCCCTCCCTGCCAGACGAACTAAACAGGTTTTACTCTCGCTTTGAGGACCCTGACTCCCCCCCTCCCTGCAATAGACTAACACCACCACCTGGTGACACGCCCCTCTGTGTGTCCACTGCTGATGTGAGAAAGACCCTTAAAGGAATTAACCCCCGCAAAGCTGCTGGCCCAGACAACATCCCAGGGCGTGTACTGAAAGACTGCGCACACCAGCTGGCTGAGGTGCTGACGGACATCTTCAACACCTCACTATCACTGGCATCCGTTCCCACCTGTCTAAAGACTGCAACCATTGTCCCCGTCCCAAAGTGTCCCACAGTGACAGGCCTGAATGACTACCGACCCATAGCCCTGACCCCGGTAGTCATGAAGTGCTTTGAGAGGCTGGTTATGGCCCACATCAAAGACTCCATCAACGTCACAGTGGACCCACATCAGTATGCATACAGAAAGAACCGCTCCACTGATGACGCCATCTCATCAGTGGTCCACACAACCCTCACCCACCTGGAGAGCAGAAACTCATACGCCCGCCTGCTCTTCCTGGACTTCTCCTCTGCCTTCAACACCATCATCCCACAGACACTGGTCCAGAAGCTCTCCACCCTTGGTCTGAGTAACACACTGGGGAACTGGGTCCTGGACTTTCTGACCAACAGACCTCAGACTGTCAGGATCCATAACTCCACCTCCTCCTCCATCACCCTCAGCACCGGCTCTCCTCAGGGCTGTGTGCTGAGCCCCCTCCTGTTCACTCTGCTGACATATGACTGCTCGGCGAGACATCCCAGCTGTCATATAGTGAAGTTTGCAGATGATACAGCGGTTGTGGGACGCATCAACAACAACGATGAGTCGGAATACAGAGAGGAGGTGGAACACCTGGTGCAGTGGTGCAGAGAAAACAACCTCTGCATCAATGTGAAGAAGACCAAGGAGATGGTGGTGGACTTCAGGAAGGATAAGCGCCCTACTCCTCCCCTGCACATCAGAGGAGTAGCTGTGGAGGTGGTCTCCAGCTACAGGTACCTAGGTGTGCACATAACCAAGGACCTCACCTGGAACACCAACACTTCCCAGCTGGTCAGGAAAGCACACCAGCGCCTCTACTTCCTTAGGAAGCTGCGGCGAGCCGGACTAGGGAGCGCTGTCCTGAGGAGCTTCTACCGCTGCGCGGTGGAGAGCGTCCTCTGCACCTGCATCACCGTGTGGCACGGCAACTGCACCGCCGCTGAGAGGAAGGCTCTGCAGAGGGTGGTAAAGGCTGCACAGAGGATTATGGGGAGCAGCCTTCCCACCACCTCAGACCTCTACACAGCACGATGCAGGGGGAGGGCCCTCCGCATCATGAAGGACTCCACCCATCCAGCACATGGACTTTTCCAACCCCTCCCCTCAGGCAGGCGGCTGAGATGCATAAGGAGCAAGACCACCAGGTTCAGGAACAGCTTCTTCCCCGAAGCTGTCAGACTGCTGAACTCTTGCCATGCCTTGTAGACTCCTCCCCACCCTACCCCACCCTTCCCCACCTCTGAACACCAGCCCAAACCCTGCTGCCCTGCCCCCATCCCCATCCTAAACTGAATCCACCCCCCCCACTCCGACAAACAGACCTGCACTGCAAACACTTTACCCCCCCAGGGGAGTTCCTGTCCACATGTTTACATGTTTACCTGCTGTCCATATAAGTGCAATATCACTAATATTAATATCAGAAGTGTTATACTTTGGACTACCACTACCTCATGCACATACATACTTGCACATATGTATCTAGGCTGCACATGCAAACTGGGCTCTTTAGTGTTTACTGTTATTTTTATTTTTATTTTATTTAAAATTGTGCTGTTTATATTCTATTGTATTTAGCTTATATTCTATTTATATTTAGCCTATATTTCTATTTTTTTTCTTTTTTTTTCTCTTCATGTCTTATTTTATTTCACTTATTGCCCTCCTTCTTATGGCTCAAACCGGGACCTCAGTTCTAATTTCGTACCATAAACATGTAAATGTGAGCTGGTATGACAATAAAGTTCCTTGAATCCTTGAATCCTTGAATCCTTGAAATGACAATAAATAAATTAATTCATTCATTCATTATTCATTCATTCATTCATTCAAATCAAACCCTTCCTCGTTGCCAAGCAGTAATAAAAAAGGGATTTTATAACATTCGATCTTGCAGGCTGTGATAGATCATAATTGCCAATAAGCCAGACTTTCTGGATGAATAGTTAATCGTTTTTGACTGGACGGCAGGAGTCAGTACTCCACAGCTGGACTGAGTGTGAGCTGTGAGCTGTCTTGAAGTCTGGTAAAATCGATCCGTTGCATGTCTTTTTATCTGTGGATTGATGCTGTCAGTTTCAGAACCTCTATGTGAGACGCTACAGTTGGTAAACATGTTGCTAAAAAGAGGAACGGGTTGTTCCCACTCTTGCAGCCACAAGCTCAACAAACTAACTAAAAATGAACAGGTTTACCTGCATTTTATACCTCTATCACTGCAGACTGGAGCTAATATATACCCTCAACAGCAGCAGACTCATTAGATGATGGATTTAGAATCAACTGAACCTTTTCCCACTGCAGACAAAGGTCAGATATTAGCAGTCATGACTTATTTTTTCTCCAACATGAAACAAAAATCTTTGTATATATTGATAAAAGAAGCCAAACCAACTGAAATTAGCATAATCTTGCTTTTTAGCTAGGTTTTTCTTTGAACTGCTACAGAAATACAGCTAATTCAGTTTACAGGCTTCATATAAGACTGGAGTGAATGCTGTGATATGTATCTGTACTTATATACTACTTATATGAGCTTATCAGTGTTTATTCATTGAGGTGCACTAAATGTTGAAAACTGGGCTCTAACTGAACCTAATAGTTCTCATTCACAATCAACAGATGCAGTTTTGCTCAGACGCCTTTCATCAAATCATATACTCGGAAAAGAGATAAAAAGAAAATCATGAAAAAGAAAGATGTGGTACTGGTGGAAAACAGGAAAATGGGCCAGGGAGAAAGATGGAAAAGAAAAAGCCTATCAGTTCGAAATACATGTGGGGTACGTTGGTTTGGGTTTCTTGCTTGTTATTTTGCACTCATTCAAATTTTTGGTGCCATCCAAGCTTTTTTTTTTTTTTTTTTTTTTTTTCCTGCCAAGTTATGAGTCATCCTGAGCAAAATCCCTGCATTACAAAACAATTAGATCAGAAGGCTCCTGTAATGCAGCAGGGATCCAGCGCTCACTACCTACTGCCGCGGTGAGAAATGGAGGGGGAGAGGGTGTCTGGAAGGGAGGGGAAAAGGATATGAGAAGGCGGTTGAGGAGGGAGGAGTGCAAGAGCAGGAGTATGACTCACATATAAACACAGTCACTTTAGAGATATAAATATATATTAAATAAAACGCTGATAGAAATTTGCATTCTCCTTTCAGTTTTTTGTGTCACTCTCTGCTCATCAGATTAGCTTTGATGTTGTTTGTGTTATGAGGGACTAAAGATGATTAAAAAAAACTAACCGCTTTCTTTCTTGGTGTGCTAGCCTCACTTTCTGCGCTATTTCCTTCCATGTTCCTTTCTTTCTTTGGATACTCAACAACCTAACGCATCAAAGGGTATTAGACATGAAGCACTGTTGTACTCTAATCTAAATTTTGCTAATTCATTTCCCTCGTGGATCTCCTAACAAAGCCTCTTAAAATCATTGACTGATAATGAAGCTCATTAGTGCAGCTTCGTATTCTGCCCGTTTCCCCCTCTGCAGCTTAGTTATTCTGGACAAGCAACACTAACAAGCAGCTGTGGATCTTGTCTAAGAATTTTTTTTTTTTTTTTACTTTATAAAGGAAACATCAGACTAAGCCTGATTATTTTTAGGGCACTGCAGCTTTAGGATTAACATTGATTGTCGATCATTTTACTTTATTAACGGCATTACTGTTCAGCGTTATATTGTTTCAAATTGATATTGTTAATTAAGTGTCTAGTAATTATCAGGCTGTAACTTGTTAAAATTAGTCATCACATTGAACTCTCGGACTTATTTAGGGGTAATGGAACATCTTTAACAACATAAGGCTGATGAGTTTTTATCTTTAAACCATAAAAAGATTCATCATGCATGAATCAATTCATCATTCATTTGATAGCTGCTTCTACATTCAAATGACCCCTTCCAATCTGTTACTTCTTTGGAGAACATAACATGGGAAAAGTATGTGCATAGATCAAAATCATCAGTGGCAGAAATCATAAAGCTTCCACAAAAGCTACAGTGCATCTTGCAACTCTTCTTAAAACTGTGAAAGCATTGATTCAGTTGGACCTTAGCTCCACAAGTGCTATTTATGTGTTGTCAGCTGGCAGCTAATGAATTCCTGCAGTGCTCTGCACTAATGAATGTCAAGGTGCCGGGAGTGCCGCTGGCGAGCAGTTTTAAAAACTAATGAAATCTCAAAGACAGCCAAAGCTAAATATCAAATTGTAAAAAAAAAATGGTGTTCTCTCGGCTGTGTTGTATCTTTGTTTTTCTATATTTTTTCTGTTAAACAGCACTGCCAATTACCCCTGCTTGATGTTTCCAATATCACATTTTCATTACACAGATGTAAGATGTTACATGGATCTCCTGTCATGGTTGCGCATTTAGCCCTCGAGATATGCCATACCTAGAGTAGCATTATTTTAAATGGTCAATCACTCCACCAAAATTTGATTTCCCCTCAGTTTTGGTCAGCATTCTCCCTCAGCTTTATACGGGGCATTTGTCTGAGATAATACTATAAAAACAATTCTATGACAGCTCAAACTGAGTTTATGCCTTTTCCATTTTTAGTGAAAGAGAAGGCTGCTAACTTAATCAATTCTATTGTCTAATGTCATTTTTTTCTCAGAATTTGAGATTATGTAATACTAAATGATCTGATAGTGGACATAACCAATACCCTAAGAGAAGGGAGCATTGAAGTGCTCTCATTTGTCTGCCATGTTTTCCTACATTGTGAGAAACTGCCTTCCATTACAGTTTTCTTTGGGTTGACTTTCTTGTTACAAACACACTCACCCACCCACACACAAAACATCTAGCATGCATGTATTTTCTTGTTACTGAAACAGCCATTTAATTGCCCTTTGCTGACACCGATCATGTGATGTAAAGGGTAGAAGGAACATGAAGATATGCAGCAAATAGGCTTTTTACAGTGTTTCTGTTGCAGTGTTACTGCAAAATGTGGGGGTGTGACAGGCATGTGTACTGCAACTTGATTTCAATGGTACAGTATATGCACATATAAATTATAACCTAATGGTCTTTGGTTTGTGAATGTCAGACTGATGTTACATAATTTGCCCCCATGGTTTTGATGAAGTCAAGCAATGGGTGGTTAGTTTATGCTCTGAAAGCATAAAATATTTGTATGACTAAGCCAATTTCCCTGGCTAATGACCAGCAGTGTCTGTTAAATCCTTAAAATAGTTTGGTCTAACCTTTTGGATCTTAGAGATGAAAATGAACAGTAAAGTGCAACATGTAAATCTTTTCTGAAAGAAAATTACATTATGAGCTGTCACTGATCCCAAAGAGAAGTTAACAAATATATTGCTTACCAATCTGATCTCACAAAAATATGTAAAATTAACCACATTTCTCAACACTTATTTACATATTCAAGTTACATGCTGGGACCATGGAAAATGTTATGGCAATGGTGAGGATTTGTCATGGTGTGCACAAGTTTTCTGGTTCTGGAACAACAAAATAAGGTCACAAGTAAAGTTTTTTTAAGCAGAAAAAAATGTTTTAAATAACTATCATAATTTACTAAATTACCTATGGTCAGGCTGCTTTTACAAATGGGTTGTTTGAGTTCTTACAAAAAAATATAATGCTTGGATATTTGTACATATCTTACGTTTTTAATATATTTGTCTTAATTTCACTGATTGAACTATGGTACACAATGAAAAATGACATTATCAAACAGAAAAACTTTTGTAGTGTACCACAGATAATTTAGTGAAACTACGATAAAGATATTAAAACCATTTTGTTCTGCATTAGAAAATGGAACTTTGCCTTTATTTCTTTTTTTTTTTTTTATTTTGATCTGAAAAAGTCGTGCAGAAACCATGATAAAGCTCCACTATTGACTTAAAATTGCCCTGAATTCTGTAGTCCCAGCACAAAATTATTTAAAATTATGTAAACATGTAATCTATGTATTTATGATCAGGATTGGTTTCCGAGTCAGTTTTGTTGATATTTCAACATTAATCATATTGTCTGTCGGTATTACAGGTGGATTGTGTAGCATTGGGCTATAAAACAGTCATAAGGGGGCAAGAGTTTAACCATATGAGGTGCATGTTTTCAAGAATTATTTATTTAGTTATAAGTCTTTATTGATTGCTGTTTGTTCGCTTTAGCATACGCAAACTTTTATTTTGCTGCTGCTAGTATGGGGGCCAGTCATGGTAATACAGCTTAGTTCTTAGAATGAGGCAGCAAACATATAGGTAAAATTTGAGTTTGGAATGAAAGAATCATAAGACTTCACAAAGAAAGCTGATAAACACAGACGTGACTGAATGACCAACATCTATGGTGACAATCAGAGGAGGGTACAAAACAGTAAAGTGGTAACTGGTTGGGGAGATATGCGTATGCATTGCTGAGCTAAGCTATGTCATGTTAGTAAACAGTTACAAATGAATATGCAACAAGGCAGACAACACGTCTCAAACCTATCAACTTGGACCAAAAGGTTTGTAGGAAAACAGGTCTGGTGAGGCAATGCAATTTTTTATTTGTAGATTTCACAGAAATCAAATAATGGTACTTAGATTTGTATCAAGCAATTCAAATGGTTTTTGTTTGTTTTGTTTTGGGGTTTTATGCATTAAAATATTGCTAACAAACGATTCCTGGAGTACCTGAGAAACTTTGAATCCCATCTGCTACAAAAGTGTATGCATTGGATAAGGAGTATTTGAGGGGGGTGTGGAAGCACATCAGCACTCCTGGATCTAATTTCAGCTGCAATAATTCCTGTTTTTCAGACAGACGTAGTCATTGAGAAATGATAATAAAAAGAAACTACTTCTTGCTTTCTTACTTTATATGCATCTCTAAGAGGACACAAGTTATGCTTCTCTGAGAGATGAAAAGTTCAGTCTGTGTAGATTGATGCAGATGGGAAACAGTCATAAGGACTATTGAATTTTTTAAAGAATTACTGTCTTATTTACTCTGCAATAAACACATGATTATATTCATGAGCAGAAAGCTTGTGAGCACTATATTTCCTGGCTGCTTTGGCAGGTGTCGCATGAAGACGCTTCACTCTTTTTATGGGTCAAGGCCGTGACCCCTGCTAGACCTTCTCCTTACTGGCGACTTGCTGTGATGTCTTGTGGCAGTATCATCTGCTGCAGCTCATTTACTACCCAGCATCAAAGAGAAAATACCATGACAGCTGCAAGTCCATCCACTACAAACACCCACCCATGCCTCGGCACACATCAGGGCTCACACATGTCCTCACACATCTATTAAACTAATGTTTAGGCAGAGAACAGGATTCATTAGCGAGAACTGTGGCGTGCACCTCACTAATGCAGATTTTCACATCTCTTTGATACATTTCCACTGTTATTCTTCCTGACACTCTCGCCCCATAATTGTGATCCCTCAAGGTAGCAAGAATGAAATTAGCCTGACAAACACTATATTTTCTTCTGCCAATCAGCCAGGTGAGCTAATGGAGAGTAATGTGCAACTACCTTTGTAACTTATTGACTTTTGAATTAATGCTAATAAATCAAATTAAAAGTTGAAATGAGCTCCATATAAACTCCAAAGGAAAGCCCTGTTTATCCTTGGAGACAGCAGATGTGAACCACACAGGAGGCTGCTTTAATCAGTAACAGCCTGCTCAATGTGAACGCTTTAGACATGTCTATAAAAATTATTTGTACAAGGCTGCACTCATGGACAATCAATAGCATTTAAAGGCATTGTTCCCTCTCCCACCTGGTCAGTATTGACAAAAATATTAAAGAGCTTCAACTGGTCTCGGTAGACTTTGCATTCACAAAGTTCATCTCCCAGCATGTTAATCTGGAGGAGTTCTTGCTGTCTCTGTTGGGAGTTTGATAAAATCTAAAGTTGTTAGTATTATTAGTCATTCCAAGGCAACAGAGCAGAGAGTGGCGGAAGAAGTGAAAATAGTTTGCAAAGGTTTTCCCACCGAAATCACAGACTAATGAGGTCTGGTGGTGATGCTGAGCAACTGTAGTTGCTGTTTTTCTGGAACTGGATTTTATCTCCTTTACAGTCCAACTGGGTTTCCTAAGCTGGAGAATCATTTATACCTGCAACACTAGAAACACAGCAGTATGACAGCCAATTTAAGTAGGGTTGTGTGAAGTACTTATGAGTAGTTATCATCTTATCTGCAGTACATAGCACTCAGAGCACTCTCTCAATTTGAAGAATCAATTCTGAGTGGAGAGCTAAGCTAGCAGCTATTCAAAACTGGGATGAGGTGGAAGCAAATTCTTAAAAACCTAAAGAAATTTAAACCTCATGCACTTTTGGAGAGTTTAAATTGGAGCAAATACTTTACTGTAAAAAATTTACTATTTTTAACATTTGTATGGTTGATTTCTTCTGCACTATGTGTTTGTAGCCAGTAAACAGCCATCAGTCACCAACTGCTTGTACAGAAGCTGGACTTTCTCAACGGAACATGAATGTTCTTTAGCTAAGAAAATATAGTGCCACTCTAAATACCAATTTTATATGGATCAGTATTCCTGCCACTTCAAGAACAAAACTGTTGTCCTTGTCACGTAACATGATTTCTTGTTAGAACATGAAAATGTAGTATATACAGAGTATATTGTTGTATATTGAGGCACAATACGATTTTATGGAAATGTGATTGATACTCTCGTCAAGGAGAAAAATTCCTTTGTTTTTGTCATGGGTGTATGTAAGAGTGTTAATTTTGTTTATAGAACAGTTTTGGTAGAGCTCACTTTGTTGTTGGAGCACAGTGATTGGTGGGGGTAATTTCACACAAGAGTTAATGGGAGGAGGAAAATAAAAATTTTGTTCTGCTGTTGGAAATGATTCATTGTTGTGAAATTTTACCCCTTTTCATGCCAGGCTTTGTGTATAGCTTCACGTTAAACATGACATACTTTTAAAAAGGATGGAAGAAACACTTCCGAATAACATTTTCAAATTTCAAATTAGTCTCCACCCAGAAGCTTTTTGCATCATTATGACCAGTTTTGGTTGAGTAACCAAGTTTCAGAAGGATCTAGTAGTGCACAGAAAAATTTGTCTTTATTCAAGTGTTTTGTAAAGAAAAATATCTCTCCACACTTTTTTCCTTAATTTTTTTTTTTTTTTTTTTTTTTTTTTTTAACAAAAATTGTCAAATACTTGCATATAAAATAGTTTATTTAATTAACATCTTCAGAGTCAGAAATTTATCTTTCTGTTTGAAGTCAGTGACGGCTTCAAAGAATCACAAATTTCAAGTCTAAATAGATGTAAAAGTCTTTTGACACTTGTTATTTTAATATGATGGATAAAAGCAAACTATTTATCATTCAGCATGAAAACTCAAGCCAGTCTTGATTAGGTAAATTGCAACTTTGGTCTTCAGGGCATCTTCCTTCTTCACAGCTTGAGCAGGTCCTTTAAAAATCATGACTTGATGTTAATAACTTTTTTCTGTTTATATTCAGCAAATATCAGCTTTGTATGCACTCTGCAGGAGAATTTTCCTTGTTAGAGTATAGCTGTATGAAAATAGTGTTAGTTTAATACTGACAGGCATTGTCCATATGTTAGTAATGCATATTTCTGTTTAAGCCTCTATTAAATGCATTAATAGTACTTATACCCCTCTTTATTAACATCACTGTAACTAAAATTGCATATAATTATTTTCCATTTAATTATATATACAACATCTATGCATTTTCTGCCACTATTTAACCTTGTTTAGTTTATTCTTTTCCATTTCTATTTATGGAAGTGATTCTGTACCTTATTTCATTTTAAAATGGATTAACAGAAAGGCTTTTTCATTTTCAGAATATAGCTGCATTTTTTTACTCATAAATAAAATGAATAATAAATAATACAAACTGCATTTTTATTTTCTTCTCCAAGACTGCTCATTTTGTAACTTAATTAAAATGATAAAGAAATGGACATTTAAGATTTAATTTTCCAAACATGCCCCAGCAAATAGGTACCAAAATTCAATTTGAAATGTCAAATTTGAAAATTAAAATGCATTAACAGAAAGGCTTTTTCATTTCAAGGTGATAGGTGCATTATTTGACTCATAAATAAAATTAATAATAGATCATCCAAACTGCATTTTATTTTTAACTTCAAAACTGCTCTTTTTATGACACAACTAAAAAGAAAACGTAAAGTACCTTGCTTTTTCGTTTTCATGTCTGTTCCCGCAAAACATCTTGCAAAATTCAATTTGAATTCGCAGTCCCAGGCGGCGCAGGACAGTGACGTCAGTGGCCTCTTTTCTTCTTCTTCTAATTCTTCGGCCCCAGTCTGACTGAGCTACGCATCTAATACGGTAGAGGGCGGTGTGCATGTCTGACACTGCAACATGAGAGGAGAGTAGAGCTTGAAAGTTGTGTTGATACCACAGACTGTTAGAAACAGCGGGAAGAGCTCCATCATGTCCACATGATGGCATTTTGTTCCCACCAGTGAGAGGTTCTGACAGAATTTAATGTTTTAAAGGATTTTTATTTGTTTTTACCAGTACTAAAGTCTTTTTAAAACATTGCATTTTAAGCCCACATTATTTTGAACACAATTCAAAGTCCTGGACTGACCTGATTTCACTGTCTCAGTGCCTCTGGACTACAATATCAAGTCTACAAACACTGACAAGCGTATTACTTACCTCAAAGAAGATCTCCTCAAGCTTTCTGACGAACTTAGTTAAAAAAAGGAGCTGCTTGATAATCTACTGAACTTGGCCCACCAACAGTGCTCCATACACATTGCATTATTGCAGCCCTCCTCGATCTTCACACCAAGACACCAACTTTGGTCGGAGGTGGTCTGCCGCCTCCGAAGGCCAGTAATGGACTTGCTCTCTCCAACCATTTTGATGCTCTGCCAGCTAACATCCAAGGAAGGGCTGACTGCTCCACCATCCAGCTGTGATCGAGTGGCAACCGGGTATGAGGAGTGGAAGCAGGGTGGACCTCGGCAGGCGGCTGCATCTGTCAGTGTCTGCACCAACAGAGTCTAGGTGCTCATCTTTAGCAAAGCATCGGCAGCTCCTGAAAGACACGGTGAGTGGTCACACGGAGTGTTCGGGCAGCAGTTCCAGCACTCAAACGGGTACTGGAACTGTTGCATTTCCACCTGCGGTTGCTGCAGTACAGATTTCTACCTCAACTCCTGCTGTTAGTGCGACAAGGAACATTGCCTCCATCATAGCAGCAGGAAATTTAGCCTCAGCTCCGACCGTCAATCTGATGAGGAATGCCCCCACCACTGCCACTCCTGCAAATACCTCCACTTCACCCTGTCGCACTATGGACGCGAAGGCATGGAGGCTCTCGGCACCGGGAGCTAGCCCCCGCATGCAACATGGGGGACTCCATTGTCTGGCATGTCACCATGAACAGGTGCCTTACATCTTCACATCTATTCCATCAACACCCCTCAGCTTCCACTGTTATACATGCAGGCACAAATGACCTTAATTTCCAACATTCAGAGACAAAAAATGGATTTTATCAACCTCATCAACAACATCATACAGTTAAATAAACATTGCATCATCTCTAGTTCACCTACTTCACCCCACTACGGAGACATCAAGTTCAGCCACATCCGTCATCTTCATGTCTAGTTAAAAGTTTACTGTCATTCTATCAATATTCCATACATCGACAGCTTCACCCCATTCCACAAAAGACCACACCTTTTCAAATCGGACAGCTTACACCCAAATCAAACAGTTTCTCATCTTCTCACCATGAACACTGATCTCACCCTCCACTCATGCAAAACTTTCTCAGACTATGGTCCAGCCAGTACACACCTCCCCAACCTAAAACTTCCTCTCTGACACATCACATACCAGTACACATTACCAGCAGACAGTACAGACATGTCCATCCATATTCACATACCTCTACTGTCAGATGTCTCCATCCAATACACACAGTTCCTGGTACAGAACCTATATCCACAACTTCATAACCAAACTTTCCCTCAACACTCAACACAGCTCTTTTAAATGTCAGATCACTGTCAAGCAAATTTTTTATTATTAATGATCTGATTTTAGATAATAGCATCGACTGTCTCTTTTTAACAGAAACTTGGCTTGGCACTGATGCATCAGTTATTCTCACTGAGGCTTCACCCTCCAGTTTTTTATTTTCTATCTGGGGAGGTAAAGAAGGCAGTGAACAGCTTCAATTGCTCAACAATCAGTATCAGCATAAATAATCTCATAGAAAAACTTTTCTATTTCTTTATTTGAGTGTCATTCATTTGTCTTAACAACCTGCCTGTCAATTTATAGATCACCAAACCCTCCTTCCTGTTTTATTAAATAATTTTCTGAGTTTTTATCAACTGTACATATTAAATACAACAAGATTTTAATAACTGGTGATTTTAACCTTCACATTGATAACAATAGTGATTCCTACACCAGCGAGTTTTTAAACATTATAACATAGTACTCAGCCTATTTACAATTGAGGACACACCCTGGACATGGTCATAACCTATGGTCTGTCCACTGGTGTGTCCTCTGTTGTTGACCTGGCTGTGTCAGACCACTACTGTGTGCTTTTTAACATCACCAGTTTTAGCCCAAAAGACGCCCCGCTGAGAATTGTGAGGAAACTACATATTACTTTTGTTACATCCCCTTAGGGACGTGAGCTCATTGATGATCATTGCCGACAGCTGGGGCTTGTTCAGCCTGAAAAGGCTGGGCCCTGATGTGTCTTCGGACTGGCTGCATCGGATGCCCATCAACCTCCTTCCTTCTGATTGGCTCAACCCTCAGGCAGTCATACTGCAGCTTGGCGAGCAGAGAGGAAATGGAGAAAAACAAAATTAACAGTCCATCATGAAATTGTTAGGAAACAGCTCAAAATCTACAATAATTGAGTAAAACAGACAAGAAAACTCTGCTTCTCAGACCTTATCACAGATAACAAAAATAAACCCAAAATTCCCTTCTAAAACATTTATATTTTAAAGGTATAGAAACTTTCGCATACAGGACCAATCACAAAAATGGGGAAAAAATGGAAAATGCAAAAAAAAAAAACAGATTAAATGTTAAATTGAATTCTTCTGTGTTCTGTGGCATGATGTAACAGTTGATGACCTTTATTGGTGGTAGAAATATTCTTGACTTACCTAATAAGATTTTAGCCATTGGTAAAGAACAATGGACTCTTGTTGAAGCTGTAAATAAACTTTATACATTTTTACCTGAAATGGAGAAAATCTTTGTGGTCATAATCTACAAGCAACTTTTCCTTTTCTTTTAGATAATAATCTCCTACTACTCCGTGCACTTTCAACATTCAGCACAATTAAACTTCAAGACATTACACTTGGGGTGGGTGGGAAGAAAACTTGTAGCACTGGTAAAATTTCATCAAAGCAGCAACAATTTTACCCACACACAAACATAAATAGGCTTGATTAAAGAATGTGGGAATCCTTTCCTGCTGCTGGCAGCAAGAAAATATACTGTACCTTTGAGGGGAGGTAATCAGCTATTTCAAAGCACACTGAATGGGCGTTTGTGTCTACATTTGACATGTAAATATGTACATCTCACTCTGTTTGTTTTGTACAGAACAGAACATACTTTATTAATCATATGAATTAATTTTAGAAATATTTTAAAAAACCATAGTCCATATAGGTAAGAGATTGTTACACAATGTATTTGCACCTGAAGCTTAACATCAGTTTTGGATTAGTTACAATGCAGACCTAAAGCTAAATGCAGCTTATTTCTGAAGCCATTTAAATCTGAAAACATACAATTTGCTACAAAACATTTGATTTTATACATTACCCAAAAAGTTATACCTGAAGATAGTAACATATGATATATTTAAACTAAATGCTGCGGATTTTTGCAAATCTTCTGAGCTATACCATTTTGGAAGGATGAGTTTCTTTTCTGGACCAAGTAGAGGGTGTGAAGCTATTAGAAACAAAAGTTCAGATAGGCTCATGTAGTTATTAATGGAAAGAACCAGGACGAGATATGCCTCAGTGAGGATGAGTCACACAGGCACAGGCCCATCCCCTGAGGCCTCTGCTGGGCAGTGCTTTATTACCCATCCCCTCCAGGATTGGGTGGGATCTAAAAAGCTACCACAAACCATGCTTTTTGAGGCTTTGCTTTGCCTGATGTCAGAAATTGCTTCTCAGCTGTTCAGTGCTTCAACTCGCCAATCGCCTGTTTGCATAAGAGACATTGTTATAAATAAACATGTCTGGTGGAGGTGGCTGGAACAGAAGCTGAGGAGGGTACAATGGGAAACAGAATAGGAAAAAAAAAATTGAACATAATTTATTCAGTATGTTTTATCCAAGAATATATAAAACAGACCTGCAAGTATAAAATGCTGGAAGGACCACATGGCTTACTTACAGGTTTATTTATATGCACTGTTTTTCAAGTGAATTGTATTTTTAGATCAGTGTTTCATTGTGGGAATAATAGTGTTTGCTACTGAGGAAATTCTATTAAATTTATGTAACATGAAAGAGCAAAGGAAATAATTTAGAAATCAAATTCATTTTCCACTTTTCGACTAACCCCAACCTTAACACATCTAAAAGTAGAAGGTAGAAGATCAAATATTGCTAAATAGTTTTTGTGAATATCAATTGCAAAAGATATTAGGTTTATCAAACTTAACAGAACTCAAGTTTTCGGGTGCTTCATTATTTAAGAGTTTAGGGATCAAAAGTTTTATTTGAAGGCTGGAAGAGAAGTCTTTTAAAGTGGTATCTTCAAATCCTCCGACTCACTGAAGAAGTCAATGCTGTCCTTGAGCCAGGCTTAACTTCCTGCTGTGGCTCAGTGGCAAAGAGCAGAAGACAGCATGCTGTGTCAGAATACAAACACTGGTCTGAGCCTTCATGCGTTGGGATATGAAAAAATAAAAAATTTTATATATCACCATCTTCACTTTGTTCAAGTATTATTCTATACAAGTTTAATGCTGCCAGTTTCCTCTTTGCTAGCAAAGACAGCAAAGGACACTATAGACAGAGAGGTCAGGGTGCGGACACTAAAATAGGAGGGGTTGTTTTCCAAATAATATAATAATAAAAAACATTTTGAAATTTTGGAAACAAATGCACAAATTCAGCCATTTAAAACAGGGGAAAAGAAAATAAACAAATAACAGTAAATAAAAATTGTAATCATGTAAAAATTATATTTTTAATGCTAACAGTAAAAACACCAAAAAGAATATTGGTGCTGTGATTTTAACAATCAACCATATAACTTCCTGTATTTTCAATTTGTTTATTGTATCACAGCTTGTATTAAATCAAATCTAGCAAAATATCTCAAGAGGTTTTAAAATCTGGAGATTATACAGCACCTCGTCTTTACATTGGAGATTAAACTGTTCTCTGTCCCAGTTTATGTATAATGGTTTGTCAGGACCTCTTGGATTAAAATTTAAACAAATGGGGCTCTTAGTTTAGTAATTGTCTCAAAACCTGTCCCTTTGGAAACCAAATGAATGGAGAAGAAAGACTTTGTAGGTAATATTATCAAAGTTACATAATTAAACAAAAGCATGATGTCATCCTAAACCTTATTAAGCCAGTTCTTTATAAATCAAACCAATAACAGACTCCATATGTGACCTTTAGTACCCTGGAAAACGTTAAGTGTTTTCTCATGTCATCAGTCCTGATACATTCACTCCATTAATATTATTATACAGAATAACTGAATGGTGACAAATGAGGGTAAAGTGGTACCCTGTGAATTAAAATGTGATGGCAATGGTTCCTGATTATGTCAATTTCTGCAGGTAATTACATTATGGGTGTTACTGGTGATGAAAAACAGGTGCAAAAGAGGGCAACAACATCAGATAATGATGCTGCAATTGTTGCAATATTGATTATTAATATAGCAGTTATTGCTACACTTAAATGATGCATTTGCAATTCATCTGACAGAAAGGAGCGGAAAGTTATCACAGAGATTTTGGAGTCACTGAAGGTCTGTGGTCTAGTTTCACATAAATAGTCCCTCCGTATGTTTATCGGATATTTGAGTAGCATCTGTTCCCTTAGAAAAGGTTCCTGGTGTAGTTTAGTTACAAGACAGAATTTCCATCCATCCATTCATCCATTGTCTGCCGCTTATCCAAAGTTGGGTCGTGGGGGCAGTCACCTAAGCAAGGAAACCCAGACGACCCTCTCCCCAGCTCATCCGGGGGGATCCCAAGGCATTCCCAGACCAGCCGTGAGATGTAGCCCGTCCAGCGTGTCCTGGGTCTTACCCGGGGCCTCTTTCTGGTGGGACGTGCCCAGAACACCTCACCAGGGAGGCGTCCAGGAGGCATCCTGATCAGATGTCCGAGCCACCTCATCTGGCTCCTTTCGATGATGAGGAGTAGCGACTCTACTCTGAGCCCCTCCCAGATCACTGAGCTTCTCATACTATCCCTAAGGGAAAGCCTGGCTACCCTGCAGAGAAAACTTATTTGGGCCACTTCTATTCGCGATCTTGTTCTTTCGGTTACTACCCACAGCTCATGACCATAGGTGAGGGTAGGAACATAGATCGACGGGTAAATCGAGACCTTTGACTTTTATCCCGAGATACGTGAACTCCTCCACTTGGGGCAGGACCCCATTGCCAACCTGGAGAAGGCACTCCACCCTTTTCCGGCTGAGGACCATGGTCTCGGATTTGGAGGTGAACACCCCTATGATGACAACAAGCCATGGATCCAGGTTTCCCTTGCCTGGACGTGGATCACTGGGGCGACCCTCTGGAGCCATGCCTGGAGGTGGGGTACGAACGTGAATGCTTGGTGGCCGGGTCATTGCCCATAGGGGTCGGTCGGGCTCAGCCCAAAAGAGTGACATCACAAGTAGATGGGATCATAAATTAATCCTAAGATGTGCTCACAATTTTACATGCTAGAGGATTAGTTTGTTACCCTCACTTGAGCATTTATGTATTAACTGCCCCACAGTACAAAATGTGTCCTAAAAGTATTTGTGTTACAAGAAAAGAAGAGAAGGGTCTCAAAATATGCCACGGATGAACAACATTTATTTACCAGTCCAGTCAGCCAACTGCTGAGACACAGGTCTGTATTTATTTATGAGATCTGACACTGGGTTTCTTTTCTCTCTTCCTTTCTTTCTTTTTTTTTTTTTTTTTGTTTTTGCTCATATCCCCAAGTCCCATGTTTGAAGACTCAGACACATGTAGAATGTGAAACAGGGTTTGACCTGAAAAACAGAAAACTGTTTTGTATACAAAAAAGTTTTGTGCTCAACACCCCCAATGTATTTCATGTCTCTTAACCATCAGTAACTAAACACATTATTTATTAACTCTCCACAGCTCCTCCATCTGCCCTAATATGTTTGTGTGGGGATCACAACATGATCTTCAAATCACCTCCTCTGCTGCATTGGACTTGGCAGTATGTAGGTTCCTGTTATTGTTTCAACAGTGCAAACAGGATGCAGGGGTTGTTGCCTCTCTGCTGAGGCTATCTGCTTTTTATCATATCAGTTAGACCAGCTATCCAATTCTGTCACTGTGCTGTCACACCCCAGCTAAGTTTACTGTAACACAGAGAAAGCATTGACCCTATGACAAGTTGGTCTGACCATCTGGATGTTCTGGAAAAATCCTGAACGTCTTTCCATCTTATACAGCTGTTGATGTGCCTGGTCGCGTCATGCTAACAGTCAATTGTAGATGGTGCTAAAAATGTTGTTTGCATGGTTTAAATAAAGAAATCCACTCAAAAAAAAAAAAAAAAATGATAAAGAGGATTGCTTTATTTATTTACAGCTTTAGTTGACAAAACGTGTTTAGATTTTTGAACCACTGTGAGCTACTGAGCCAGTTAGCCTGAAGCCTGGGGCTTTAAAGCTTTAAACTCTCAGTCAAATACCTCCTCGCTGCTGGTGCTGGAGTTTTCCCTTAAAGCCCATCCACGATATGCAACATCATTAATCGTGGAATTTTTGCTTAATGCATGGCAGCAGTAAATAATTGCATATAATACGTGTTAAGTGCACCATGTAACAGTCAGGGCAGTAAAAGAATTTACTCAATAATTACTTGTCACAGAAAACAATTACATTTGGGCTCTGTTCAAATGGCATGCAAATGTAAACTTAAAGCTGTACAGTAACATACAAAGATATTTAATTCAACCTGTGTGATGCCACAAAAGTGCATGAATACAGGAGGTAGAGATAAAATGTAAACTCTATAGAATAGAGTATTTTGAATATTTGCAAGCTCCATTATTCCTGTATTTCAAAGATTGCATGAAGTGAAGTTGTACTGTAATACTCAGAAAATTCTGTTTAACAAAACATTACATTACTTTTCCAAATTAGAACACATGTTTTTACTCTCAGAGACAAATTAACAGAATCAACAGCTTCTGTCATAGTACGCTTTAGTATGTTCCTGTTGTGTATCCTATACAGCTGGCTGGTCTTTCTTCTGCTAAATTTGGAAGATTTAAGGTTTTGACTTGTGTAATTGTAAAGAAAAATACCCACAACACAACACCAGACCACAAAATGACCTCTGACATTACAGGTGTCCATCTGAGCTTGGTCCTAAAGAAACTGGAACAAGATTTGTAAACACATCTTGGTACCAATATAATGTGTGTGATATTATAAGCTATGGAGTGATAGTGATTACCACATTATTGTACCTATTTCTTAATATATTAAACCAGTATCAAATTACTAGTAGTATGTGACAAGGGACAAAGACATGCTTCAGTTTTGCATCAGTGTTTCATGTATGTGTTCAATGTATGAATTTTATCAATACTATACTACAAATCTGATGACAAGCACTACCTCATTTTTCATTTTAAGTTAATATCTGCTGCTATCTATTTGTGTGTTTCACAAGTAGACAGCCTAGCAACAGAATATTTTGAAAATAAAATATTTGTCATGCGGCAATGTTTTTACTATCTTCGGCTAAAAGAAGTATCTGAAATACATTCTGAGCTTAGACAAAGGTTGAGACATTTTGAGAATAATTGTGGGGAAGCCTGCTATTTCTCTCAGCCAACCACAGAAAGAAAAAAAAATTTCCGTTGTTGTGTGTTACTAATGAATCTTTTGGGAAGGGTTCAGAGTAGAAAATGTATTATTTCCCCTTCTCAGTTTTCTGCAAATAAATCTCTTCCTCTCACTCTCTGTATTCAGTTTCCAGCCAATTTACAACCAAATTTAATTTTGAGGCTTTTCCCATTTACCCGCTTACTAAAAGCCCCTCTCATTCCCAAACTTTATGCGTCACCACATCTGTGCTATGCACATTATTCTTCCAGATACAAACAAAATTTAGTTTTTAGTTTTTGAATAGTGCAGAGATATCATTTGTCAGACTGAATTGTACTATTCTGCTCTGTAACAGAGACTCAGGATTCAACAAGGTTCCCTCATCAAGTAATACCACTGTAACTCTAGCATGAATACATTGTCTATGGAGCTCCACTCACTTGTCATAGAGTTGCTGATGTAGGAGCCATCAAGATTAAAGGCACAATTTCTGTATATTGTATCTCATCCTACATACAGATTTTTTCCAAAATGTATTAACATGGCAAAGGTTTGTTGTTTCAGCATGTCCCCATGTGTCCCTGTGTGTTCGTGACTGGTGTTTGGTCTGTTGCATAGGAAGTACGTCATTTGGGCACAGACAGAAGGGTAGCCAGCTAAGAAAAAAAAAAGTAACAGCAATGCATCAATAAAACATGAGAGTGAACTAACCTGGGACCAAAGACGGGAGTTTGGAGCACATTCAGATGCAAAACAAGCTTCAGTGTAATTGGGTTGAGGTGAAGTTAAATTTAGGATGGGAGGGGGGTAAAAAGGGGAAGATGCTGCCCCAGTTATATAATAAAACATCAAAAACAACCACAGCACATAGACGCTGCTTTACAGAAAACGAGTGCCTTGTAATTTTTCTGCTGCTTTGTTGCTTTCCATCTTTAGTAGAAACAGTACATTACATCATATACGTATCTTTTTACATTATCATTTCAATGTGACCTTCATCACTTACTTATCATGTTATCTTAACTCACCGTTAAGATAACATGACGTCACGCAGTGTATAGTGTTTAGAAGTACTTGTCCACTTTGAGCTGATAATATTATGCCCAATTGATGAACAAAAGGACACTGAGAAAAAGGAGATCACAAATGTTAACAATGCCTTTTGTGGAGCAGTGGCTCCTACTTCTGTACATGTATACATGTACAGATAATGCAGCCGAGTTTGTATGTGTTGAATCCTGCACGAGTCCAATTTTACCAACCCGCATCCGCCTGAACCCATTAGGATGATTACCAAATCCAACCTGCTGATATCTTCTAATGAAATCTGGACCCAACCCCACAATGTAGGATATAAAATGGAACATGACCCACACGTTAACACTTTGTAGTTGTAAATACACATCTGTTCCTCCCTTCATTGCATTACTTTGCTTATTTCATTCATACATTCAGTTATGGTGTTGTCCTGTTGTCGTTTTTATTTACAATAAAAAAAATAGGAAAACACAACAATACAGTAAATCTTGTGACGCAGCAGAATTGTCATGCTTGTCTAAGGTCTGTGACGTCAAAGTCAGATGAAATGCGACATGACCGTTCAGGCTGAGATTGCTTTCACACAGATCAGATACATATAAGATCTAGGACCACATATGAAAGTAGTCTGGGTAGGATTTGAAAAAATTGATTTGTGCCATTCAGACTGTCATTAAAAAACTTACTTAAGTAAAAAACTTATTTATTTATGAAACTTAGCACGAGCTTTATGTTTACCATGACTAAAAATGTTTTCCAAACCCTAACCAAGAATCTGCCTTAACCTAGGCAGATGACTTAGTCTCAACCTTACCAAATGGTGAGTAAAAATGAAAGCATAGAGTAGGTTAATGGAGAACAAAAAGTATTTTATCATATAGTTCAGGTCATTATTGTAACAAGTGCAGACAGTCATGAGAACAGCATTGTGCAGCATTTTTTTATGTTGTCTGCTGAGCTGAGATAGAGCTAATATGAGTTCTACATCTTTCCTGCTGTATGGAGGTGTGCTGTACAGGATGATATGGGAGGAGGTACGGGCAGGGATTTAAATTGGACTGGAACTCTCTTGGATTCAGCTTTAGCACATAAGCTTTGTCATCATGGAACATATAACTTTGTATATTTTCAACAATATACAGTATATTTAAGCACCATGTCAAGCTTAAACTATTCAAATACTTAATTTCCTATGACTACTTGTAAATGCAACACACCAACTTGGCCCCTCCTCCCTGAAACTCAGAGCAAAACATAACCTGCGTATTTTTCTTTATTAAAATATTTTCAGTTTAATTTTGTAAAAAAAGTAAAAAAATAAAAAATAAAAAAAAACAAAAATTAAAAAAAAAAAAATGTGTCTTTAAGTGGCAAAAGTACTGTTGTTATAGTTAAAAGAGATATACAAGAATACTTTTTTCTTACTTTTTAATTAATCAAAGTCAGGCTTTGTTGTCTTTGAATAAACATACTTCAAACTCACAACACTGCTAAATGTGGATCACCCATCCACCAGCATTACAAATCCCAATCTAACCGCAAGATATGGGACATATTCAAGGGTGTGTGCCAATAATCCATATGACTGTTGAGACTGGACTCGTCTATAAGCATTTACATGCAAATCCGGTTTTTGTTACAATGGATTTAAAGGGGCTATGTGGAGTGGAGTTTACAATATTATCTTATAACCCTTCTTTGGGTTATCTCTGTTGTATAGTTTTCCTCAGCCTTGTCTCCATTTCAAACTATTTAACTATTTAAAATTTTCTTAGATTCTTTGTTGCAGATTTAACACCTTTTAGATCTTATTAAATGAGGAATAGCTGAGTACTCCTTTTTAAATATTGTCTCTTTCCACTTCAATAATAATTCAACTATGCCCATTACATAAGGCATTGTAAAAATACCAAGGGGGCTGAGAGGATGTGAATGTGCTCAAATAGTATTGTACATATATAATTTTTTCTCCTTACATACGTGGGCACAGAGGCTTCCGCTGGGGAACACGGAGTACAACTTTTCCTATTTAATGTCAGAAAGTTGATATAAATTTCTTTGTTGTTTACCTTACAGCATCACTACAAGATGGTTGAGATAAAACACACCCTCAGGGCCCAATTTGAATTACAAATGTGCCTTGAAGTCTCTTTGTATTATCCAAGAATCATTTTAATATTTTATACAATAACAAAAGATGCCTCTTTTCTCCTCGGACGGTGAGCTTTTTCATAAGCGGTTAGTCAATTTAGGGCAGCCGGAATTCTCAAAACAGTGTTAAATAGCCCCATCCAATGAGGACCAGATGTAAATTATGTGAGCACATAAAAACAAACAAAAACATTACATGCATAAATGATTTCCTACACATAAAAAAACATGTAGTGGGAGAGTGTGTAACTCATGCATACCAAAGAATAAGCGGACACGACAGATTCATTGTAGTGGGATTCTTTAGTCCACTAATAATAGTTGAATCTACAATATGTCGACAAGACCATGGATTTATATGTATATATATATATATATATATATATATGTATATATATATATATATACATATATATATATGTATGTATGTATATAAATTATTTTGATATCTTTTCTAATCTTAATATGATGACAGAAGTATTATGGGTTGATATTTAATTAATAATCTACTATATCAACTATTTTTAGCTCAGTAGTTCTAAAAGGGATTTTTTATGATAGAATATTCTAGCCACCCACAAACTGTATCAGACATATTTTTGATGATATAATAGATAAATAATCAAACTAAATGTTTAGTGCAACATAGCAGTTTTGCCTCCTGAACTCTCCCTTGACATCCACCACTGCACTGCTTCCATGTTCATAGGAATCCATGAGCTACAACTGAACACAGTGGAGACAAGTTAAAATACAGTCGCAGAGATCAGCAGAAGCAAGCTCACACAGGGAATTCAAAAAACCATGGAAACATATCCACATGGGGCCGTTGAACGCCATGTAAACAAATCCATGTGACGCCATACAGATCCCAGCCGGGTTTAAAAGTTTGCAAGCAGGCTTGGTGCAAGTACTCCTGGGAGCTCCTTGCAGAAAGGTAATCAGAAGAATACAAAACATTTCATCACAAACTAAACACACACCACTTCTGGTTCTTTGCAGTGATTCCATATTGTGCAACAGCTTCTAGCAGGGAAGAAGTTTGGCTTTAAAATGTTCATAGTTATGCCAGCATAAAGTATTTTATTTACAAATCATTGAAAATATGCCACCACTAGCAAGTGTGTTTGTTGAAATGCAACATCCCTCCAGACATAAAGGTCAAATAAGTGGCTGCATGCATTTATCTAACAATGTTTATGAGCACTTGAGCACTGCTGACTGATATTTCAGATGTTAGGTTAAACAGGAAAAAATATTACACAGTAAAAACTGAACACAAGTGAAAGATTATTGGCAAGATCATTAATTGAAGGAAACAGTTAGACTGAACAAGATGTGTTAACATGCATCTTAATTCAATTCTGCTGGCTCATTTCTTGCTGTGAGGACTCCCACTCTCACTTTGAGAAAATTCTGGGCCAAGCGACCCATGTTCATCTCTGAATGATGCAGCAGTGTGTTGGTGTCTCAGAAGACTAAAGTGATGCGATATGTGATATCTCATTTAGCCTCTGCTTGAGTTTGCTGCCAAGACTGTGAGTGGGCTAAGCCTGAAAATAGAAAGGCCTTTACAGGGGGAGGTCAGATTGCTGATAATAGGAGCAGTCTTCTGCATAAGATGCTTGTCATCATGACATTCACTTCTTGACTTATCTCACAAGCTGTCAACATATTGATTTGTGTTTATAAAAAGTTGTCTCTAAATCTGGAGTCCAAAGTAAAGTGGATTTAGGTTTGCTTGTTAATTTACAACTTTGAACTACTGAATGGGACATTATGACACATTGTTAGAGTTCTGATCAGGACTCCCCGAGATTAATACCTACTTTAGAAGAGCTCTGATTCTAGCACCAGCAGCAGGGCAAAGTTTTTACTAAATTTAAAATGTATTAACATGCACCAGATGTAGAGCCATGAGCCTTTATACAGGCATCCATTATTTCCTAAAGCGTAAGCTTTAACAATTTGTAGGTCAGAATTTTAATTTGCCTATTCTATTCTACATGCTTTGATTTATTACTGTATTCCTCCCACACTAATGGCATTCCTATTTCATCATTTTGGCAAAGATTATAAGTGGATATATTATTACTCTAATTGCATTAAAATAATCAAAATATGAAACCAACTATTTTTCCATTCATTGCAGCGGGGCTGGAGTCCATGCTAGCAGCTACTAGGCAAGAGACATGATGCACCCTGGACAGGTCCCCAGTCCACCACAGGGCCAACACAAAGAAAAACTCATTCTTATGGAGAATGTTGAAACACCAGTTAAAGGCAAGCATGTTTTCAGACTTTGTGAGGAAGCCAGAGTGCCTTGAGAGAATCCATACATGCACAGGGAGATACAAACTCCACACAGGCTTAAACCAGCAACCTTTTTATTGTGAAGCAACAGTACTAACCACCACACTAGTATCTCCTCTCCTGCTAGTTACTGTGTACAAACTAAGTCAACTAAAGCAAGTATGTTGCTGTTTTGGAGCTATAGTACCTACCTACTGCAAGATATTTAAAAAGTAAATCACAACAATGATCTGAAATTTTTAGTGAACAAAATGAGAAAATTAAATACTCAATTCATCTTCAGATAAGTTTCACAGTTATACCTATTAAACACCTGGAATCTGGTATGTTCTGGTCAATTTTACATCTATCATTTCTGGAAATTAGAGATACTTTATCATTAGAAGGCAGATGACTAATTCAGTGCTGCATATCTGCTAAGCTTTTCCAACAGACATTTTCTGTTTAGTCTGACCAGCATGCCTTCACCTGAATGAGCCAGAGAAGCAGCAAACCTTTCCATCCAAAAGAATTGCAGTTCAATTAGGACAAAACAACTCTAGTTGTCAGGCAACACCAAGGACATGCCATTCTTCTGCGCTGTGGCATTCAGATGTTTCCTAAACTGTAATGACATTAAAGAGAAAATCGCAGCCAAGGATGATTGCAAACCTTTTGAAAAGCTTGAATGAATTGTGATTCTCACCCACATCTTTCTTTGTTTGCTTCAGTGAAGTGATGTGGCAAGACATGACTTATGGTTTAATAGCATCACCTTGATGGCAGTGAACATGAAGGACTAAATGATGAAGGATGGAATATTCTTTCAATGTGTTTGCACTCCTTGATGAAATTTAAAAAATTAAAATAAAAATAAATAAATAAATAAAGTTATAATGCGCAGATACATACTTATTTCGTTGGGTACAAAATTAAAAAGGGAGCATTACGTCAGATGAAATTGTCCAGGGTCAAAATACAAGCCTTTTAATTAAAGTTCAAATGGCCTGGGAGTGACATTTGACACAAAGTTAAGTATATTTTGATTTGTGATGCTAATCATTTTGTCTCCAGTGCAGAAAAGGGAATAATTTAGCTAATCCATGTGTGACATGAAGTCCCATATCTTTATTTCTCAAAAATACTGAATGTATTAATTTTCAGACGGAGGTTCCACACTAGCAACATTTTAAGTGTAAGCTAAATATTCCCATTTGTGCCTACTTATCCAGTCATAGAGAAATAGAAGCAATCTCATTATCCATTGGCTGCAAGGAGGGTTACATTCTTGGAAAGTTGCCAGTCCAAGAAGCGAATCCCTCTTGAAGGAATTCCTCTAGTAAAGCATTAATCTGCCTTAAGGGGGGGGTTAAAACAGCATTTTAAGGTTCACTTAAATCATGTGGATACTTTACATGATTTTAGTCACACATGAATCACTTGTGCATCCACTTGCACATACTTAGTGCTACTGGTTATTGTTTTTTTTTTTTTATGTGCCTTGTTGTATGTACATGGATATTAATGTTGTATTTGATTTATAAAGAACACAGAGGTCAAAAGTACAAATATTGATGATAAAACAAAATCAAAATAAATGGTGAAAATGGTGACATTGTAACCCTGTAGACCAACAATCATAGCAGTATTTTTATACTTCAAACCCATTAACAGCAGTTAACATATACTTAACCAATCAGATGATATTTTTCTCTGTTTTCGCACGCTGTAGCAATTTGATCTTAAGGGTGTCCTGAAGTGATTCTAAATTGATCATAGAAGTGAGTTTAAGTGTACATTGTAGTTTGTTTCTGTGTTGATGAACCGGTCCAGGATGTAGCCCGCTTCCTGCCCAGTAACAGCCGGGATAGACTTCAGCCACCCTAGTGGCCCAGAGTAGGATACAGGTGGTATGGAAAGTGGATGGATGGGGTGGTAGATGACTAGGTGGATGGATATCAAGGAGCTGCAAAGATTGGTGAGCTCAAAAAATACATTGAAGAAAGTTACTTAGGCAAAAAATATGGGTGTAAAACAACACGCCTGTTTCTGTAACTATTATGTTGTGACCAGTCAGTGTCTGCATATAACTAAAAAGAAAGCTCTTGCTGACAAATAAACCTCAATAGATTTTATTTCTTGATTTTATTTTTTTTTTTTTAGGAGGAATATTTCTTACATGCCAAACATTCAGAGAATGTCTGTTGCCGTCAGCTGCTATTGAATTGTTGATTCTGTGGATGATTGAATTACCTGCATCTGAAGAGCAGCGGTGTAAGCATGACAGTTAATGGAATAGTCACTGTGAATGTAAGAAATGCTTTCACTTTTTATTTTCTAATCAATTTAAATCAAGGTGAGAGTCTGAGTACATTTTTCATTTAATTATTAAAAATACCTTTGACAAAGTAAGAACACTTCATAACCAATCACCAAGGTAAAGTTAGGCAGAGGGGCTGAAAATTATCCGTCCAGTTTACATCTACATCCCAGAAGACAAGCATGTCACAACGAAAATGAGATGTTTGCCATTACACTGTAGGCTACTGACAACACAACACTTTGGTACTAAGGCTAATTTATTCTTGATTGGACTGCAACACACAGCAGCAGAACACAGAGCCAGCTCTTGGCATAGATCAAATAGGCACCTCAGTTCTGCACTAACAGCAGGAAGGGGGTCCTGCTGTGAGCTATAAAATAATAATCATAATAATAATAGAAATTTAAATAAAATAGAATAAACAATAGCAATAATTCTCAGCTCCGACTGGCTCCTTATTTCTCGTGCTCTGTTGTCAAAATAAAAGGTGGACTAAAATAATGATTGTCATTACTTGATTGACCTGGTCCAGAACCTGTCCTGCATCGTGCACTGTGGGACAGGCGGGTTATCGGTAGGTCAAAAACTCATCATATATTTTCATACAGTCATCTGCCCTTGCCATCTCTGTGCCCCAGGCAAGATTAAGTTAATGAGTCATTTTGCAGAGCTTCATAGGCTGTTGGATCCATTTAAATTGGGTCAGGTGTGTTTGAGCAGGAAAAACCTGCAGGAGTGCGGCCCTCATAGGACCAAAATGAGTAGCCCTGGCCTATGCCAAGGGCTGGCTCCGGTCATCAGGCAATCCATGCCCTCGAGTGCGACTTTTATAAAACACAGAAAAAAAAGGGAAGAAAACAGGTCCCAGTGTAGAGTGATGTTGTTTCTCTGAATTAAATATGCTATTTAACTTTTCATTTGTACTAATTAGAGGCTAGCCAAATTAAAATAAAGCAAAGTTTTGTAATTATGCTGCTGAAAATGTTGCAACACAGCAAGTATTATTCTGTCTGCTGCAGCCATGTGTTTTACGTGAATTGTATAGTAATAGATAAATATTCTCTACATGTGTCTGTAATCCTTCTCAGGGCACCAAAGTGGTTAAAGACGGCTCTGAAGAATTAGAAAATAAGTTGTGGCTGTGTTGATGACAGGTGAAAGAAAAAGAAAACACTGGATATTGTGTTCCCACAGAGATCAGGCCAAGGTGTGACCGATTAAAACCTGCATCAATTGACTTAGACTAAACACTTTAACATTGCACGTCAAATGGTTTTTGGCCTGCATACAAAGGGCCTCAGTGAGTTAAATCAGGACACACTCAGTTATTTAATAAAAAGCATTTCACAAGTGATGTTAGTCAGCAAATCATACAGTTATTTTCAAATGGGTTAAACACTGAAAATTGATGGAAAAGACTGCATTTTCTTGCCCAACTCTCTTCTTTCGTGATCGTGAAAGACCCTCATCAACACCATTTAGCTTAACTGTCAGTCAAGTTCTATTTGCATCTCAGTGGGCAGGACTAAGGGGTTGGGAACTCAGAGAGATGGCATTAGAGAAATATATAATCCTCCCTTTTTCCATGCATACAGAATTGTTCTGAACTGCCAAAATTCAACATCAAATCAGAAAATACGATTGGAAATGATTAGCCTTTGAGCTTCACATGAAAGAGACATCAAAACAGACAAGCAGCATTATAACTTGCTTTTGTATTCAAAGAGGAAAAATCACAAATGCCTGCGGCTGTTTGCAGCAGTGTAACGAAAATATCACCTTGCCTTTAGCCACACAGCTAGTTAATTTAGTAAATATTGCCCCACAGGGCAAAATGATCAACTGCCTTTAGAAAGACAACATTCCCCAAGCAGAAATATGAGTCTTTACAATTAGACTTCATCATAAAATTTATCGTTTTAAAGGTGTAGTTTTGCTGCAAGGTGTACAGCAATGTTACAGTACCTGATAGAGTCTAGATATGACTGATGAAGGAAGAATGAAGGGCAGAAATTTTCACTGAGGTTTATTTAGGACATGCATTAAAACTACAGAATTAACAGCATTGTAAATGTAATTTAAATTTAAAGATTTTTTTTTTTTTTTAGTAATTGTTATACAAAAATAGAATTCCAGTCGATTAAAGAATTTGAGGCCCAAGTCTCCACCATGCAACTGAACAGTGGCATAAAAACAAACAAATATTTTCAGACCTTTTTCTATTATGTAAGACATTTCCAGATTTTTTGCAAAGTTTCTTGTGCAAGCGTTGACTTCATGACAAAAAATGCTGATTGCATAATGTGTTGATAAAAGTAAGAAAAAACAAAATAACAAAACTTAATTGGTTTGCTGTTTCATTAAAGAGTATGTACCCCGTTTCCTCCAAGCCAACAGTTCTCCTTTCTTTTATCAGCTCTGCTAATCTTGGTTAAGCACAGAGAATTATAAAGAAAGTGGTTACACCCTTATGGAAACCAATATCATGAGATCATTTTAACATCCTTGTCTTTTAACAGCAGCGTAAACAGGATCCACTTCCACTTAAATATGTGACACCTGTTTCTTAGGACACTTAGACGGCCTTGGTTTACTTATTAAAACATAAATCATGAAAAAGTTTCACTTTAGAAATATAAAAGCGAGACACATAAACACGACACATTTACACATTGAGGTTTATATGGCCTTTTTATGAGTACACAATAAAAAGCCTTGGAAAACAAAACTCTTTTATAGCTTAATTCTACAAATGGTTTATTTCTTTTCATTTCTGCACTTTAAACTTTGATTTCAAGCTTTTCCAAAACACATCACAAAAAGATTTTTTTACTTGGTGGTGAACTCTGGAAAAAAATACTAAAACAGACCGACTAATCATTAGTTTCAGCCATGTAACCCTGATGACTTAACTGCTGTGATATGCAATAATGTGGCTGGAAGTATAACTGGCATAAGTATAACTCATATAAATATGTTATCATATATATATATATATATATATATATATATATAAGCAAAAAAAAAGTCTTGTGGAAAACCCTGATGAGCTAGAGCTTTGTGTTTGAGTTTATGACTCTACCTGCCCTAGAGGCTAAAGTTAGAACGAGATATAACATGAGTTGCTAAGTGCTTTAGAGGTCATACAGTTGTTTTTCTGGAGGATTTGATTGGTTTATCACAACACTATTACAATCATGTATGTGTGTGTTTGTGTGAAAAGTTTGTTCTCTCGCTAGTGAAACAAAACAAAATTATTTGTTAAAAATCAGTCTTGGGATTGCCTTGGTAAAGAAGTTAATTCAATCTATCTAATACATCAAAAATCAAACTATTTTATAACACTGACCACAGCAGGGTGATACTAGATATTTTGGTATTGATACGATTCCAAGTACATCCAGGGCAAGTATTGCTGATACTGATACTTTTTGCTTGACATTTCACAATTATTTAATAATTTTGCCTTTAAATATTGTTAATGATTCTGATCATAATAAAACACAGTACTAAGACTTTTGCTAAATAAAATATTTGTTGACAAATTAAATGGCAGAACGTACTAATTAAAATTTTTTTGTTATTAAACAATATAAAATGATATTAACAATGTATTAAAATAATAAAATAACTGTGTTGTTCCCTTTTATCACACAGTTGTTTGAGAAAATAAAGACTAGCAAAACCTACTAAAAGTTGGATCTCATTCACATTCTATGGCTTTTTGCTCCGAAAGCCCTCTGTAAGAAAAGTATCAATCTCTTCACACTGGTATCAAATGATACTGATGTAGCTTTGGTATCGATATTATCGATATTTGTTTTAATCTGCCCAGCCCTAACACCAACCACTGCTCAATGCTACAATGAAATGTTAGAAACATAATGCAAATGAGTGTTTCTACCAGTGTACCAGGGTTTCTAAGAAACACTGGTATAAACTGAGGAGGAGACGCAAACTAACAGACGGGTATGGAAACTTTCTCCATTCCAATAACCAGTGACTTGAGCCAAGGGTCACTTTTCAGCAAGACTCTGTGTTCAATCACAGCATGACATAATGCTGTGTGGTTACAGGACAAGTCTTTGAATGCCAGTGTGTGTCCCTGCTGAAGTCTTAAAGTTTTTAAGATTAAAATTCCACAGATCATCTCTGGAAAGGTCCTAAAGCTGCAGTTAGATTTCCATCTGACCTGATGAGTCTAAAGAAAGACTTGAAGGATTGAATTCTATCATCATTTTCCCACATTGTCACTATGAATTATTTATGATGGACTGATGATAAATAATAATGGTGATTATTTCTTTTTGTTTATTATTGTTGATAGGACCGATATGTCTGAAATAAAATTAAATAAATAAAAGAGATAAATGAAAAGTGCATCCGCTTATCATAAAATTTAAAACATTAAAAAGTATAAAATGTGACTATAATTGCATTACTTTGGTTTATAAAAATGTTTATGTTATCTCCCAACTCTGATTCAGCTTTTTGATCAAAACTTTTTGAACACAAGAGTGATTCTGCCAGCAGGGCTCCCCATGATCTGGCCCACTGAACTGATTTCAAGGTGATAGTATGCTGGCCAAGTCTAGGCATCTCTCCATCGCTCATGTCATCTTTAATTAAAAGGTGAGCTGATAAAAAACTCATGACTGCCCCCTACAACCCCCCCCCCCCCCCCCCCCCCCACACACACACACACACACACACACACCTGAACAGGTAAGGTTGTTTCTGGCTTCCTACAGTGCTACTTTACTCACAAGCTCCAAACAACAAGGGAGCTTGTGAAGGCAGCTACTTTCAGCACTGGTTTCGTCACTAGCTACAAGTGTCAGCTGACCTTGAAAAAAATGTGGATTTTGAAGGAGTAGAAACATATAGATGCATTCTGAACATCATGATTGCTTTCGCTGTTTGTAATGATTGCGTACTTGTTGCAGCTGCCTTCATTAGTCAAGCTGAATGCACTGATCTTAGCAAGAATACCCAACTGAACAAGCATCACTGCTGATGTTTACACTTAACTGTCATCATGTACGTAAGCAGCTCACAGTGGAAAATGGCTGTGATGTTATAACCTGCATCCAACAAGGAGTTCTACTAATCCTAAGGGCATTAGCAGTCAATGTGAATGAAGAGATGAAAAACACTTAAATGGAGTTATGGGAACGTTAAAAGGGGGAAAATCCATACACAGCCCCGTATCAATGTATTTTGTCACTGCAGTGGGATTCATTAACTTGGTCAAATAAGAACTAATAAAGTCACTTTGCCATTGTTTGGTATTGATTTCTTCTCTGCTCATCTTGATGACTGTAACATCAGCCCTCAGAAAGGTGAGTAGATCCCCATGTTCGTTCATATGTGTCACAGCCTTAGCAGCTTATTCAGTGTGATGTGTAAGGCTTTTATTAAGGCACCTCTGTGTTTGGGGACATCTTATCTCAACTGACCCATGGTAAGTTGAAGTTATTAAAACTGTCGCTTCTCGCCTTTTTCTCACCAACCTTGTCCCTTCATCCCCCAACCTCCCTCAGAGCTCCACACCTACTTGATCACTTTCTTTCTGGTTTGACAGCTCCCTCCCACACATTCTCATTCTTCATTATTACTCTTTTCTAAGTCTATCTCTCACTTTCTTTCTCTCCAGCTACCAACTACCCACACTCTCCCAAGGGTGTTCTCCAACTCTGTAAACCGATTTCAACTCATTCCCTATCCACTGGCCTGTCAATTTACCTGTCCTTTGTTGCCTGAACTTGTCATTGCCTTGTAGCAAGGGATCGTTTCCCTGGGTCTTGTGATGGCAAAAGTGAACACTTGTCATATTACTTCCATGACAGAGTGGCTCTCTCTGGCTCAGAAGTGACTACACTTACTTGTTTTTGCTTCGGAACTGTTCAAATCTAAAAACTGCACCTGAACGCATGAACATATACCTTTATGAACAAAGGCTAGGAACATATCCTCGGTTTCTGAATAATATTACTAAGGTACTTTTAAACTGTTCAGACTTGATGTGACCACTTGGTTAGAGAATGCTTTGAGTCTGAATGAGTAAATGTTTTTATTGTTGTGGAGCGCCTTCATTAAGATGACTGGACTGAGGGGGAAAAAACTGTTTCTATGATTTAAATGCAATGAAAATACCTCAAAAGGTATTCCTGTCAGAATAGCAGAATTCTTGAATCTTAATACTCCAAAATTATTATCAAAAATATATAGATTACTTGCAAAGCTAGAAGACAGGATATCTCTCCCAACTTCAAAATGGGAAGATGATTTATCTAATAACTTTGATCAGAAAAGATGGTCACAAATATGTTTAAACACGTTTAAAATGACTCAGAATTCAAATATACAACTAATACAATTCAAAATTCTCCATAGAACTCATTATACAGGACACAGGATGTTCAGGATGGGCCTTTCACCATCAGATATCTGCCCACACTGCTCTAAGAACACTTCTGATAGCTACATCCATGCGCTGTGGTCCTGCACACCTGTCCAAAGGTTCTGGATTAAGGTGTGTGAAGATCTCTCAAAATGGTTTAAAACCAGTTTTTCTGCAAACCCCACACTTTGCCTACTGGGCGACCTGGGTGACACTAACATAGGAATACACTCCATAAACTTGGTCCTCGCAGTCTTATGCATAGCAAAGAAAACTATCCTTGTGAACTGGAAAGATAAGAATAATTTGTCTATCCAGCAGTTTAGAAATCTCCTGTTAGATCACATCAGCATTGAGACAATGTCTGCCTCCTCCAGGAACCAATCAGATGACTTTCATTCCCTCTGGTCCCCTGTGACTGGCTACATCACCTAATGTAGGTGGAGGATTGCGGCTTCGCTGGGATGGGGGTGGATATGGGTGGGGGGTCCCTGGTGGCTTCGGGTCTCCGGTTGTCTCCTGGGTGGGGATCTCGGCTGCTCCGCTGCTGGGTCGGCTGGGGGTTCCGGTCTGGGCGGGCGGCATTGGGTGGGCCCCGGGGTGGGACTGCCTCGTGACGGTGGGGGGTGGCTGCCGGGGTGCCTGGGTCGGTGTCCGTCGGCCCCTGGCCGGGTGGCCGGTCGGGCCCGGGGTGGGCCGGGTGGGGGCCCCGGGCTCTGGGGTGTCGGGTCTCCCCCCTCTCCTGGGGGTGGGGGGTCTGCCGCTGCTGGGGGGGGCTGGGCCCGTCTGGATGTGCCGTGCCGGGGGTTGGTCCGTGCCCTGGTGCTTGGTCGCAGCCCCGGAACCTGGGTGGGGGTGTGTTTGTATATAGGTGGGTGTGTGTGTGTGTGTGTGTCTGTAGGTATGCGGGTGTGTGGGTGGGTGTAGAGGGATGTGTGTGCTGTATGTGTGTGTGGGTGTGTATGAAGGTCTAGGTGTGTGCGTGTATGTGTGTGTGAGTGGTGTGCGGGTGTGTGTGTGGAGGTCTATGTGGGATGTGTGTGTGGGTGTGTGTGAAGGTGTGTATATATGAGTATGTGCACGTGGAGGTCGAGGTGTGTGTGGAGGAGTGAAGGAGTGGGTGGAGGCGTGAGTATGTATGGAGGTGCTTGTGTGTATATGCAGGTATGTATGTGAGTGCGTGTGTAGTGGTGTATGTGTATGGAGGGGTATGAGAGTGTGTGTGTATGTGGGCACCGGTGTGTGTGTTTATAGGTATGTGCGTGAAGTGTGTGTGTGGAGGTATGTGCACGTATTGAGGTGTTGGTGTATAGAGGTGTGTGAGAGGGTGTGTGAGTGGCTGGGGTTAAAAAAAAAAAAAAAAAAAAAAAAAAAAAAAAAGTGTGTGCGTTTGCAGGGGGTTAGGACGTGTCCTCTGGGGGGCGCCCTGGCCGGGTGTTGGGGGCGTGGGCCTGGGGTTCCCTTCCTTTGCCTCGCCCCCCTCCCACTCAGAAAGAGGAAAGTGGCCCCTTGGGCTGGTGGCTGACCCCTGGGGGGGTTCGTGGCGTGCCTGGGTTGGGGTGCCTGCTCCGGGCCTGTGACGCCCTTCGGGGCCGGCGGGGGACGGGGGCGCCCTAAGCCACTGGCGGGTCGTCTTCCAGGGGGGAGGCTTACTCCCCTCTGGACCTACATCTCCTGACCCCTCCCCTCCCCCACTCTTCACTACATACACAGGTAGGGCTGTGGGAGGTGTGCTTGTTGCGCTGGGTGGGGCAGGGGGGTCATCATAGTGGCCCTGTTGCTTCGCCGAGCGGCAGCATGCCTCCCAGCTTTTAATTCCACTTAGTCACTGAGCACAAATAACATTTGCAACATACAAACACGTTTTAGGGGGTGGAACATGCGAGGTCAGGTGGGTGGGACTGCTCAGGTGGCCCCACCCCCTCCTCAATGCAGTTACTGCCCCCCAATTTTAACCCTCTTTTTTTAATTGCAAACAGCACATAATATATTCCATCACTAGTGGGGGAGGGAGGGGGGATGGGGTCTTCGGGCGCCCCTGTCTCCATGGATGGCCCGGGGGCGGGGCGGGCCGGGTGGCCTGTCGCGTTGGCCCGGGGCGTAGGCGGGCTGTCCCGGGGGGTTTTGGCTGCTGGCCCTGGGGGGAAGGTGCTGTTTTGGGGGTGGGGAGTGGGGGGCGGGGGCGGGGTGGGGGGTTGGGGGCCTGGCTCGTGTCTCCTCGCCTCCTGGCTGGGGCTGTCCCCCCGTGGCGTGGGGTGGCGGGAGGATGGTGGTGGGGGGATGGTGTTTGTGTGTGTGTGTGTGTGTTGGGGGGGGGGGGGTGGTGTGTGGGTGGGAGAGTGGTGTGGGTGTGGGGGGATGGGTGGTGGAGGGATGGTGTGTGGAGGGTGGGGTGTGTGGAGGTGGATGCGTGGTGTGTGGGAGGGGGGGTGGTGTGGGTGTGGGAGGATGAATGGTGGAGGGATGATGTATGTGTGGGAGGATGGGGTATGTGTGGGAGAATCAAGAGGGACTTTATACATGTAGTATAAATCCCTGCTTGATAGAGTAAAATTGCCCAGCACCAGACAGCAGCCAGACAATCATTCTGTTTGCAACGATGCTGGACAAGACAGGTTAAAAAAAAAAAAAAAAAAAAAAAAAAAAAAAAAGAAAATACCTCAAAAGGCATGGTAAGTCAATTCATTTGGAGTGACAGGGACATATAGGACGTCCTTTGTTTAAAAAAAAAAGAAAAAAAAGAAGAAGAAACCTTTTAGAAATTGTTAAATCTTACAGGAAACTTTAAAGAATTAACTCTAATACATTCAACTGTAGAGGAACAGCCTATCATGCAAGGGTTGCAAGACAGAGAATGTGATAGGTACATTAAATAGCTTTAGTGCTATTAAATGGTTTCAAACACAGCAGATAGGAATAGCACTACCAAAATTATACATGTTTTTCAATGTGCAAGCAGATATGTAAAACTACCAGGGTGTAGCTCTGTTTTGGAGACTATGAAGAATACGTTTACACTCACTAAGTGCATTGTTCTGCTTAAGAGTGAGCTCTAGTGGCAATATGCTGAACCACAAAAAGGCAACAATGAAGTGCCATGTGGTGTGATTGTTAATTAAGGACAGTAATTTAGATGTAAGATAATTAAGAGTAAGTTAGATGACCATACCACACATGTCTGAAAAATATTCGCTGTGTCATTACCTCATGTTGGGGAAACCTTGGACATCAGTTTAGTTTAATGCGTTGTAATAAAAACAAGGCTATTGTAAATAATATTTAAAATTACCATGCAAAATTGTGGATGCATTGTCAAAGTTGTTTTTAATGTCTAGTCAGCTTTTATTATGTTTCACCAAAAGGAGAAAAAACAAAACAAATACTCTAGTCATGACTACAACATAAAAACTTCTAGTGGCTTTCAAAATGACTTTTTATGGAATTCTAGTAAAGCAAGCTGTATTCTAATGGGCCTTGTAAAGTGCTTAGTAGATCAGAAAAACAAAACAATAATCCTCATGGCAGTAGTCTGGATATTTCAGTAATAAAGAAAGATAGGGGAATAGGCTGTTGACTTACATTACAGTTGCAGCTGAAAGCACTTTAACTGCTTTCACTTGGCAAAGATCGTAGAGTCAATAACTAAGTGCAACATAAGTCATCATGTTAGTTGTGCTCTGTTGCCTGTTTGAAGGCAGTAGCATTAACTAAATAAACTTAAAATGTCATTTTATCTGATGTATCTTTTAAATTTAAAACCATAAATGCCATTACCGACTAAATAAAACATTTTGGTTATTTGCAATAAATCTGAATTATGTAAGCGTTTGCAAAATAGTACAGACTACTTTTATTGTGGCTTTCTATTGCACTGATTGGCTGTGACAGTATGGAGCTTTCTCTCAGGTAACTGACTGAAAGCAATTCAGCTATAAATCTGCCGATGCGATGCCGTATGTACCTCGATTAAAAAGCGAGGCTCTCACACCGCAGCTTGTTCACCTTCAGAGGATGGTCCTTGCCCACATACAAATCACTGTAGATGCTTAGCTTTCTCACTCCTTCTGTGTCTCTCATAACACTGCCTCTGCAAAACCCTGTTTATTATTCATGTTTATCATCACACCCTGTCTGCTGTTTGCTACCAGTTTCATAGATGGACTGGCAACAATTTAGATTTGCCACATGAAAGCTTTCTTTACCATCAATACTGAAACAGATCCCACTTCGTTTGACACAGCCAGGCACAATGATGTGTGCTCACGGAAAGGCACGTGCACACATTTTTCCAACTGCCAGTGCAACCACCCACACACCAAACATCCTGTAACTAACACACATACACACAAGTTGCAGGAAATGCCTGTCAGTTCACGGTTTCTGTACACCATGAGCTCTCACACACAGCTATCACTGCACAGTAGAGGGAAGAGGAATGAGAGTAATTACCTCACAATGACTTCGTTGCTTATTAAAAACCTATTAAGGGTTTAATCTTCTTTCCTGGGTGCTAATATCACACATGAAGAGACAAAAAAATAAATAAATAAAAAATAGACAGGTGTGCCTGATTGTCCTCAGTCTGCCGATTCCCATTTTTTTTCCATTTTTTACCAATATATATATATATATATATATATATATATATATATATATATATATATATATATAAAACTTTGACTGTATACAGAGCTGTAACAATATGGAGTTTGCAGCGACAGTGGTGGACCAGAGCAGAATTCCCTAAAGGGGCCCCACCTCCACCTCTCATACTGCTGCAGCAGTGCATCTGATGTAAACAAACAGGAGAGAGTGGGTTTATCAAAATCTAGGGAAGTTTTCTGTCAGGCACTGTCAAAAGAAAAAAGAAAAAGAAGAGAAAAAGAAAAAAGAGACCAAGACAGTGGTAAGTAGTGTAGGGAAGCAAATTTTCCCAAATGAGTTCCTGGGTGTTGTGAGGCTGAAAATAAAAAACAGGTAATTTGGACAATACTCTCAAATTAATGCTATGCCCAGTTAAGCTAAACAATCAAGCTAAGTATGCAAAGTTGGAAAATTTATCTGCAAGAAATCTAGATAATGTCCCACTAAAGCCGGATTTATGCTCATGTGTCTGAGTGCGGTCTTTTACGGCGTAGCTGACGCTGGTTGGTTTGCTTTCACACTCGAGCGTAGGGGGTACACATAGTTTTGGCGTTGTGTTGCAGTTTCTCCTCCTAATCCAAAGGTGGTAGCAGGGGTCGTATCGGAGTTCTTTTGATGGTTCACTTCAGTTCGATAGGTATTTTCTGTTTTAAAACAACAATGGCGTCCAGTATGGTTCAGTGTCTTTATTAGCTTGTGGAAGATAATAAAGAAATAATTGGATCAACCTCTCATCAACTTGATCCACTGGTTATTGTTTTTAAAAACGGTGGTTACCACACAAATTCAGTGAGAAGATCCAGATATCCAGCAACACGTGACCCCAAACTGACCAGTCACATAGGAAGTACCCCCGCGTAACCCTCTGCAAAGCAGGGGTGCATGTCAGGTCTGGAAGACGTGCCCGTCGAGCCTCTGCGGATCTACGCCGAGCCTATGGCTGTTATGCAGACACAAATGCCACGCAACCATAAATCCACCTTAAAGGTGCATGGATGAAAATTATTTTACATTTTCTGAATATTTATCTATCTTGTTTGTTCACCTGATGGCTGGTAATTCATCATATATTGTTCTCTCTGTGTTTACAAGGAAGGCTGCTTCACAGATTTGAAATCCATCCTGCTGAATTTTGACCTTTTAATAAGTAAATCCTAAAACTTTCATCCTTCTTTGTTATAAATATTTGGATTTTATTACATTATTATTTAAGATGAACTATTATAACTTTTTTAACTTCATAGCAGTACTCTCAAGGGAACTTTTAAATGTCCTTTCCTCTCGATAGAATTATGAGATATAATAAAAAATAAATAAGGAATCTTGGCTGCAAGCTTTGACTTTTAATGAGCTACAGCTGCTTGTCCGTCAAGGTACGGGCCAGTGTTTAAGCAACATTGAACAAAAAAATTCTAATTGCAAAAAACACATCTAAACACAGAGACTTGACTTGAACAGAACAACTGGAAGAAATAGAGAATGTATTCACTTATAGTTGCCTGAGATGTTAATATCTTTTGGTTATTTTAATAGAAAATTGTTATCCTGTTAGATTTAAGTTGTTAGAAAAATAAACTGGAATTTTAATAATTAAGTTTTGTTTTGTTTTGTTTTGTTTTTATTAAAAATCAAAATGTATTTATGTACACTGATACCTGAACACAAGAAGTTTGAGTTGGAGTAAGAAGGGACCAACTAAAGATGGTAGTGTGACCCAAAATGCAATGATTTGTATGCAAGCATTTGCTATTAACTTGTTTAAGGTTCAGATGAAGTAACCTCTCAATTCAGGATTGGATGCAAGCAAAACCATCTTATTAGACCCAAAATAGTGTGCTTTGGGGCAAGGACTAATTCAGCGTTTAGGGATAAATTGTTCAGCACATATCATAGGACAAACAGAAATATGTTAATCTTTATGCATACACCAATCAGCATCAAAAATACCTTCTAAGTATTGTACATAAAACAGCACTGCAAAAAATAGATAAATAAAGGACCCATCAGAAACTGGACACGGCACCCTTTGGAGCATCCTGTGTTGTCTGACATCAGGAAAATTAAGTCCTGTGGGCTTACAGAATGGATTGATTTGACCTGGCACAGTGGTTGCTGTCAGTTTAAGGCAATAAACACTCCTGAAACAAACATGCAAATAGTAATACACTGATTAAGTCAATACAAACAACTAACCTCCATGGACACACTAATTGCACACTCAGGAATGATAGTGAAGGCTGTGATTACTCACACAATAGGACAATTAAATGTAAAACCTAAAAAAAGTATCAAAAATATACAATCAATGAAAAACAATCTAATCTATTAAACATGGTAAGCAGATTAATAAGAAACTGCAATTGTAAAAATTGCAGATCAATAATAGAATATAGAAATAGTTAAAGGTACAGGTGGGAATTGAGCTTTCGGTTTATCTTTTAGTATTATTGCACATAAAAGGAGCAAGTGGAGGTGAAAGGGAGCATTGGCCAGTATGAAAGTATCGTTGCTCATGTGACCATTAGTGCTCATGAATGAGCGTGTAGTAACATTTGTGAGTCTGACAGCTTCTGACGGTTCGTGACCAGGGTGGGAGGAGTCCTTCATGATACTGGCAGCATTATTCCTACATCTGCTGATGGGAATGATCGTCTGTGCAGATTTCTTTACCAAGTGCAGTGTCTTCCTATCTGCAACAAAGCAGTTTTCATTTCAGTGGCACAGGATGTGAGGATGCTTAGTACCGAACACCTGTAAAAAGATGTTTGAAATGTGTGCAGCTAGACTGCGGCCATTTATGTTTGTTTACTGAAGCAAACAAATTTAAATGGCAACACAGTAAATATGAGACGTACAGAACTTTTACGATACTAATGAGACTGAAAGGTAATACTTTTGACTTTTTAGTCTTCAGTACAGTCTGAAACCTCTTAGATAAACTTCTTGTAATTTCTTTAGTCTGCAGGAATAGTTCTCCGGGCTTCTTGAAGGACATTTCAAAGCTCTTTTTTGAATGTTGGTCAACTTTTGCTCCATTTTCTGTCAAGATAACCTCACAATGCTTCAATAATGTTGAGGTCTGAGCTCTGGGGAAGATTTATCACTTCACAAGGCCTGTTGACACCGATTTTCAGTCCATTGTTATTCGTCATACCTCAGCCTTTTCTTCATGTTCCATTTCTGACCATTTCTGAAGAGGCTTCAGTGAAGAGTGTATGTATCAACTGAAAGGTCAGATGGATATCTTAGGTTCTGTGAAAGAACTTTGTTTTAGCTTTTTTCTTTTCTTTTTTTTATTATTATATCTTAAAGACATCATTTGCAGACATTGTTCATCTGCTGCCAATTTCTTATTTGTTTGTTTAAGGACACACTGCACACCATGTTAAGAAATGAGAATTTCTTTGGCAGAAAGGTCTTCTATCCTACCAATTCAAAAATACGTCCGGTCTATTAGACTATGCTTATTTTTCTTAAATGCCACTAAAGAAATAGGAACAATCATGTGTCATGTTGCACAAAACAAAATAAATAAATAAATAAATAAAAGGTCGGAACATGTGTCATCAAGAAAGCAAAAAATTAAGCATTTCAAACAGCTTCGGCTGCACTGTGGTGTTGTGGTTAGCATGAAGCTTCCTTGCTTAAACCTTGGCGATTCTGAATTCAGTGAGTGTGAGTGGTTGTTTGTCTCTCTGTGTTGGCCCTGCCATTGACTGGCTACCTGTCCAGTATGTACCTAATGGCTGCTGGGGTAGGATCCAGCCATCCCGCGAGTATGCATTGGAATAACCAGGCATCTTAAACGGATGGATGGATGGATATTAATCAGGGATTTATTGGATATTTGTATATGAAAATATAGAATTAACAAATAAACAATGGATGGATTGATGGCAAGTAATAATGTCATTCAGTACCGAACCCAAACTGCGATGTAACAGAAACCTTTAGAATCATGTGTATGTATTTAGGCTTAATGAAAAAGAAGTATTTTGGTTTGATAGCTACCCAGAGCAACCACCGGTGAGGAGAGAAGCATTAGACTTTAAAAGAATAAAACTGTTAAAAATAAATAAAAAAATAATATGTTATAGATTAAGCCACCCTCAGCCAAAAATGATACTAATACCAGGGTTACTACATGAAATGACTGCGTGTACTTCACAGTTTAACAACAAAATCAGCTCTCGCTTGTCTTTTAGGCAAAATAGTCCACATAGTCTGCAACCAATAAAGTTCACACAACTATCTTGACAAAATACTCTATTTGCCAACACAGGCCACAGAAACCATGGAAAAGAATATTTTTACAACGTGAAGATCTACAGTTACATCTGCAGTAATCCACATTAAATTTCCAGTGAGATGGCATCATCATCAAACTTCTAAAATTATAAATTAAAAAGGAGTGATTTAATTTTCTTAAGCATTTAACTTTTTTCATCATGCTCTTCAAGTTCATGTTTCACCCCACTGATGATGATATCACTGCACACGAAACCCATTTTTCTGCCTGCACTTACTATTCACAGCACACAAGCCCACCCAAAGCAATGTAAGCGCCTGTAAATCCTGAAAATCACTCTGTCTTAACAGCCATCCTTTGATTCTGAGGACTTATCTACCCATCATTCCTTCATTTGTTGATTTTTTTTTGGGGGGGGGGGGGGGGGATCAAAAGGCATTACAGCATCGTCTCAAGGCCTTCTGGATGTACTTATTCTACAAAAGACTGTTTGATCCAACCTCTCTACCACTTCACTGATATCAAATGAGACTGTGCCCCTTTTACAGTGATGAACATTAGGATGACTAAAGCCTTACTGTTTCCCAATTGTTGACTATGACCTTGTTAAAAAAAATTGGTGTTTATTGGTGTTCTTCTATTTGTACAATCAAAAGTACATTTATGGCTACTATAAAACTCAAATTAGATATATTAATAATAATTGCAGAAGTAAGTGTTGTGTTATCATATAGAGCCTCTTATGTTTTAATAAGATGAAGTTATAATATATATATATATATATATATTGTAAATAAAAAGAGAATGAAAGAGAGAGAACCTTTCCTTTAAAATTGGAAGAAAAAATCAGACATGTGATATTTCCTTTTTTCTGTGAAATCTATTGAAGTATTTAAATGTTTAAGTAATTTTTAGAAAATTTGTATCATTTATTTAAAATGAATTATTTAAAAATAACAAGGGTGTTTTCTTAGTTTTTCGAGTGAATCTAGAATAAAAATACATATAATACCATCAAAGAAGCCCATCTGTGACTAAAAGTGTTATTATTTCCCAGGAGTATTAATGGAGCAGTATTAAGGAGAGCAACGAGCAACAGCCCAATAAAAGGTGTTTAGCATGAATAATCTATAGTTTAAGTGATCAACAATCCAGTCAGTCCATTGGTAATTAAAATCAAGTTTTTATTATATTGTTTTGTGGAAAAAATTAAACATATTCAACATTACTACAGCAAAAGACACATTACTCATAAAGCTGTCTAACTAACCACTTTTAGTGAAGTCTTTTTTTTTTTTTTAGCTTAAATTTATCTGAAAATATTTTGGTAAATGACGAATAAAACAGCAGAATAAAACAAGAGTTTATGTTTGATGGATTTGACCTTGTTTGGACCTCCATGTGTGAATCTAAAAGTCAGAAGTTATAATCTGGATGGCAAAGAATCTTCAGAGACAAAGCTAGAAACCATTTTTTAAACTTAACTATTCCTCGTGCTTTACAGGTGCACAAACAAGAGTGCTTCCTTAAATGTCCTCAGTACCTTTGTAACAAACCACAGATTGATATGATATATGAAATTAAATTAAATTAAATCAAATCAAATTCCATTAAATAAAAAAGTGATTTGTTAATCCTAAAGTGAAATCACAAATATTTACAACTCTTACCTTTATTATAACATTTGTTAACATCAAATGACATCATTATCTTTAATTCAGATAAATTGGTCTATTCAAGATATATAATACATTTAAATAATTTCTTTTGATAGGGAGAAACGTGGTGAAACATTAAGTAACGGAGGAAGGTTCCTTTCTTCAGGAAACACACACAAACAATAATAATAATAACAAAACAGACAGGATTAGAGATAGATCACCTTCTCCATATGTGAAGATCCGAAAAGTGAGCACATGAGAGGCAAAAACACAGCATGCATGCAAACAGAGACCAAACACATTGCTACAGACAGAAACAAAAACAATATTCATGCAAAAGAAAGACAAAAAGGCAACAGGAGAAGCAAAATATCCCTGAGGGAAAAAAAACAGAACTAAAATGGGGCACTAAAAAACAGGAGGAAGAGAGGTGCCAGTGTGGTCAGGAGTCCAGACGCCAATTAAAAGACAGAAAACAAACTAATGAGGTAAAGAGAAATCACATAGCCTGGACACTGATGAAGGATGAGGGACAGCAAACACACAATGTGCTCTAACATTACAGCAGAAAGCTCAGCAATATCTATCTATCTATCTATCTATCTATCTATCTATCTATCTATCTATCTATCTGTCTGTCTGTCTGTCTGTCTGTCTGTCTGTCTGTCTGTCTGTCTGTCTGTCTGTCTGTCTGTCTGTCTGTCTATCTATCTATCTATCTATCTTTCTGTCTGTCTGTCTGTCTGTCTGTCTGTCTGTCTGTCTGTCTGTCTATCTTTCTATCTATCTATCTATCTATCTATCTATCTATCTATCTATCTATCTATCTATCTTTCTGTCTGTCTGTCTGTCTGTCTGTCTGTCTATCTATCTATCTATCTATCTATCTATCTATCTATCTATCTTTCTGTCTGTCTGTCTGTCTGTCTGTCTGTCTGTCTGTCTATCTATCTATCTATCTATCTATCTGTGTGTCTGTCTGTCTAACTCAATAAGGGGACCTTATGAAAACAAGTTATATAAATCAAACCAAACCACATGCAGAAGAAGTCAGAAGTCAATTACACAACTGTGAATGAGACTCAACTTTTTTTTTTTTTTTCTTTTTTTTTTATCACATGACTGCTGCATCAGCACATACTGCCTTAAACTATTCTTGGGAAATCTTGGGACTACCATATTAATTAGTAATCTCTTCAATCCACAATTGTCTTCTTTTAAAGTCTATTACAATCCCACATGCATGCTTTGAGATTTAAAAAGTTATCACATCATGGTTAGCAGAGCAACATTTGCTTCTGCATATATACATATTTTCTCTAACCAAGCAAAATGCTCACTTCACAACAATTCAAGTATTAAATTCCTAATCAGCACCACTGCTGGCAGCAGCATCCGCTTTGTGGAAATTTAGATTTTATTGAATATCATATTTGTGTATGCTCCAAGTGCATAGTTTTAACTGTTTAGGGGGAAAAAACAGTTCTGCTATTTATTTAAAAGCCCCTCACAATTAAAACCAATTAAAGAAATGTTGTCACATTCTGGGAAATGCTGCCAAATGCAGAGCTATGTCTTTTTAAAACTCTAAAGGTGGAATTATACTCTCAGGGCGTCTGCATCACAGCCATAGGCGCTGCATAGCGCTGTGGAGGCCCGACGCTCAAGTCTTCCAGACCTGACATGCACCCCTGCTACACAGACAGTGATACGGATGTACTCCCTTATTACTGTGTCATTTTGGGATTACGAGTTTCCAGATTTCTGGATCTTATCACTGAATTTGTGTAGTAACACAAGCTAATAAAGACACTGAACCATACTGGACACCATTGTTGTTTTAAAACAGAAAATACATATTGGAAATGAAATGAACCATCAAAAGAATTCCAACCTGGTGAGTTTAGCGGCCGATACCACCCCTGCATTACCTGCACCCCTACACTCGAGTGTGAGACCACGCTCACCAGTGTCAGGGACACCGTAACCGACCACACGCAGACACCGCGCGAGTATAAATCCGCCTTAAGGTGTAGTGTAATGATGGTTGGTTAGATCAGAAATCTTTCGTTAATGGTAATGAGGTGTTTGCTGAATTGTTTGACAACACAGTTGGCAGCATGTTAGTTTACCCAATTAACCTAAAATCCTGCATGTCAAATATAGAGACATCTAACAAGTTTAAGTACAAACTGTTATTGGTTCTTCTCAGTTATTGTGTTTTTTTTTTTTTAACATTTTTTATTTTTCTTCCAAAGTCCTCTTGAAATGTCCAATGAAATAACAATTTTGGTCCTGCCCTGTCGGGAGAAACTGACTCAAAAGTCTTTGGGTTTCTCTGGTTGAATAATTTAGACACTTTCTATACTAAAGAGCAACGCGAGGAGAACAGGCAGGGAGGCTGGGTTTTCATGTTGATTTGGTGGGTAAACTGCTGATTTTACAGGGAAAACAGGAAGCATCACATTATATCAATATGAACAATACTGTGTGTTTCTGTATCTCTTTTAAAAGAACACACTGTACAGCCCTATAGTGGAACTTTGAAGGTAATATTTCATTGTTGTATTCATAGCTTGTCTCCACTGCCCCAAAGTGGCCAACAAAGAAGGCAACTGGAGAAATATAAACACAGAAAATCTGAATATATCATTATAATTTTTCTCTGCAGTAATCAAGTAGCATAAATTATTTATTTCTTTGTTGATTTAGTATAAAAAAAACAACCTGGCACATTGTGTTTTTAGATCTGAGAATTATACGTTTCATTTCAGCCCATTTGTACATACAGGCACTGAGCCATTTGAGGCCTGCTTCCAGTAAATCCTTTTGCAAATTAGAATACTATTTAGTGGGCCAATATCTTTGAACTTGCTCCCCATAATGAATTCATAATGGTTGGTTGTATGCAAACATATTAGTATGGGCATCCTCTTTTCTTCCATTTGCCAACAATTTGGAGGGTTGCAGCATCAAAAATGCATCAGCAAGATAAAAGTTTAAACTCCTGCAAGCTGTTGCATACCCAGCAGACCAATCCACCGTGAAACAATGGCTCTCAATATTTAGAGCAGACTGGCTGCTATCACGATGTACAGCAGCATTTATTCAACCCATTATCCTCTAATCTTTTTTGTTAATGATACATACACATCCTTACACAACACACAGGCAGACTGGACAGCTTTTCAATGACCTGACAAAGAGAAGCAAAAACTTTTAAGTGCCGATTCACTTAATGTCATTGTTCATAAGAGGAACAACACTGCCATGTTTTTTGACTCTAACCACAGACTTAATTAAGAAGAGAAGGAAGCCACCCTTTTCCTAACGTCAGCTTAAAAACCTTTCCCCAGAAACCAATTACTGGCGAGTGAGTTTGCCTAATTCGCCTTGACATGTCTGGCTGCGCAACAAGACAAGAAGGTAGAGAAAGAGTTGTGATGAGGGATCGGAGGTTCAGGCCACAGAGAGATGAATTGTCTTTTTTGTTCACCACACCCCCCTACCCCCCTTTCTCATTTCTGTCATTGCATGTTGACCTTAAGCTTTAAGCCAACAGGGGCTGGTGTCTGACGCTGCTGGCTTTAGTATTCTGCATCCAGCCCACTCATCCATCACACTTTTAAGGTCAGCTTCTATTTCCAGTCACTCTATCAAAAGATACCCAGTCACATTTATAAAGGCACACCAACACGAAGAGGACATACAGGTATGGATGCCAAGTACAATGCAAAAGGTATTATTACCCTCACACAGCCTCCACTGATATATCACTGAAAGATTTTTTTTCAAACAGTATTCTAACAAGATATTTATTCTTTAAAGGCCCAATAAAACAATGATCTTTCATCATTTTATTGTGGGGGAGGAGGAACATGGAAGGGTGTAGGAGAATGGGAGGGTGGTCGATGGTGCCCTGGTTCCCAGGGTGTGTGGCTAGAACCTGAGCTGGTGTGGGCCTTCTGGTGGGGGTGGCCTCTGGTTTCTTGGTGCCCTGGGCCCGTTGCTCTGGCCACCCTGGATGGCCGGTATCTGGCGGGGTCGGAAGTTACCAATCTTGGCCCGCCGGTGTCTTTGCCCCGTGTCCGCGAGGGGCTCTGGCTGGGGCCTTCCTTTGTGGTGGGGTGGCTTGGGTTCATGCTCCAGGATTGCTGCTGATTGCCCAGGTTTTTGGGCTGCCCTAGTCTGCCTCTATCCTCCGAGACGCGTGGTCACATTTGCACGATCACACTCATCTCTGCTCTCTCCTCATTCCTCACACTCTGTATGCTGACATAGACACCGAGTTGTCCAGTGGATTTATACAATAAGAGCTACTTTTGTTTAGTTTGTGTGTGTGTGTGTGTGTGTGTGTGTGTGGGTGTGTGTGTGTGTGTGTGTGTGTGTGTGTGTGTGTGTGTGTGTGTGTGTGTGTGTGTGTGTGTGTTTCTGGTACTTTGGTTGTTGTTGTCATACATTTTGTTGTTGCTGTCTTGGTTATGTTTTTTTTAGGAACTCCTAATGACTGTCTGCTTAGTTTACCTGTAAAAGCTATAAGAAATGTTCTGCTGTGTTTTTGTACAGGTGTAGCAGTTGGTTGCCTGGTGTTAGTTTGGATTGAAGGGTCGTTGCTTCTATCTACTGCATCTTTGTCTCCTCTTCCTTATTTCTACTTTCCTTTAAACTTCTCATTATTGTCCTCTTTTTCTGTTTTTCATTTTTCTGTTTAACTGCAGCTGAATTATTTTAACAATGTTTTTATTTGTCCTATTCAGAAATCCATGGAAAGACTACAGACAGTTCAAAACTCTACTGCAAGGATTTAAACTAGTACAGGGAAATATGGCATTACACACATTTTAGCATAATTACACTGGCTACCAGCATGCTTATACCTGCCCAACGAAATCAGGTCAGTTGGCTTTATTTCTTCTTTTAAGTCTTTTGAAAATGTATTTCTATTAGAGAGATTTTTTTTTTCAATAAAAGACTATTTGAAAAAAAATGAAGTTCAAAATGATCCAGTAAAAAATGACAGATCTCATAAATCAACAAAAAGCATGTCCACAGTCCAGTCTTGTGCTCCAAAAATATCACATCTTTGATGTCAAGAACACAGCAAGTTCTGACAACGTGCACAGGCTAGTCACTACAGTTTTCTTTTATCTCTTTTTCATGTCAGAACTCAGTCAGATTTTGCACAACTGCAAACAAATTAAACAATCATTTTGTTAGACTAAAGACAAACAAAAAGAAACTGCTTTACATCAACTGTTATTTGTGTAAAAAAGCCAGTGTCTTATCTTGTCTTTTCAATTCTTTATAAGTTATATGTGCTACACAGAGAAAATACTGTGTCCTGTTTTTGAAAAGTTATTTGTTTGCTTAAAACAAATAACTCGTTATAAGAGTTACAAGTTTGTTAAATATGAAATATTACATTGAATATTCACACTCACACTCAATTTTTTTGTTTTAATTTGATTTGTTTTAATTAATAGGGAAAATGAAATGACAAACAGTGGAAACATATAGTATAGGAGACATGAATCAGAGAATAATTCTGGGTATATGATTGTAATATGCCCAAAGTTTATTAGACAGATTATAATTATCAATTTGTATGGCTGGGAGACTGTAATTTTACTCACTGATATATTACACACCTTAAATGTCATGTTTCCATCACTTCTTCATATTGTTTATGTGTATTTGATCTATTAATGATGTCTTGTTGCATTCTTTAGGTAATTAGCACATCATCTGTTTCTCAAAAAGATGCATGTTTTATGATACAATACAGAGATGATAGTTTCAAGTTGTCAGAATTGTACATTCAAGATGGCAGTGAAATGCAGTCATACAGGCATCAACACAACTTCAATAATAGCTGCTTTATTGCACGACATTTCGATCTTGGCAGCTTTTGCTTACAGTATATACTTCTAAACTATGTTTGAAAAATGTTATAGTAGGCTTATGACTTTATTGTATGTATTGTTTTTGCTTTCTCTAGCTATATTAGCATCCAGCGAGTCACTGTGACATCCTACCAATCAGAGCTGTCAGATCTGTCATTCTAAGGCTTTGCTTAATCACTGCTCTGCAGGTCTTTGAGTAATGTTTCTAAATTCGTATGAAATCTAAATAATTTTCAGATGATGGATTTAATGGTGTCAGAAATGTCAGAGGTTACATGTGTCTTTACTCAGCAAGCAACAATGAGGTGCGGCTTTCTGCCTCATGATCAAAGTAAAATGTTAGATCCTGTTTTATTGTGTTGCTTTCTATTCCTAATTTCAGTTTAATTAGCTGATTAACAAGCACCTGTGATTTGTGGGTTGCATCTATAAAGTCCCCTGAGGTCTGTACTACGAAGCAGGATTAACATACCCGGGATATCTCTCCGTTACCTGGGTTGACTTATCCAGACATTCACAATCCTGATAAGTGGTACTACGAAGCTGGTTATCAACTCAGTAAAATCTGTGCTTGTTTTATGTTTTTAATAAATTTGAATAAAGTAACTGATATCATTGCTGGTGTGGTGTTCATTGTTATGTTCGGTGCATGATCAAGTGGACTGGCTAGATTCCACTTACTTGGCCCAGCAGTGCTGTGCCAGAGTGGTAATCGTAAAATCCCATTCCTAACACTGTACTCTAAAGTTGATATACTCCATGTACCGCAGACCATGTAACAAATCCCTAGTCATTTGACTTTAACCCCTTATCAAGAGGGGTCATTTTGGCAAAAACGCCTGTAATATCACCTCTCCAAATTAGAATTACTGCTGTTATTGAACCCTCTGGATTGTAAGTAAAGGCTTCGGCTCTTTGTAAATGTAACACTCTCTAGTTTCACCCACAGCAATCAGAATCACTGTAAGTATTACTGATAAAAAGTTATACACTTTAAAACACACAGAAAAAAATATTTTTTTTGTCCTCGCCTAACCTGTATGGACAGAATAAGATCAATCCTGATGGGAAATATTGATGTTTGACCTATAGAGAGCCCTCAAAGGTAAGGAAAGTCAACATTTAAACTTTCTGCTTTTCTGTAAAAAAGGCTTTAGTGTTAGCGCTGTGGTTGTTGCGTGTCAAAATGGTTTATATCATCGGAAAGACGAGACTTTGAGCTTTGATTTGACGTGTATATTGTGGGCATTCATGACGGAGGGGCTTGCACACATGGCTGCAATGTTGTTGATTAGTAGTCATGTACTGGGACTGGTACGTCTGCATCCTAAAGGGTTAAACTGTGTAACTGAGACAAACTGAGACACACTTTAGTTAATGGTACATTCAGATCATTCCAGGGGTCCATGTGTTAGGTAAATTACATTTTTAATGATAATGATAAAGTCAGGTTGGAGTTTATCAGTTTATCTTTACACCTTTAACTATAACAGAATGGACAAACAGCATTCATATTTAAAATGTTATGTTTTAAATACACTGTTAAGATGTCTCAATCAAACAGTGACAAAGCATTAATGCCTTGGCTAGTACTGTCATCTTGGTCAGATTCATAGACTAGAGCTGCGTATTGAGACTGCAAACCAAATATGTGAGAGTGTGTGTCTGTGTGACATAACAGGCAGTATGCCCAACTGCCATCCATCACCCACACACTGTCAGCAGGGGAGCTAAAGGACACACACATGCACTAACACACACAAACACACAGACCCAATGTGTACTCCAGCAACATTTCTATTAGAGACAAATAGGCAAACACAAACAGGAGAAAAAGTTCTTATTTTTCAGCAAATGTTCCCCCCACAGTATCAGACCATATACTTCTGCAATATATTTAAATGAGACACTGACTCAAGGTTTAACAATAAAAAGAATATGGTTTAACATTTTGTTCCATTTGATGCTTAAACGTAGATGTAAACTGGAATGTAAGTCAGTGATGTCAGACATTAGGACACAGAGGAAATAAATATTGAGAGCTGTTCTTTCTCACTCAAGCAACAACCAGACAGGACATCTATTTATTATAACAAGTTTACTTTCAGCCTGATCATGACCATTTCTAAACCTTTAATTGGATGCACCTTGTCACCTTTTGCCTGTATTAATTCACAACTTCCTGGAATCAACATCTCTTTATTTTTTAACATTTTTTCTTATGCCTAACTTCTTACTGTGTCCTTAGAGAAGCAAAACAGACATATAAATAAATCAGTAAACTGGCTGGCTGCCAAAATGTCTTGGTATCTCAGAGCTCCATTGTTATCACTTTGTGGCTCTAATTAGACTCATGAGCTGATTCTTTGTTGTTGTTTTCTAGGAAGCAGACAGGCATGAAAATGTCAGGAAGTTTTCTTGCACAATTTCAGTCTTTGACAGAACATGCTGTGTTGAGACCTATCACATTACTAGTAAAGAGTATGAGGATGAGATATTTTTCCTAATACATACTGAGACCATATGTCAGGAAAGGTAGCAGGTAAATTATGCTTGAGGTTACTGACAACACTAAAATGTGTAAAATAATGTCAAAATCTGTTTAAAATGGAGAATGCCTTCATTCAGTAGATGCAGATTAGACATTGATCAGTAAAAACTATTTCTGTGTCACAAGTTGAAAAATCCCAGACATAATTATCATTTTGTAGTGGGTATTAATTATCTGTTCTGCTTCAAATGTCTTCAGCATTGCAGATTCAGCCAGTAACGAATGTTCAGATAACATGACAATGAATACATTAATGTGCTTAGAAACTATTTGTGAACTGAAATATATCCACATCTCCTGGGTTTTTACCCACAGTAAATGTCATTTATTAAATATGTATAAGGCATAATGAAAAAAACATAGATCTAAATCAAGCGTTCATCATGAGAATAAATCTCAATTATATCCATGTGATCACATATAAACTGTAAACTGATCCATGTGAAATGTGAGTGTGAAAGAAAAACATGACTAATATTATCAAAGTGACAAATTAACCCAAATCAAGAACATGAATTGCTAATCTAAAAGCTCACCCCTATTTTCCATGAAAGAGTCTTAGCAGAACTGGCAACATAACTCAAACCTATAACAAGAATCAGCCAGAGCAGCTGTGGATCAGCTGTAATTGGTTGTTTCTTTGTCAGACAAAGATATTTAAAGATGTTGCTCAGAGGTCAAGTCACACACTACCAAGTGTCCTTGGGCAAGAAACTGAACCCCTACCACTTTAGCCAAAACTGGAATGACCAAATCATGTTACGAAGAGAAAATACAGTAGAAATGAGCTCTGCAATAAAATGATCAAGTTTCTATGGATTAACACATTATTCACTTTGTCATAAAATCAACTAGAAAACGTCTTTGCAACTAAATGTTTATATTAGATCATTCAGCTAATTCAGTTATAATAAGGATAAGTATAGTTATTTCAGAAAGAGTCAGATGCTACAGATCTGTACTGAGGGCAAAAGCGATCATGCTCACATGTTTTTTTTTAAACATCGTTAGATAATTTATCTAACAGCGATAACGGATTATTCAAATGAAGGGTTGCAAGTGGGCTGGAACACAGACTCACACTCAGTCCTAGCGAGGATATAGAGACTCCAATCAGTCTAACATGCATGTCTTTGGACTGCGGGAGGAAGCTGGGAAAGAACCCACTGACCCACAGGGAGAACAATGCAATCTCCACACAGGTTCAGATAACCTAGATGTTTTTAATATATAAGAATGATAAAAATAAGTAAACTTATTATTTTACATTAATAAATTTTATTGTTTTGTGTGTGTGTGTGTGTGTGTGTGTGTGTGTGTGTGTGTGTGTGTGTGTGTGTGTGTGTGTGTGTGTGTGTGTGTGTGTGTGTGTGTGTGTGTGTTTGTCATCTACCAGGAGCAGTGCTAGTTTCCAGTCTAACTGCTGCGGGAATCAAAGACCTACAATAGCTCCTTCCTGTTGTGGTTGCAGCAGTCTGGCTCTGAAGAAGCTCTGTGGGGCTGTCAGTGTTCGGGAGGGGTGTGGTGTGGTAGGGAGGGGGACTGTCAACATGGATGACAACTTAGCTTGTCTTCTTCTCTCCCAACACCTCAACTAGTGGGTCGGAGGGGCATCTGAGTACTAAACTGTTCTGTACTGGATGCCTCAGTATAGTGACCACTAACTTTTAAGCATATCTTAATCATATTATCTTGAGAAAATAAACTTTGTTTTCTCAAGATAAAGAAATAAATTATCCCAGTCCCAGTCCTTGTTATCTTAAGATAATGAGTTATTTGTCTCGAGATAAGTTATTTTTCTTGTTATCTCGAGATAACAATTAAAAAAGAATAATAGTCGAGCTCATCCTCTTTCAGCTTCTGTAGATCTGAGCTTTCAAAGTCAAACTTTTTTCTCCACAGGCACATGCTGACACAATGGGTTACTTTTGCTTCCTTGCTGGCAGCTCATAGCCTTGTAAAAAAAAACCTACACAAGAGCTGAAAAGTAATGTGACATCTCTAGTGACAAGAAGAGCATCAGAAAAGCAAGCAGCATTTATGTGGATAACCTACAGCTTTGAGATGTATTCTTGTTTATAGTAGCAGGATAGCCTTGCCTCATTAGTGTTACACCTCTCGAGCTGACAACCTATTCCCACTGGCTGACAACACCATGTCCTTGTGGAAAATCCCAAATTAAACCCATAAAAATAATAATAAAGAGAAAACCACTTGTTTTGTCAACAAGTGTTCTTCAGATGTGTGGTATGACGTTTTGTTTTGTTGTTTTTTTTCCAACTAGGACTTCACATAGAACTTCCATTTCCTGCACTAAAACACAGCCCACGGTGCACATGAAGGAAAGTAAATGTGTGAAATGAGTGCAGTAGTGAGGATGCAGCCGGGCACCATGACACCTGTCAGAGTTGCTCTCTGACTTTTAGCCTTGTTCTGGCAACAGTCTCGTTTTAAATGAGCTCATTTGTGGATACCTGTGTTCATGGGGGTGGACTGTCAGGAGGCCATGGCAGGTCATCAGGATACGATGGTATTCCTTAGCCAGCCTCAGCCTTACACCCAGTAACCCACCCCCCTACTGCAGGTTCTGTGTTACATGTTTGAAATCTTTTAAGCTGTCATTTAAATTCTAGCCTTATTAAATATCACATTTTGCAATTCAGGGACTGAGGATGAATTTCCTTGACAGTTTTATGAGGAAATTATCATAATTATTATTATTTTAAAAAGTCTTAATGAAGGTATCTGTGGTGTTGATTTCAGCCATGCATTCCGGTGATGACTGATGGTGTGCTCTCAGGCCTCTATCTCTGACAACCTTTAATGTCTCAGCCCTGCCCAAGGCTTTTCCTCAAGCCCTCGCTTCAAGCAAATAACCTCATCGCCTGAAGTGCCAACACTAAAGCCTGAACTGGGAACCACCAGATATAATACAAACCATTGGTCATGGCGATTATCATCTTGGGCTTCTTCTCTCTTTGCTCACTTGGTGCATAATATATACCTAGAGCTATTACTAATGAATCATATGCAATAGAAATAAAGAGTGTATTATTATGGCTATATGTAAATATTTATTTAAATACATTTATTATGAATATATTTATTTTATTAAAGCTGTTATTTTACTTCACAAGGCTGTTAAATCAGTACAAGGCTGATGGCAAGTTTGAATAGTTAACTTGAATCTACAGTCAAGGTAGATTGAACCAAAAACATATTTTCCCATAATTTTCCTAACATAAGAGTAGACAGGTGTGAAAGCAAACAGAGCTGTTAACAGTGTGGTGAAAGACTGCAGTTTGTTGAAGGTCAAGCTTCTGTGCCTCATAGGAACGTCTTTGTCTGCAATTTCAATAGCAAAGTATTGACTTGACAACATGTGGTCCTCTATTCAGATGGAGAAATGGATCATTTCTTTCCCAGAAGCTCTAAGTGGCCCTGGCCAAATGACAAGCAACAGCTTGGTTTATGAATAAACCCCAGTGTGGTGCATGAGAAAATCTTCGATCACTTTATTTGGAACACAGCACACACATGCTGTCTCACTCTTTCTGTTTCTTTACCTTTAACCAACACCATCTCAATTTTCTTCTAATATTTTATTTGTCAGTATCAATACTTGAGCCCCACATCAATATTTACTGGCTACCATAAAACAATGACATGCTTGACACTCAAAATATTAGCTTGCCATTCTCACTATTCAGTTAATATAGGTGTATACTCTCAAGGGCCCTGAAATTACAATATACTTCAAAATGTCACAAAAGCTGGGAAGTCATCATAGGTGGATATGGTTATTTATTTATTTCCTTTTTTCATGGAAACTGATCTAATTACTATGATCTGTCATAATGCCACTACTGACATTTCATCTTCCATTAGGGGCCATAAAATTTCAGGGAAGCAACTTCGAAGAATTTAATTAAAAAGACAGCAAATACAGCAACTATTTGTTTGACAGAAGATCACAATATCTGTCTAAACAAAGGTAGTTTGGGTTGGTAAGAATTATATTAAACCAGCAAAAGAAGATATTACTGCTCATATTGCAAAGTGGAAATAATTTAGTTTTGGTGTATAAAAAATAGTATTAACCCAGGATTAATGTATATGTGTTGGTTGCAGAATAATGGATGAAAATGGTTGTTTAATGCTGCTGAAATGACTTCATCAATCAATGATTGAAGACCTTTATAAAGATAAATGCCAGCCATTCATTCTGGCTTTTTCTATTGCTAGTCTTTTGTGCTTTTATCTGAATATGATCATAAATCTAACTAACTTTGTCTTTTTGCTTGATGAAAAAAGTGATTAAAGGCATTGGTTTGAATAGCAGAGACACAAAGAAGATCAAAACCAACAATTTACTTATCTACTAATCAAGAAGAGATCATCCAATAATCCAGAAATGATCAAAATAACCAGAATAAACCACACGTTTACTTAAATGTTTATTACCAAAATAATGAATGGTGACCTTTGTTTTTTAAGCTTGTTCCTCATAACAAAAATAGTACATATTTGCAACAATGTATTTCTTTCCAGTTTTACCTCCAGTGCATTGCACATCTTGCTTTGTCATCTGATATCTGTCACCATGCAGGAAAAACATTGTGAAGGGATGTAATTTTATGCCTAAGCTGAAACAGTCTCAGAGCTGAGACAGCAACTCACAGTTTTCTTACATCAGACTCTAAACCCAATTTACACTGGGTGCATGTAAAAATTTGGTTGTAAATTGGGGGCACTACAGTTGTAAAATGGGGGTAACCCAATCTACGCCAGGTGCGTGTGCGCCGCGGCTTCCACAGCTATTTGCATTCGTTTTGGTTAATGGTTTGGTTCACACCGGGCGCGCCACAGTGTGTGTCAGAAGCATCCCACAAGCACCTTGTCACTGCTCTCCGCTAAACATACACCTAGTCTATTTTTGACGGAACACGCACCCAGAACGCATCAAATTCAGCAGTTCACATGGAGGCAGACAGGAAATAAGAAACAGGAGCAGTGTAAAAGCTTCTGGTAATTTCCAAAATAAAAGCCCCCATGCAGATTTGCACCATGTAACCATTACGTCTGCCTGTCAAAGAACTGACTTCAAAATACTGCTGTTAGTTTACAGAGCACGTCCATCCATAGTATTACCTGTAGGACCTCAAATAATCATAACGAGTTCACGTTCTTTATTTGCAAATACATTTCGTTAACTCAAGCTATCGTTTTCTAATCCTACCAGAGCTTTTTATTTTTTTCTAAACCCAACCAGCAAGTCAGAAGTGTAAGATACTAATGTTCCCAATCTCACATTTCACACAGAGTAAAGGGACAGCACTTAGCTGCTTCATCAAATCACGCCTCCTTCCTCGTCATGTAGCCTTGTTTGCTTATTGAACAATCGGCTTAACTATGACATTAGCTCTGATGTGGAAACACTCATATGAGGTCTGTTTTTCTTGTGTCACTTGTTGGTGCGATACTTTAATGGATAGAATTACGATGTATTTTAGGGTATGATTAAACAATAGATATAAGAGTTTCACTTGGAGGACTTGTTGCATAGTGACAGTAAAGGACACTAAATGTCAAAGATGGGCTTTGACAAGACTTTTGTATTTGATGCTGTAGAAATGTGAACAGATTTATTTTTCATCCATAGATAGATATACATATGATACAATCTGCAGGATTTCTGAGTAAATTATTGAGAATTTCTAAAGATCAAACTAATTTTTCAATCCTGAAGGCTAAGAGCTGCCTATATATTCAAAATGAAATTAATAGGATTATAAATTAAGAAGAGTCATTCTGACAATTAATTATTGATTTTAAACAAATGTATTTAAAAAAAAATAAATCCATCACTTGTCTGGAGAATAATTTGTCTGCTGTTTAAGTCTTTCATGGTCGTCCTTGTCCAGGATTCATGCTATCAATATGCAGTGTGAACCTCAGCAAGTTGCCAATATGTCTGCAAACCAATGTCACCATGACAGACTTGTCACTTTATTTCCTCGTGGTGATTAATTCACGTCAATAAAGTTTAAGAAATAAGACACTATTACAGTATTTTGTGCCTGAACACAATGTGTGTTTGACAACTCCACAGCAGATTTCTCCTTCTGGACGAGCACCCACATCTTCTTTGTGTTGCATCACTTTGTGTACAGTGTGGGTACAGTGACAGCGTAGACACAATCAGTGTGTAGTTTGCTAAAGAGGCCCATTTGACACCCCTGACACTTTTAAAACAAAGAACAATTGAAGATTGTTGTTCTCCAAAGTATTACAAATGTTTCTCTGCTGAGACTTAAGTTTTGTTTGGTTACTGTTAATGGAGATATTGACTTTTATCTCTCTTAACCTTGCCAAAACAACCACTCACGCAGAGGAGAAAAGCTTCACAGGCATATTAGGAAAGATCATTTATGTTTTTCTTTGTTTTTGTTTGGTTCCATCTAAAGAGAGTTGACTCACCTCTGTATGAGGGTGCTCTCACACTTGCAGAGATATTGGTGCTTTGAACCTGGGAGTTCAGTGAATGTCAGCCTCACCCAGTGAGTGTTATAGAAAACAAACAAAACCTGGCTGCAGCCTCTGTGCCTTTTGTCTCACACTGACCTCTGCTCAGACCTGAGTGCTGAGAGGTAGCCCGATAATCTAGCTATCCTTAATGCTTTTACTTAGCCAGTCAGTTCCCTCAACCCCCCCCTCCCCACCACTACCACCCCTATCTCTGCCTGGTCCTTACTCTCTCCTGCCATCACTCCCACTTAAACCCAGTACGCAGGGGGCCTGACCGAAAAAATTGATTTCCAGTAAAGCTTTGTCTGGAGCGCATTCTGGAGCTTTCCGGATGCGTTCATCCTCCTTTATTGCACTCTAATCTCAAGGGGCAACCGTGTCTGCTCTTTAGACTTTGCTGTAGACATGCGCACACACATGTGGACGCACAGTCAAAATCCATAAGAGCTAACAAACAGAGACAAACACATGCACAGCGTCTTGATATCACACAACAGTAATATCAGAATTTCGCCCAAACCTCTAAAGGCTCCTGAATTTCTAAGAGTTGTTATTGCCTACTTTGTCTTAATAAATTTTATTGGCCTTTTACAGAGAAAATGGGCTTACTGAACTATAGGCAGACAATTCCTTTAAAGCAATAAATTCTATCTATACGCGGAAGTGCTCCAAAACAAAAAGATTCTTGCTCTGGATGCATAGATTATGTTGCAAAAGAATAGTCCCAAGGCATTGGTCTCCACTGGACACTGAATCCTCACCCCACAGCCTCCTGATACCCCGCCTATAAGCTGACGAGGAGAGGAGGATCCCTTGCATTGAAAATCCCAATCTCGCTCCCAGTGCAGCCACCCAACAGGTCACACCTAATTAATGCCAGGGTCAAAGTTTTAAAACAGTGGCTGACTGTGTTTGTTATTCAGTCCTGTGTGCCGAGATCAGGACCTGGGATAATGAGATTTCATTGCACCTGGTGATTAACCAAACAGCCATCCAGAAACAAAACCGATCAGCACGGCAGGATGTGCCCACTGATGGGCCGATTGCTCAGATCGATCCTCACAGCCTCAGTCTATTCTTAGCCATGTTCTACTTGCCGTTTCCTCCGAGGCCAGAGGTTTGGGGAGTATCACAGAAACTCTGATGGCTTTTCATACACACTCTGATTAACAATTAGAAAGAATACAAAGCTGGTGTCTTCAAAAATAACCCGTTTATATTTTCACCAAAGCTGTAATGAACCATTTCATGACCTAATATCTTTGTTAATTGTTGATAAATTGTTCATTATTTTTTTCTGTCAAATAGCAAAATATAATGGAAATTTGTCCATAACCTCAGTTTGAGGCCCTCAAATACAGTATATTTTTATATGTAAATTTATTTGTAAACCAAAAATTAAAATCATCACTGATTGATATGAGACATTTGTGTCAAGATATTAATATTTCTATCAGATTATATATATTTTAAATATAATATATTAATGATATAATATGATTATTAAATTTATCTGTCAAATGTTCTTTTCAAATACTATGGTACTGAATAAAAATAAAAGCAAATGCTCATATTTGAGAAGGTTAATCTGCTCTTATTCATTTGTATTTGTTCACCAAACAGACAAATTGCCCTCAAATCTGCAAAAAAGGAAACATTTGATGTAATGTAATAATTTAACATAGCCTCTTTTCACTACCTGCATCTATAAAAACAAGCTTTATTTTAAGCCTCAGAGAGAAACTTCCACCTTTTCTTTAGGATTCTCAACACATATTAGAGAGCCTCTCATCTAATGTCATTGTGTCTGATCCTGCGTACCATAGCTGAGTGAAAATGCTGGCAGTGTGACATGGGTTGATGGGGTGCTGGTCTCCAGCAGCTCAATAATGATGAGATAGATATATGACAGCCAGTCACAGGAGAGTGTAGGCCTATTTGTCTTTCTGTCTCCACAGAAAGATGGATGACCCTTCAACCCCACGTCACTGGAAATATTCACAATGCTGCCATGTCATGAGAAGCCCATCATAATCCCTCATCCTCGTGCCCGTCACCTTTCAAGACTGCATGATATGTTTAGACTGAATTATCGAGCAGGCTCTGGCATTTGGTGGGGTTTAAACCACTCAAAACTAGTCCTGGCATTTAGTTGAGATTCATTCTGCGTAAATGAGAGGCAAAGTCGTAATTTACATTTAAATTTAAACTGTTAATTGTAATCCATGAAAAAAAAATATCGATAGTTTACCTTTCTTTACTGTATTTTTACATACTGTATACATTTTAAGTTCAGTGCTTTGTTTCAGCACTTTTTGCATCAAAGTGCTTTACAAATAAAGTTGAGTTGAATATTAAAACACCCTGTGAAACACATTGTTGTCATATTGTTACTTCTTCCACCTTGTTTGCTGAATGTTAGCAATAATCATCCACATCCCTTTACATATTTAACATACAGAAAGAAACGTGAGCAGTTATCCAAACTAATGTGTCTGACCACCTCTTAAAATCGTCATTCTTTTTTTGTACCTGATGTGACTAGAAATAATGTTGTGATCAAAATAATAGAGCTGTAATTTTCGGGGGGGGGAACTGAACTTGAGCTACAACTTGCTTATTATGATGGTTGAACTCATTTTATCCATTGATGCAATTGTTTTGCTTGATAATTTTTTAAGGGATAATTTGAACATTTTCATATTATTGTAGATGATAGCAGGATAATATAATATTTTGTCTTTGCAGAATGAACCCACCCCTCTGATCTGACTGCCAGTAAACAGAACTTTGAAGCCATTGCAACAGCAAAATAAGAACAGATTATGTCATTCTGACATTCGGGTGATGTGTAAAGTATTTGTACTCAGTCACAGTGGTCAGAGCTCTCTCAGATTGGAATAAACCTGGGAAGAACCTGGGAAGCTAACAGGGAGCAAATATATGCATCTAGCTGGAATTTCAAAGTCTTCCAGGATTTTGCTTAGCCATAATTAAGTTAACATTTGTGGGGAAAAAACAGGTGAAAAGACTACATGAGATAACACATAACAAAGGTTGACTGATAAGAAAATACTTGCATTTTAACCTCAGGCTAACATAGGCAACAAGCTCACATGCTTGCATATGTACTACACTGGCTACTAGGTGATTCCACAAGGGGGCATGCTAACAAACTCTCATAAGGAAATTCCAGATGTTAAAGATGTAAATAAATATAATAAGCATGGGAATAATAATAAAAGTTAGTATTGGATAATGTGGGAATAACACTAAATATCAGGGCCTCACTGAGAAGTACAATGCCCTGATATTTAAAAGCTGGCAGCCAAAATCCCAATAAAAAATTTGTGTCACCATTTTTACAATGGTGTCTCTGTATGTAAAGTAAGAGCTTTTAAACTGCAGTACTGGTTTTAATAGGTGGGAGGGCACCGTTTGAGAAAAGCAATGCCTTAAAATACATATAGAAGAAGTCAGTATACATGTACACAATTTTGAAGGAGTTACCTGTAGTGCAGTCCACTGGATCTGAGGCCACTGGATCCAATCACAGATAAAAACAAGTTTATGTCTGGAGGAATTTTGGTTACTGACAGCTACCGCCCACCAGGGCCACTCCAACTCATGCACGCATATGCTGCACACATTTACTCATATTTGCACAAGTTAAAAGTTCCCAAATTTCTGCATTTACCTTGTAATCTTTCTCATTGACATAGGTTTGCAATTATTTTGACAGTTTCACATAGACAGATGTGGACAGTTTGTGTACAGACTCGTATAGCCAAGCAGCCTAAGTATTAAAATAGCCACATGTCAGTTTAGAACAGCACATAATATTAACTGATATTTTATCTATTATACTAAAAAAATCCATATAACACCTACTATCCAAGTTTGGAATATGCAGCAGCTTTTCTGTTTGGGTTAATGGAAGATATAACAGTGCTGCAACAAACCACAGCAACATTTAGAACATTTCTTACAGCAAGTGGTGCCAGGGTCATCATTACAGGTAAAGAAAAAGAGCCACGAAGGACCTCAACTAGTGATCATCATGTAGTGTTCCGACAAAAGTTTGCAGCTTGTAACACACCAGCCATCTCACTTGCATCACCCATTAAATGGTGAACTGACTGAATGCTGCTGCTGGTTGAGACTCCAAAAGTATCAGAAGGTTTCCAGCATGTGCCCACCTTGTCCTGATGTGCCCTTTATTTTTTTATAAGGTCCCTTCCTCCGCCCCCTCTCTTCTTCTTTTGTAAGTCCATTTGAACCAACTCTGCCTCTCAGCTGTTGCTCCTCTTTGTGGTTTGCTCATATTTATTATTCAAAAAATAAAAACTGTATTACTGTTATTTTGACCAATCGCCATTATTAGTAACAACTGACAAGAACTAATTGTTTTGTCTGTGGTGAGAGACAGTGCCATACAGGCCAATCCACTGCAACAATGAGGTGCATCACCAGGCCAGTCAGGCCATTTAGCACTCAGACCAACTAGAACTGTCCCACTCTTCCCATGGGCCAGTCTGGGCCTGCCATCCATTTACCACTGTCCTTGGCTTTTGAAGTAATTTCTATGCCCATCTTTACCTCTAGATGTCAATATTTCTGATACACTGTACCTTTAAGTACAAGCTGCCAAAATCATGAACTACTGAAATATTTAATATATTGTTTTAATATATTCCAACAGTTAAGTAGCTGTTATGTAAACTGCACAGAGAACTGAACTTAAATGAACTTGAAAAATTTAATATTAGCATGGTCAGTACTGTGTTCATTCCTAACTAGTAATACATTTTTACCCCCTAACAAGAGGTTTGAAAAGCTTTAGTTTCAGAAGTGCAAAAAACATACTAAAGTAAAGCCATTTTATTCACTGACAGCTCTCATTAGCCTTTCGATATTTTTAGCAACAGTGATTTGAACTGTAGAATTTGCATGTAAATTTAAACATTTTCTGATCTGCTTCATTCATATGTTAATCCGTGACTAATAACCACTACTGAGCAGGAATATATAAAGACAAACATACAGAAATGAATTAAATCCATACCTTGTGTTCAAACAAACACAGGTCTCTGAGTAACAGAGGTCAGGGACACAGTAGACCGGGGAAGTGGGCAGACCGGAAGAATGAAGGAAATAATTATCTCCATATGTTTCAGCCCCTCATTTCCCTTGGGAAGCATCACTGATGCTCCCACCCTTCATTTCACAGCATCACATCAACTGTAAAATCTTTCCACACTGCAGCATCTTGAAATCCAACCTAATTTAAGCACAATTTACTCCTACGAAACTTTTGAAAAGCTTGAAACAGTCAGTCAAGTGACTGTGTTCAAGGTCTTAAACACACTGTTTAGTTTAATCTCCTTTTATGGTGTATAACACTCCGATGACTCCCATGGCTACCATGGAAACAGCAGGTTGTGCTATGTGGAGTTCAGAGAAAGTGCGAATTGAGTTTGTAAATGCAGTCATTTGTTAATGAGAAAATGAGGATGGCCGGATGGGCTTCCTCGTCACATCTCTGGAGCCTTAACCTGCAATCATGACATCTAGTACATCATGTTCCTCCCCTTATTTTATGGATACTTTCAGTTTGTCATGTAATTTTCCTTCAATGATTAAAAGACTAATAAATTCATTGCAAAGAAATGATTTAATGTCTTTTGTTTTTTTCTTATAGAGATTATCAAAATGTATTAAAATTTAAATTTTTGTCTTGTGTGTTGAACTGAAATGTCCATTTTAAAAGGCATTAAATACATAAATAGTTAATTATGAGGGCTCATTCATTCTATATTTTTATCTGCAAATATACAGTAAATTCCTGGTAAATATACATTCATTCACCCATGTTCTATAGCTGCTTATTCTGGTGCAGGGTCAATGGTGGGCTGGAGCCAAATCCCACTGGCTACTAGACAAGAGACAGGGTACACCCAAGATAGGTCACCAGTTCACTGCAGGGCCAACCCAGAGAGACAACCAGTCACTCTTATGGGAATTTAGAATCACCATTTAACCTAACAAGCATGATTTTGGACAATAGGAGGAAGCCAAAAGTAAGATATTTCAATCTATAGTTCATTTGAACTTTTTATATCACAAAAACAACAACAAAAAGAGTTTTTTTCTGACTTGAAGCTGCATTTAGATTATTTTGTGGCATTTTTTTTAACAAAGAAATTCAAAGCTGACAAATACACATAAAAGTCAGTTCTGTAATGTCAGTTGGCAGTAACATCAGAAAGTTGTTTTGTGGACTCTTTGCAGGTACTCAACCATCCCCCCAGTGACAGCTGGATGGATGTTGTTCTACAACTGAAGGGCCTTGCTTTACAATACTTACTAGTGTTGTGTGTGAAACAAGACATCACCAAGCAAATTCTAACTCACTTACTCAGATTCTACTAAAATAAAAAATAATAACCATTAGCTTATTTTTTGTATATCATTGTCAATGTTGCATTTCAGTGACTATACTTAAGCTACTTAAGTAAGAATATCCAACATAAACAAAAACATAAGGCTAGCAAATTTACAGTACTCTACAGTCACATTGTTCCTTAAAAAGATTATTTTATGTGTTTTAAAGCAGCAATAAATGATCATAAATATGATCATTTATTTAGTTGATAACCATTGGTTACCTTAAAGGAGCTCTGAAACAAATGCACCTTGAAACTATTTGTTGACTACCAAGAAATCCAAAAGAAAAAATAAAATTGACTTGCTAGTAGACTGAGGAAAAAAAACTAGGAGAAAATTAGTGTAGCCAAATGGACCCACAAAAGCAGAGGTTTTGAGGTTCCCGCTATGACAGCATCATGGAAGTTGTTTGGATTTGGTAAAAATGGTGAAAAGATTTTACAATGTACACCATTGGCTGATGAAAGACAAAATCAGAAACATGGCTGATTTGGTCAATCATCCCAACAATTTCACAGAAAGCATGAAAATGCAGACCACTGGGACTTGGTGCACCAGTTCCTGCAGAGCTAGTGTAAACAGAAAAGGCTCATTTCATCATTTGTGGCTGCAACCTTGTATAAAAAGATTTAAAAGAAGCGAAGATATTACATCAGCAGGTTTACATTTCATACCAAACGACATGATTGCCCTCACTGACAACTGTTACAAAATATCTTGTGATCAAGATCAATCAATATGGAAAATATTATGATTATATTTTTGCCATATTCCTGAGTACTATGTATAACCAACACTTAGTTACGATAATTATGGATCTGAGACCTTTAAATTCTTGACATCTTTTTCCTCTTCCACCTCCTTTTCAGCAGATTTAATTTATAAGCTTAAAATAAATATATTTTAACCAAAAGGACTTCTAATAAATTACTGTGTTATGTTGTTAAAAAAAGAAAACATCCTTACACAGCATTTATACTTGGAGGTGTGCTGCTGATAGAGCTATAATGTCAGATAGATTTACTGTTTCTCGTGTATCATTACAAAAGGACTGCATGAAGTTTGTACAGATTTATTAATCACTTTTCATGTGTTGACGAAGAACACATAAGACTGTAATAATGTGGATTTTGCCAATAAATTCATATTTTTTGGCAAAACCTATTTTTTTTAGCACAAATTTGTGACTACGTTGGGTTTGATTCTGCTGAGACAATAATGATGAACTGTAACAAAGAACTGAAACTGCTGGTCTGCAAGGCTTAGCTTGTAAAATATTTTAAATCATATAGATATATAGAGAAAAAAAACAAGAAATCTGTAAGTTTACACTTTTTATTAAGAAAATAATTATTCAGACGTGGCAAGATGGGGTTCACTTGCCTCCCTTGACTTTGCAATGTGGCCTTCATACATGCAAATATCTGGAACTGATGCTACATTGCTGTATTCTGCAGCACATCATAACTTCTTAGAACTTTTGGCTTTGGCTACTAGGTCTGTGTTAATTGTTTACTGGCCTCCATATCATGACTTTCCTGAATTGTTACATTCAGGATGCATTATGTACTGAACTGGAGCTGAAAGATGTTTACATTTCTAAGTTTAAAAACTTTGTCCACATTTTTAAAAAATGAATATTTGATATTCTAATATTTAGATTCAGCGCTAATGTTTTCACATGACACTACTCTGAAATTTGTGGATGACAAAGGGGGTGATACACTTCTAGTATTAACTACAGTATTATGCAGTTTCCACAGCTATTATAGAAATTTAACTTCTACAAAAGTTAAGCAGAGGATTGGTATTAAACCCAGTCCATGCAGCACATTTTCTTGTTTACAGCACTGAAAAATGTGAGTTTATCCTGGATCTCTGCTTTGACTAGAGAATATTTTTAAATGAGCATTTTAAATTAAACTTTCTTTTTTTGTATTTTAAAATGCAATTTTACCACCTCAATAGAAAACTCCTTTGGTTCCATATCCAAATCCATAAAAATCTAATTTTTCCAAGGGAAAAGCAACTTCTCATAAAGTCTTCAATCCCTCTGAAATTGTAGTACAGAAACTCTTTCCAGCTTCTTTTATGTGAATTGTGACAGCTGAAAGCATTTCCATTGTGCAGTGAAATAAACCTACATGTTTCCATGAGGAACAGCTGCATTCATATACAGTATTGTCACACTGAATTAAAAAGATCTGGGGCACAATGAACCCTAGAGATTTTAAATTTCCATATGTCTACTTGTTTGTTCAGAGTAACTCAAAAAGAAAGGCGCCACACATTACAAGTGACATTGTGTAATTTGACTTCCTGAAAATAAAAAAGATTTAATTGGTAAAGTGTACCTGCAATGAGTTGGTCAAAAAATAACCTCATTGTTTTTTTAAAAGCATACTATTGAACATTGACACATTTTCACTCCTAACAAAGGTTAATCTAAGACATCTGTCTTCTATCTTGTTTCTTCTCCAAGCTCTTTTCTGCTAGCAAAAGTCAGTCTGATGCTGATGTTGAGTGTTGATATCCAGTTGCTAGTGTGTAATGCAGTGCCATAAAGTAAAACGCTGTTGCCTGGGCTGGAAAAGGAATTTGTGAAGTGTGGTTTCTCAGCCTCAATAAGCTGCAGAGAAATGATGGCTCCAAAAATGTACCTAATGAAAGTCAGTGTACAGGACCATCAAAATGATTCAGAAGCACAGAGTTTCAAAGTTCAGTACTTATGTAGTATTGCTTTAAGAGATGTGTATCATGAACAACCTGAAACTACTGTACAGCATGTGCAAAGCTATAACTTGACATTTTCTCTCTATTCTCTGTGTTTCCCTTAGATCTCCATTCTTTCAACTTGTGAGAGAACTTTAGGTATCTCTTAAGGCTGAATGCTTGCTAACACTAAGTGACAACTCATCTGTCAGCTTACAGCCATGGCTGACTTCTTTCTGAAGCTTGACTGACTTTTTTCTCCCCCATTTTACCCTTTTTCCGGTAAAGATAAATAGATAAATGTCATCTGAGGAATGCAATCACCCTCTCAAGTGTTTGATCACAGGCAAACTGGGCAATTCAATAAACGACTCTGCCCCAGTTGGAGTCTAGCCAGACTTTTGTATTAAAATACAATCCTTCTTAGTCAGAGGTATTGATGTGTTGCTCCAACACCTAACATCCCTGCATCCTATAGGGCTAAACCAAGCCTGCTGGAAAATATGAAGCCATTGTTGGCAGCAATGCTGGCAGCCCAGAAAGACATCACTGATTTCTAAAATAACTCAACAGAAAATTTGTTTCATATTAACATTTACCAGCCTTATTGAATGGATCGTCACTCATCAAAAGAAAAGCAAACACAATAATAATTGGTTATGTTGGTTTAATAAAGTTTCTAAAAGTACAGCTAGGATCTGCTTTCACACTCTGGGGAAATATTCTCTCATTACGCAGGGTGTGGGGGAGGAGAGAAGCGGCAATAAGTTGGATTTCATCTGAGGCTCAGGAGAAAATGAAACCTCCCGATGACAGTAGAGCATGTAATGTTTTCATCTAGTACCACTCGTGGAGGAAAATTAAATGAAAATTACCGTAGCATGTTTTTTCCCTTTTCTTTCACTCGCTCCGTAACAAATTGCTTCCTTCACAGCAGCTGAAATGAACGGTGATATTTTGCTTTGATCTAATTTTTTAATAGTTGTGCAACCACCTGTTGGGTTATAAACAATCAGATCTGCTCCTTTGCTCAAGACTTGAGAATAGTCCTACAGTTCACTGCACTTAAATCTGAGGATGCTGATATTAAAGATTTCTCTGCATTACATTGACATTCTAGGAATTTTAAAGGCTTAAGATGAAACATATATATAATAGGGCTGTCAAAAATAAAATACGTTAATTTACATATTTAATTGCATGAAAATTTTTAACACCCTTAACGCATGCGCAGCGTAACAAGCCCCATACATCCGTCATTTCTCTGTTGTGATGACGGGACGTGAAGAACCATGATGGAAAAGATCAGCCGGGTGGCTCTATGGATGGACTTATGAATAAATCCATGGACGTTGCCTCCGTGGAGAATGGGGGTGTTTTAACACACACTCTTTTCCCGGTGAGAGGGTTCCACACTTCTCCCACATTTTTTTAAAACTTGCAACAGCCCAGCTGCGCTTTGCACCAACGTGTCTGCTTAGTGGCTCTCTGGTCGTGTCTGTTCGCGATGGCTGATCAGCTGATCGGCTTTTCTCTCGTTGCTTTCAACTGAGAAAAAGAAAACTAGCGGATCATGGTTCATATTGTCACATATGCACCCCAAAGCATTGTTTTTGGTAGAATCTAACAGAGTAGCTGAGGAAAGGATGTAGAAAGGATTTATAGTTCAGCTCTGCAGGGGCAAGTCTAGAAAAGTTCTGATGGGTGCCAGGCAGGAGAACTGACCAGGAAAAAAGTGTAAAAAAAGTGAAGAAAACTTGTAAAACAAACAGCCAATGATAAAAGAAAACCCTCTTTTTATCCAGATAGTCAGTTTTATCAGTTTCTTCATCAATGTTGGCTGTTTAACTTCAGTCGTCACTGGTGATTTTATGGCAGAAATCTTCACCATGGAGATGGTTGGTGAGATGATGATATATAATTTCTGAATTGTGATTTAGAACATGGTAGAGATGATTTAGAACAACTTATAGAAAAAGAAAATGGACTTATATAGCGCTTTTCCAGTCAGTTTGACCACTCAAAGCTTGACACGCATTCACACCCTGATAGGCACATCGGGAGGCAACATGGGGTTAAGTGTCTTGCCCAAGGACACTTGTAGTTATACATGTAGTTAGTGGAAGCCTGGAATCGATCCGCCTACCTTCCAGTTGAAAGACGACTGCTCTTCCTCCTAAACTACAGCCACCCCATTACATTACAAGTGCATTACATGCTGCATTTACGGACCATTGGACATCTGGCATTTACCCAAGGGAAAGCCAGTTAACAGCAAATATTTGTAGCATTGACTCTTTCTGTTGATACGATACAGTAAAAACGGGCAAAGTTCAGCCATAAAAAAAACTCGCGAATGGTAATTAATCATTTTGAAATTATTTCAAATTTGTGATTAATCTGATTCAAATTTTTTATCATTTGACAGCCCTAATATCTACCTATCTATCTATCTATCTATCTATCTATCTACCTATCTACCTATCTATCTACCTACCTACCTACCTACCTACCTATCTATCTATCTATCTATCTATCTATCTACCTATCTATCTATCTATCTATCTACCTATCTACCTATCTATCTACCTACCTACCTACCTACCTACCTATCTATCTATCTATCTATCTATCTATCTATCTATCTATCTATCTATCTATCTATCTATCTATCTATCTACCTATCTATCTATCTATCTATCTATCTATCTATCTACCTATCTATCTATAGAGCCACACATATAGCCCAAAAGACATACTTTACCAGATTTCTTGCCTATAAATTCTCTAAACTGCATTCTTAGCTTCTCTTACGCCTGCATCCTTTGCTACTGGGAGTTAAGGGGTTAACATCCAGTTTTACAGGTGTAATGTCAGGTCTGTGAATGCAACTATACATATGTGTGGTATCCACAGACAGTCCAGCATCTCAGCTAACAGCTCAGTAAAACCATTTGTATGATCAACAAACACAGTTAAGACAACAAGCAAAAGACCAGGGGGGTATTCCACGAAGCTGGATTAAGGGAAAGCCTGGCTTAGCAATATGTTCTTGTAACACTTCTTCAGAACAGCTTCATGGAGTTGAAGCTGCATAGGGGTTTCTTATGGACCAATTATGTGGAATATATAATTTGCTTAGTTTAGAAATACCCTTAGAGAGAAATCAATTTAATCCATCTTCAATAAAATTGAATATCAAATTAATATTTTTCCTTCTTTCTAAATTTCCCTTTCACAGTCCAAATTTATTTTGCATAATTCTATTCTGGTATAAACTGAACAAACCAATCCCATGCATCATGACATGGCTTCCACCTGCTTCCAGTGTATAAAACTCATCCAACTGAAAGGCCTTTTTTGACATATTTTGCATATCAATGTAAGCATCCTCAAATTGAAATCCTTTTCAATTTTAGGAGATTGCTTTTTGATGGATTCTCATTACAGAAATGCTAGCTATGGGTCAAATGAAAATGTCATCACAGGCTGAGCAGAGGCTATGCAGGAGGGGTCGACAGACAAACGGTTTTTTACAGTTTAAACACCTTCTCCTGGGGGATGAATCATGGCGCTTGGCACAGAGGGCACATGAGAAACAGAGGGCGAATGAGCAATTGATGAGGTGCCAGTCAGCTCGTTTGTGACAACCTTACATGCTTGCTATAGTGTTACTCACATGTCATGATCAATTTAAGTCAGGTTGTCATGTTCAGGCTGGTCACACTTGTTTCTAAGTTGACACCAATTTAAAACAAAAAAAGAACATTTTTGAGAAAAGAAAAGACCCAAAGAACTATTCCAAGGATCTTCACCATTTATTTTGAAAATGAATAAATTAATAATTTTATCACTATTAAACTTGTTCCTTAATTTTGTGAATCATGTCTGTCCTCAAAATTATTAAAATGGTGTGACCCAATCCCATTTCTCTTTTATATCCCCACCCCTTTCCCTACCCCTTGCCACTTATGGGCTCGACACACGGGAGGCGACTTCGCTCCGTTTACATTCATTTCCTATGGAACCTGCGTATTGAGGCGAAAATCACTGCCCTCCTCCAGCCAAGCAACAGACGACATTCGTGCATGTTAAAATGTTGAGCTCGTTCGTGTAGACGTGCACATGGGGCTTGCGACGCAACACAAGAAAAAAGAAAAATGTTCAATTTTTGTTGCTGTTGCCTGGCACTACAACCAACCAGCTAGGGGCTTCACGGACTGACCAATGAGAGCAGACAAGACAGCACAGTCTGCAAACGCTTTAAACATGGAAGAATGGATCATTTTAGCTTAATAAAATGCAGCCGCGTGGCACCAGAGTGAATTTGTCCAAACGTAGGTTCTGGATTTATCTGGATCAGCCTTGAGGTCCATCAAATGATGATATTTACGATGCTGTTTCCTATTTTGTAAACTCGGATGAACCCAGGGTTGTCTCTCATTTATACAGCAAACAGCAAGATTTCTATCAATTCGTGCAAAATCTTCTGACTCTTCTGTCTTACTTTGTCACGTCAGGGACTGGTTTGAAAATGTCAAAATAACCACCAATTTCATAACCAATCAAATTTCTTGGAGAAAAGCGATCTTATAGCGCGATGCACGCCACTGCTGCCATTGCTGCCGTTTGTCGCATCCCATGTGTTCGGTTTTACGAAGGTTGCGATGAGTTTCGCCTGTCACTGTCGTTGATCGCTTCCCGTATGTCGAGCCATTACCCCTAAAAATAGAGCTAGAAGGGGTAGGGCTGAAAGTCAACCCCTACGAATTGGGACATCCCTTCAACAATCACATATGTCATCAGTAGTCACCGCTGGCCTTTACGTAAGCAGACGCGATGAGCTGTTCCAGCAAGTATTGAGAAATTGTACCGTCTATAGTTGTGGTGATCTCTCTTGTATGGGCTATTGGCATCTTTTTAAGGTTGTCTGCAGCTAAACGGAGGACTGTGAGAAAACGGACACGTCTTCAACACCTGGGAATGTTGGTGGATCACTTTATGGTATGTAGGACATAATGTAGAACTTTTGTGTGCAATTGTGTGCGCGGGCATACTCTCTTTTTCTCTGTGGCTTTTTTTGTGTTGCCCCGTACCTCAAGAAAGCGTAATGTGTGTAGCAACACTTGGTTTTTCATATAGGACATAATGCAAACAAGTTTTTGTAGTTTAGCCTAGCTACACAACCTAATAATGTTACCGACTGGTAAGGTTAAGTTGTATACAAAACTTGACAATCTTACGTATGTACGTATGTATAACTTTGTGACTACATTCTACCAAATGTGATACACATGTCACTTTATTGATCAGTGCCGATGTGATAAGATAAATACAATAAACACATAGCATGATTTCCCATAGTTTATCCACTTCAAACCAATCAATGAAAACATTTCTGTGGCCTTTTGATAATCTTTTGGATTTACTTTGCTAGTGAATGAAAATCCACAAAACTCTTGTAACTACACCCGCTGGCAAAGTGTTTTCCCTGTGAGCCAGGGCACAGTGAGGTGCAGGAGGAGAAGATAAACAAGAGCGGCTTACTACCCAGGCAAGCTGGAAAATCAGTTAAATTGTTCTTCATAAAAATGCAGGACCATGCATATGCAGCATCACCACAGGAGCCTTTTTCACCTTCACCAAGAAAGCAAAAAAGGGGATGTAAAAGGCAGCGTGACCAGACGATATAAAAAAGACAAATACAGAAAGGAAAAACATTGCTCTAGCCTTCGGCAGGTAGAAGAAGCTCAAGAAGGAGGAAGATTTTAAAAAGATACTGAAGTTGACTGCTTGCTGCTAAAAGACACCAGCCTCAATGGTACAGAATCTGTTTTCCGTCGCTTTCGTAGTCACAGTAAATGCCAGCTTTCAGTTGTGGTAAAGCCAGATTAAAAGCCGGTGGGACGGCTTTATAAGCTGGCTTTTACAGTGTCAAAAAGCCGATGCTGTGTTGAGGCCAGTTTCCTGGTCGAAATCTGTTCCCCCGTGAAAATCGTTCTTCCTTCTAAACACAGAAGAACAATATTTGACAGTGAATTTCCATCCACCAGATGTTTTCCCCCCTGACCAACAATTGGTTAATGGTCCGTATTTATATAGCGCTTTTACTGTACCTGGAATGCTACCCAAAGCGTTTTACATTATACATCACATTCATCCATTCACACATACATTCACACACATGAAGCTGCCATGCAAGGCACTCAGCCACGACCCATCAGGAGCAATTTGGGGTTTGGCGTCTTGCTCATGGACACCTTGACATGAGCTCAACAGGCCAAGGATTGAACCTACAACCCTCAGGCTACAAGATGACCACTCTACCCACTAAGCCAAAAGATCCAAAGGGAATTTCTTCACCTGAGTGTGTTAAGTTTGAAATACAGTAATTTTTTTACTGGTTAATACATACTTCTGTATTTGTTTCATGGTGGTCACGTATACTGTTACTATGAAGTAAACAGAAGGCGAACTGCATTATGTGAATATGGTAGTGCTGAATAAAGTTAACGTTCAACTTCCGAAGCGAGTTCTTTGTGTGTAACAGAGTGAACACTATTAAACAGATGACTTGTTTTCATCTGTGCTGTTGAGGCTTTTTGAGATATGGCTGCTGTTGTTGCAATACGCGTTTAAGAAAGTCAAACGCTAGAATGCGCTTTACATTAGAATGCAATAAACAATTCCAGCGTTAGATGGCAGTAAGTCTTACACAATGTCTCTTTAAAGTTCTCTGTACGCATTTAAAAATTTGTCAAAAAAGTTTAGGAACATTGTTTCTATTATTTTGACCTCACAAACTGAAAGGGAAATTACTTTTTGGTAGATTGTTTTTTTCTCCCCCTCTAATAATACCAATTGATGTTGGGTTATACATTGTTGGAAAGTCTGACTGGTCACCTTTACATTGGGGTATAACTTTTACAGATTATGCTTCTGTGGAATAAGCAACACAGCTAGACATATGGGTAGTGTGCCAAAGTTCCTTGTAAAAGTCTCCTGCTGTTAATCACTCTTGTCTTGAGTTGCTTGGTGGATTGAATGATTGCACTCTCCTGCAGTACTAAGGGGAAAAAAAACACACATTGGCCATCAGTTATACACTGTCAAGGACCTCAGTAACATGTGTAGGATCCACACAGACAAAATACCACCACAAAACACCTCATCTTCAGGAGTTGTTGAAGGTCAACCAGCCATGTCTGTCTTGGTTACAACACAGCCAAGCTGAGTGAGACAATGTCTGGATTTTCAAGTTAATCTTATGAAGCATTGATTGAATGTGACTTTTCTAAAAGTTGCTTTATGTTCTAATCAGCTGACCTCTGTGTTGAAAGAAAGAAGAACCACAAAGAAATGTGGTATTGTTATAAACACAAGAAAATCATCAAGGAGCCTTGTCCATCTTTCTTGATGCCATGTAAGCCTTAGTTTCAATAGTATACTCTTTACTTCCTAGCCTTCATGTCCTGCCTCCAGCGTACTCCCCACACCCTCCTCTCTCACATTTTTCAGCTGAGAATGCATCTCCAGCTGAGAACCTCCTACAGTGAAGTACATGTGTGGACAGTGACCGTGGAGGTCCAAACCAAATCATCTATTCATTCTCCTGGAAGTGTCTGGTGCTCATATGGGAAATGGTTATATGCCAAAAACAGATGGGTTTTCTCAAAATAACTGCAGCTGCAGAAAACAATCCCACAAAATCTAGTCTTGATTGTGTGCATGGCAGTTAACTGGGTCTACATTAACGCAAAGTGTTGCAACAAGGACATTGGGCTGTTTTAGAGGGAGAAAATATACTCTTCTGGTGACCCTGGGTAACTTTTAGTCAATTTCTCCCTTCAGAAATCTTTCCTGCTTCTCCAGACTGAAAACTCTCTGATCGCAGTCCACTGCAGACAAGCAATTAACTGCTCATAATTACTTTACAACCTCCATTTCTCCAGAAAGTGAAATGTATCCCCTTTAAGGGATTGCAAGGACAAATTCCAGCTCAGATGCAGAACATGGTACAGATTAACTGTTTTAAGTTTTAAGGTGTCTGTATTATATGTAAATCTTTATTTTCTGGAGTTCTGACCAAACAAGAACGGCCAGAGTTGAACACATCAGCTTGGATTTAAGGCAATAGTGATTGAGACTCATGATTATTGTAATATTTTATAACCAAGAGATTGGCTAGCTGATGTTAATTAAAAAAATAATCAATGGTTGCAGCCTATGTATTCCAACAGCTTCTGCGTACATGACAGCTTGGGTGATGCAAATCTTTTTTAATTCTATTTTCTTTTTTAGAAGCTGCTCCTATAAACTCCTTCCCCTCTCTGCGGCCTTGAGTTTTGAATGAACTGAATTCATTGAACAAGGGAACAAATGTGAGCTTGATTCACTCTTTTTCAATAGACCCCTGAGTAAAAGGATCAGCTTTTTGTCTCTTGAGCTTCACATCAGCGCTATGTGAGTCAAGGTTAGGAGTCAAAACAGTTCACAATTTCACCTGTGTCTCCGTGGTAACGCTTCAGCCGATGCCTCAAGATAGCTCCACACCTCCCATCCAACCCAGTGCCTTGTCAGTGCCTTCCATGATACAGTGGAGACATTCCATGAACAAATACCTCACATGGAAAGGCAGAATATGAGAAATAAATGCATGATGTTTGTGTTTTGGCCTGAGTAATGGCTTCTTTGCAGTATTTCAGTCATGATAAGCAGGAGGATATAGGCAGTGATGCTGAAGGGGAGAGCTAACAGAGGTTGGTCTGTTGATGTAGGGGTTCACGCTGCGAGGAGAAAGTCGAGCAGTAACGAGCCACCTGTGGTGTCTTGGTGCATGAGTCTGTAGTGTCAGTCCCGTAATGAGGTTTTATTCTGATAAAGGCTGTGTCAGTGCATCAGCTCCTCTTTGTGTTTGAGTTCGTAAACTGTGTATTTGTGTATGTAGCCTAATGATGAGCAGTGCTGAAAATGAGACAGAGAGGTGGGGGGTGTAATGAAGAGGGAGAGTGGTGAGGGCAGGAGAATGCTGCATGCATTTAGTCTGATGACTGATAATTACATCATTCTCATATACTTCTATTGTTCATCTCCTCATTTATGTGTTTGTCGGTTCATCTCAGATTCCTGGAGCTGAGGTCAGATGGCTGATGTGGTTCTATTGTGCTAATGCAGGGGAGACATTAACCCCAATCCCTCTGGATGAGAGACCACTTGGTGAGTGTCATTCCCCAGAGACCTGTGGCATGTCTCTGTCTGCCTGCCAATCTTACTTCCTGGAAAGCCTGCACACTTATTTCATTTGGCTAGTTTCACAGCCCCATTTTGATTTTTAAACCATCATGTCAGAATTAGGATGGAAGGTCTTCTTGTGAGCATGGGCTTCTGTTACAAGTGTGTTTTTCCTGTTTGTTTGTTTGTTTGTTTTTCTTCTCTCTTCAGTCAAGAAATTTATTGTGGTTAAAGGAAAATATTTGTTCAATCAACCATCTGTTTTTTAAAGTTCGGTTTCTTTATTCTTCAGTGTCTGTTTCTCTTACTTTGATTGTACTATTTGATCTTTTTCTCAACTTTCAGCCTCTTTTATCTCAATTTGTCTAACCTTTCTCTCTCCTAGACTTTTATTTCCCCTGTTGCTTTTCATACCTCTTGAGCTTGTTCTGGCCATGGTGAAACCAGCGTATATGAGACAGCGGGCTGGGTATCTGCGTGATCTGTCTGTCTGTCAGTCAGTCCCTATGGTACATTAGCCATCCCTTGCCATGTATTATTGATTCCCTCGCTCTAATCACTGTCTCCAGTGTTGCAGATAAGTCTTTACTGCCGACAGCGCCTTCACTCTGAGGGGTTTGTGCCAGCTAAAGTCCCAAGTGAGGCACAGCTCTAAAAGACAGATGAGTGCTCACAACAGGTGAGAAACTTCGAATTCCAGTATAACATCAAAACTCTGAAAGTTAAGTTGTATTTTCTACCTGTGATTCTAATAGCGTTAATGTGGCAATTTTGAGTGAGATATGTTTTACTTGCAACAAAACATTATGTACTAGGGAAAGCCAAGGGAGCCTTCTGCAAGACTAAATGGGGCATTATTTCAAAAGCTAACAAGGACTGGTTTGGTGCAATGTGCCAGACCTTCAGTTCAAAGTTGTCCACAGAATCCATTTTAGTAACACATTAGCTATATCTTTTTCACATCATCACTGGGAATAATTTAGCTAAATATAAATCTATTCCATTTTTAGGTCTGTTCCAAATTCTAAAATTTTAGTTAAAGCCATAAGGCCCCTCTGATCATTTTTGTAATGTTAAGCTAATCCATTATATATGATATAATGATATAACGATAAGAGATATTAATGCCTTTGCTACACTTTTTAGCATGTCTCAAAATTCTTGTCTGGAAATCTTCTAGCTCTTCACCTCTGTCTGCCTAAGGGATGAGATGTTATACGAACTTAGATGATACAATGATAGTTTCCTAAAATAAGCAGTAGGCTTTTTTATATATTTTAACAACAAACTAGCTATGAGACTTAGCTGTCTAGTCAGCTGTATTCATTTACTGTAGTCTTCTAGTAAAATGACTTTACTATAGAAATCTAGCAAAATAAATAAATATTAGATTTATTTAAGTGTTTATGAGTATTCTTTATTTTGTTTTTTGTTTTTTTCCCCCCAATATGGAGAATTGTAATACTGGACACTAAATCTGGTATATAAAATATGTTGGAAAACAAAAAAGAAAAGTTGAAGAAATCAATTCAGCTGTCTCAGTCAGGAGATCTTAATGTATCAGACATACTTTCAAGTTTACTTTGGATAGACAACTTACTCCTTAACTCATAAATTACATCTAATGTAAATATAATGAACATATCTTTGCATCCTAAGGGGTGAGTTTTAGGGTGAAGCTGTGTAATTACGTCTAAATCAATAAGTATTTATTGAACTTAAAAGAAAAAAAAAAAAAACAATTGTAACCTTCATTTAACTTTAAATATTAAACAAAACAAAACAAAAAAGTCTTTTCTGTCACAAAGCCTTCATAGCTGCCACAGTTTCCAGGTCTACATATATGGGTGAGGCAACAAACAGACCCACGAAAAGAGGGCCCCGGCATCTCTACCAAGTCTTCATATAATGCATCACTGTCCTTCCCAAAGAGCATAAGATCTCTGAGAAAATTTTGTTAAGCTGCAGTTATTTTGGCAAAAGACATTGGGGCAAAGTTCAGAGAATTCAAAAGTAACAGTCAACATCTCAATAAAACTATTAGAGAAAACAGAACCAATATGTCCCAAACTCAGAAGGTCTAAATTGTGTTGCTATAATTCTCTGATTGTTCTATTTCAGATTATTTATTTTTTTTACTGTTTATTTTTTTAAAAGAGACAGTGCATCTTAATAAATTAACATCATGCAAGATTACAGCAAAGCAAAAAATAAGAGTCCTGTATTGCTAAGATGACCCATTTGCTTCAATAAAAATAATGTGCCCCCAAAATGAAGACACAGCTGTGATGAAGATATGATCTATACAAAGGCCACATGTGCTATACTCTCCCTTTGACAAGGACGCGTTGACAGAACTGTGAGATAAGGTTCGGAATCTCACTGGCCTTTCAACTATTCTGTCAGTGTTTGTTCAGAGATTCTGAAAGACAGATTCCTCACAGCAGGAAATCAATTACATTCACACCAATATGGATCAGAGACCACTGGTGATCTGCATTTTTTTTCTTCTCTTTGCTCTGTGTCTTGCTGAAGAACAGAGGATTCTTGGTGTTTTGAAAGAGATGACTACTTTTGTGTGAATTTCGACTGGGTGAGTGACACATGGCACACAACAGGGGTGTGCTGCTTGTGGGAGGAAGAATAAGGACATTGAGGGAATATGTACAGTAAGAAGAAGTGGTTCATGCAAATCAAAGTATTACAAGTTGTGTGTCTGATGTCATGCTGATGTCACCACTACCAGCCCTTTCCATTATACGCCCAACACAAACATTACCGTCACTCTGAGTCACACTGCAGCATAAAGTTTTGGATCAATACACTTTGACAGAAAAGGACAAGCATACATCTTTGAATCTGCTTAAACATTAACGAGTAACTTTAGTAATTACACATTGAGCCTCGTGCCTAAATGTCAATATGTGCTCTAAAAAAGAGGCAAACTGCCAACGCTTGAAGCAAAGCCAAACTTTAGACAGTGCGTCAGATTTGGAAGTTTATACAATGCTTTCAAGCCAAAATCTCAGGGTTACTTCTTTCTTCACAGTTTTTAATTTCTTCACACCTTCACACAATGAAAGACAAAGAAGCATTTGTTCTTCCTGAACAACAAAAGGAGCAAAATCTGAACAAGGCTTACATCACTTGCATCTGATTCAGAATAGTCCTTGACTAAATGACTTGGAAACTGAGGCGTGCAATTGCCCTTCAAAATAATGAAAATGAAGAAATTAAAAAGGTTTTACCACATGAAAGGAGAAGGAAGAAAGATAAAAAAAAAAACTTCTTGAGAGGTTCAAGAAAATCTGCTACAGGTTTCATGTGAGAGAAGAGCTCCTCCTCTGAATTACACAGATGAACTTGATAAACCCAGCAAAATCAAACATCACTATGACTCCACTAGTGTAGTAGCCGCTTTGTTTGGTTACCTTGTGTTACCACAATCCACAGACACGTCTTTCTGAGCATTTTTAAGCTATTATGGACAGTGCATTACGTCTGTCAGCAGTGTCTTTTGTGAAAACCTGAAAAAGTTGCTAAATTACACTCTTAAAATTAAATTTCTTCTGTGTTTCCTTACTGAGCTATCCCACAGAGCTGATAATAAAAAATGGAAAAATGGAAATTTGATAGATATATAGATATAGAGTGTAATAGACCAACATGATCTCATGGTGTTATGTGTAAATATGTTTTAAGCTTTTTGGATGTCATGTTATAGGCTTCTGTTTAAAGGACATGTCAATTATTATTTAGGGTTGGGGTAAACGTGTAGGGGAGGGTCCCATCACTTCATAGTATCACATAAAATGACACACAACATGACTTAACATGTTATAACTTGTTACTATTTGAGCTGATGAGAATAGTGAATATGCTCTAACTCTATGACCAGAACAGCTTATGGAAACATTATTCTGGGGGAATACATTAATGTTGTACATTACAACAACCCCAATCATGTTGCCATAGTCATAAAAAAACTTTTTAATTACAAGACGACAAAAAGAAAGAATAAAACTGAGTCTTGCAACAGACAACGTCGTCTCCATGAAGCTCTGATGGCAACTTCTGTGATTATTTCAGCAATTAACTTGGTAAACTCTGACTGTATACTTGCTTGCCACAACAGAATCAACGTTACTTTTAGATGCAAATTATAGACGTAATTCCTCAAATTCAATTTGTTACAGCTTATCTAGTCTGCACCAGATCAAATAATCAAAAAGGTTTTACCTGTGATGGTCAAAAATGTAATTTTAATAGCAACTTTTCTCTGCTTACCACAAGTTCTTAAGCTTTTGAATCTACTTCATATAATGTTTTGTTCTGCTGCATGAATTCATTCAATTCAAAAGAATTGAATGAAGTTGTAGAATGCTGTCTAAGAAATATAGTTATTTGTGTGCCAGTTTCAGTCTTGATATTGGTCATTCTGCAACAAAGCAATCAACTACAGGTAAGTTGGCCAATATGAAACCAAGCACGCATAATCAGTAGGCAAAGAAATAGAAATGTCAGCTACGCCACGCAGAAGATTTTTTACAAATCACACACTCGTGCCTGGGAGCCGACAATCTTTTGTTGATGAGCCACTGTTAATCAACAGTATTAAGCTGAGCGAACAAGAGTTCAGCAGTTTAAATATAATTGTAATACAAAGCAGCAAGCTGTCATGTAATCCTATTTCTATGAGTGGAGATAATTCTGTAAAGCATGGGTGAATGTCAAGTGTGTATGGAGAAAATGTGATAGTGGCAACTTATCTTGCCAGCAACAAAGGTTATTTGAGCCTGCAGTGAAGACAATTCTATATAAAAGTTATACCTGTACCTCTATACTACATCATAATAGTTTACACAAATACCCAACTACTGCATAAATAAATCAAATATTAGTTTTTACACACTGTTGCTTTCCAACATAGCAATCCTCCTATAAAGCCTATTTAATTTTTTATCCATATAGTGTTAAATAGATTTAAATGTAACTGTATGTTGTAGATTCTGGGGTTATATGACTGCATTAAACCAACATGTGTTTCTACTGTGTTGTTTACCCTGTATCAGTAGTATAAACATTTGTCAATTAAAACTTCTCTTAAAGCGTCAGCTCCATGAAGGCAGCAATTATTGCAGGGTTATTTGACTGTTTTCACTTTACACAGTTTACCTATCAATTGGAAACTAACTTGACATTTTAACAGCCTGCAAATAAATTGTAGTAATTAGATGACAGCCAAGTGAAAATAAGTCTTCTCTGTCCAAAATAAGGTTAACTAGAAGCTAATAATGGTGCATCTTTCTGTTCAAGTAGCAGCCAGGGTGTTCAATGACATTAAGTAAACTGCTGGATTACGTGACTCAAATATTATGTGGTATTAAAATAATTTAATTGTGACTGGAAACAGCAAATTAAATAAATGAAACTAAATAGGACATAATGTGATGTTGCATCTAAAATCAAAAGTAGCTAGCAGATGCCAAAACTGGAACTACAAACTAACACACAATACAGTAGGTCAAGGAAAGTCAACAAACACACATATAATGAATCCCAATGTATATAAACTGTATAAAAATAATGTGAAGCCAAATATGTTCACGAGTCTTTTTTTGAAAGTCCAAGTCAAGTCTCAAGTCACTTTTAGTTGTACTGAGTAATCTGCCATGCGACATCTGCCATCTGGTCTGGTTAGAAGACTGCATTATAAAATCCAAGTAGTGTAAAATCTGTTCTCAGCCTCTATCTGCCAGCATTTACTAACAGCACTGCTCTTTAACTTAAACTGTCAAGCGCTCTGTCCCTCTCTTCTGGAAGATTTCTTTGCTTTACTGAATTCAGAAAAGCTGTCAATGAACATAGGAATTTATTCAGATTAATAAATATGCTCTTTAAATGATTTATCCAAGAGCTTTAATTGTAAGCCATTTTCCATCTGTACCCACAAAAAAAAAAGAAAAACTTTAAAATACAAATTCTGTAGTTCATAGCATTTTTTCCCCCTGAATGTATACAGCACTTCAGTGCAGGATCGCCAACTGTCCTGCAGGATTTAGATATTTCCCTGCCGTAACCCACCTGATCCAAATGATAACCTGTTGTCAAGTTCTACACAAGCCTCTTAATGACCTAATAATTAATAATCTGATAAGTGTATTGCAGCAGGTAAATATGAAAAATCTGCAGTGGCTCAACAGGTTAAGTGATCCCTGCACTAGTGCACCAGAAAAATCTTTTTTTTTTTTTTAAGGGCTTGAAATAACTGTGATATGAGTACAGATATTATTCATTTCAAATTTGAATAAAAAAATTCTGTATTTTTAATTAAATTAAATCCAATACTTGCAGGCCCAATAAATAGTCCTTATATTTCTAAATCAGCAACAGCTGTAGTTTTCTAACAAATAGACCCAGTGAAACTGCATTGTTTACAGTGGGTCTGATCCTAGTTTGGTCCCAGTTTAAAGTCATCATGGCAAAGACAGCAGTTTATGGAAACTGTTCAGTAAATGTCTCGTTCTTATTCTGATCACATTCAGTGGAGCAAATCTGATGGAGTTAATATGGTTTTCGTACAAAAGTAGTAACATGCTAACGTTTACAGCGTTGTATCACTAAGCCCATTGCTAACATAGATGCTAACATTAGCTTTCATATTACAGTGACTGACCTCGCCAAGTGTGTTTTAAGGTGAATGTGGTGGATCCAGCATCTTGGATTTTTATACCACATAAGTTCAAGCTACAATGGTTAGAACGGCGCTGCAGCAACAGCTGCATTCTCCGGTGCTGTTAATGTTTTGATTGATTGCGGGTGTGTCTGTGTGACATTACGTTAGTGTTACATCTGGAGAAATGACAGCAGAAATTAGATCGGACAGTCAATTGAGAGAAGATCATAACAAAAAAAAAAGGGGGGGGTTAGTATAAGAGCAGCAAATTGGAATGAGTCTCAAGTCTTGGATTCGAGTCCAAGCCGAGTCTCAAGTCACTGAAAAACATAACTGACGTAATCGAGTCTCACCTCTGCATGAAGCAGTAATCATGGCCTTCTCTGCAGAATTCTGACATCCAAAGTTAAAACTGCAGTCAGGACAGTAAAAATGGTTTTTAATACAATGTATTTTGGGGAACTGCATTAGCTTCCACAGGTGCAGACACAGTTACTCAAAAGGTTTAAAGCATAGAGTTAGCGGTAAACCAGAGGTACGGCACTTAATGGCAAGACAGAGGAGAAAGATGCAAAAGTTATGAAAGTCAAGTCAAGTAGAAATGTTTCCAAGTTATATTTAAAAAAAAAACTAATGTGAACTGGCAGGAGCAATAACTGAAAACAGTTGGTTCAGCTGAACATTTGTTTAATTGTTGTAATCTCAAGTGATATGTGAATCTTACAAACAAAATGAATAAAAAAACTAAAGTAAATAAGTAAATATATCAAAGGTGGTAGAGATGGGGATCATGTACAAAAACGATCAGGGGCTGAAGTCTTGGAAATGAGAATTTTTCCCATTTTGTTTTGATGAAAGGTTTCAGCCTCTAAACAGTTTATGGACTTCTTTTATGTATTGTGCTGCATGTTTTCATTGTGCAGTGGCAGATCTGGAAACTAGACTTTTATAAAAGAGCCATGCCATTGCAGTACCTCGAAATGGGATTTGGCGCTGTCTTGATTAAATGAAAGACCTTCTTTAGGAAATATATCATTTGGATGACAGCACAAGTTTCTTAGAGACATAGATCAATGTAACACTTAACATTAACAATTACATTTTTCAATGGTATTTGTACAGTAGTACTCCTAAAATGTGTATTTTTCACAGGGTAACCAGAAACACAAGCTTACACCAGTATTTAGAATAACCAGTTAACCTTATACACTTATTTTTGGCATGTGAGAGAAAACCAGAGCACCAAGAGAAAACCCACGAAGGCTGAGGTAGAAATCCACTAAGAGAAACTCCCACTGAGTTTTGAGCCACAAACCCTTTTCCTGTGGCAGCGACACTGCTTCTGGCACCATTGTATTTGACAGAATTATAAAGCTAACAGAATTAAATCACTTAACCCAGGAGCTGTTTTATTGTTGCTGAATTTCACATGTCAAACTTTCCTTATTGTTAAATTAGATAAATGGGGTGAGACCTTATTATTTGATGTTAATGATCAACAGTACCTCACAGCCTCCTTGGGAAAAACCGACACCACTTAACACCACAGGAGATTCTTGATCTGACTCACCATTAGTCTGGACTCTCTCAGTGCTGGATAAAATGATTATTTTAAACTTTCAGATTTTTACCTTAAGTCCTAAATACACAAGTCTGTTTGGACAAGAGAACAGATATAGGCTGGTTGAGGACTGAAAATAGACTATAATTATCATTTCCTTTCATCAGTGCAATGGTTAATTCACACATTGCCATTCATTAATTTAATTACTCAGTAGCGGAATTGGCACATCTCATCTCAGGTGCCCTCAGCGTTTCTTAATATAGATTGTGGGGGTCTTGTGGATTCAGCTCATCTGTTGTATTTGCTCTGCAGCTCACAAAGACCTCTCAGTCCCGACACAATCTCACCTCATTAACATTTTAGGTGACGAGTATGTCAAGGCCATAATTAACAATTCATGAGCTCGGCTTATAGCTATATTAACATTTTACAACCAATAAATCACTTTCCCTAATTTGCTGTGCATTTCTGCGTGCACAGATCCATGTCTGTGTTCATGTGAGAGGGACTCCAGAGGGGGAGGCTATGTATGTGGGTGGGTGCATTATTTGTGTGCATCCACATCCATCTATATTGTCCTTTGTCTCTCTTTACATCTGTCTCTGACCATGACATTTGTTTGAACTTTCTCCTAGTGTTAAGTTCTGATCATGGCATTTTAAAAAATAACACACAACCTGATCTTAAGGACGTTATTCACAACATTTTGCCAATTAATAATCCAAAAAACCTTGTCGGGGTAATAGTACACAAACGCAATTGTTACAGATAATAGAAAAGTTGGCTGATTAGGATTCTGTTTTAATTTAATTAACAATTACAATGTGACATTGATACAGTTCAGTCCCTGTTTAATCTTTTCTCTGCAAGGAAAAATGCAGGAGAGGTGAGACGTGGAGACACGGGGGATGAATCTGAAATCATGCTGGAAGACAATGTGGAAGAGTTGATTCTCTGCAGTATAATAATTTCTGCCTCCCTTTTACTAAACCCATATTCAAAAAGTCTCTAAGAGACTATGTAACAGCCAGCATGAGACCAGGAGTCCTCAAATGATTCATTGTGATATAAATGTATTTACGTGAGTACATATAGGATGAAATGGATTCTAAGAGGATACATTCTCAAGCATCTCCCCATCTGGGGCTTCAAGATTAATTATTTTGAATTCATCTCAGCTTCAAACTGCCTCACAGTGAGTGAGTCAAATAAAATGTGTGATGAAAACACTGCATCTGATTCTCTGAATGAGAGAGAATGGGAGAGAAAAATGAAACAATCCCACCAGAGAACCTTTGGGCAGCCTTTTGACCCCACGCTGAAATGCACCTGTGTAGGCAGTGCACGCAGGCCTTAGCCGTCCCACTGAGTCACCCAGTGTAAACGCAGCAGCACCAGAGTATGATGTGCATGGTGTCGGTTTTCAGTCAAATCAAAGAGATCCCTGCAGCACTGCTCACTCTGTCTACGTGACAAGTCAGCATCGAGAAATAAGGGGGTATTTAGTGTTAAGAAGTCTTAATGCCCACGAATCTATGGGGCGCCTACATGCTACAGTTAGCTCCGGCTGAATTTAATCTGATCCGCATGCTTTGAAGCAGTGTTTGTTTCGTAATGTATTAGGTGTCATGGATCTGAAATACAGAACAAATATGGTCATTTCAAAAACAAATCTGCTTTCTGGTGCCCCAGTATCTGCAACTGCCACCTTCCCAAAAGCACCAGCATATTTAAAGTAAAGATCAAGGTCACACCTCCAGTGGGAGTTGGTTGAATTTAAAGGAATGAAAAAAAGCTGCAGTGCGAAGTGGCCTTGTAAAATGCAGGTCTTAATGACAAATGCAATGTATGCTGCAAGGAATCCTCCTCTGGTTCAACACATACTGTTTAAATTCTAATCAGTCCTCCAACTTCTACAAAGTCAAAAAAAAAAAAAAAAAGAAATCGATCTGAGAGAGATGAGATGTGGAAATGTTCCTTGGATTAATGGGTAAAACAATACAGTTTTGTTTCGCCCCCCCTCTCTCAGTTAAAGCTATGGTTTGGTATTTTCCAAGTCATGACTCATCTGACTTCCTGCTCCCCAAGAATGTCAGGGCGCACATGAAGTTAATGACTATTTTTGGCTTGAGTAGAACACATACATGTTAGACAGCTCGATAATGTCATGATGGTAAATTAGGTAAAGAGAGAGAGTTATCTAATTCACCTACAATTAAAACAGTAAAAACAAATTGTCATGTTTGACAACAGGCTGTAAATGTAAATTATTACCAATTATAAAAACAGACTAAAATTAAAAGCAGCTGGTACTCTAGCCTGAGATCCAATAAAATCCTCAGAAATAAATAAGGCATGGTTAATACCAAGCGCATGACGGGAAATATCTGAGATGAGGATAGCATGGCAAGGTGTTGGAACTGGAAATACAGCACTTATATTGCCTCAGTAATGAAATGTCCTGTTCTCACTCCAGCACTTTGGAAAGAAATTGCCATGACTACAAGGAGTTCTTGCTGTCGTTACTGCTGCTGTGCTGCCCTCTTCTGGAGACTAAAGAAATAAGCTTACGGTGAGACGAATCCTCACTGTAAGCTTAACATTTTCCTCTCTGAACAGCATGGATGTTTAAGTTTGCTTCAGAATATGGGTTAAAATTATCTTAAAGTATTAGAAAAATGGAAGACTTTAAAACAAGAAATGAAGTCCATAACATCATCAAAGAAACTTTGGCAAGGACCCACGGATATTAATACAATATATCAGCTTTCCGTGATGCTTGCTCCTGTTCATTAAGAAACTAAAGTGAAATTCCAACTTCATATCGTTTTCTTGCATTTATGTATTTCTTTATCTTTTCGTTGGCTGTTTGATGAAACAGTGCAGCAGTATACTATCTCTGGTCTTACAGCTGTTCAGCAGTCTGTGGTAAAAGGTTCTTTTGGGCAAGAATGGGCTGAATCCACATTTGTTTGCTGGCATCCCTCTGAATCTTGTGGTGTAATGTTTTACCCTCTTATTTAACTTTCAATCTTCCCCACTCACTGACTCCTCCCCCTCGTCCCTGCTATGCCCCCACCAACCCAGTGCTTTCTGGCCAAGTTTGTGTTAATTAAGAAGATCTGTCTGATAACAAAAAACAGCAAGGAGGAAAGGAAAGGAAACATTTTAAAGCTTTCTCTAAAGTAATTTCACAGCATCACCATGTGGAAGCTCACACTTTCACACAGCGCTGAAGCACTGACAATGAATTTCTGTCTCAAGTGCTGCAAATTGAAGCTCTTCTGTAACTGCTTTCCTTTTCAGTGCACATTAAGAAATCAAGAAATTGCTCAGTTTGTCTTAAAAAAAATTATATTTGCCCTTTGAGCTGCTGCAGATATGTTCCCATAGCCAATCACTGCTTGCCAACAGGGCAGATAGAATGTAAATGACTTCTGTTATCCCTGACTATGAATATCATTAACACCAACACACACCTCTCTCAGCTCCCGTGGTCACATTCAAAGACATTATGTTGTTCATTACTGAAGTGTGAATTATTGGCTGATGGCTGACTTCAGTGTGTGGCAACAATCAAGGAGTCCCTCAGATAAATTAATCACCTCCTACTTTTAAAGACTTAAGTAAATAACTTAATTAAAGCCAAAGTTAAACACCTTTTGGGGATTGAAAATGTAAATACATAAATAATGCGGCAGGGGGGAGTTTTGGGGAAGAGGGTGTGGACCCTTAAACGTCACTCCAAGGGAGTTGCAGTAAATGCGGACTTTCCAAAAGTTCACTAACTGGAGTTAGATCAGTGACAGCCGCGATGTAACTTTTGCTTTTTGTGCACGTCGCGCACGATAATAACAGGGTAGTCCTTCGTTTCTTTGCCAAAGATGTATTTGTTAAAACTGTTTTTAGGTGTAAATTTTAGGCATGGAAAGATGGACTGGCGGTGGACGCTTTTCACTCTCCTTTTAAACTTTCACTTAACTTACGGGTCCCCCTCTTCTTATGGCTTATTCCACGGGTCTGCATACACTGGAGCGGTCCACAGACACAGAAATAGGTAAGTAACGTGTTTTTAAAATACTTCAGAGGGGAAGTTTTTGAACTCTGCTGCCTTTGAGACGATCTTTTCAACCACTCCAACTCGGGCGTTGCTTTTTGCTCTTCTACTGGAGGTAAAAGCTGTGCGTTTTTGTTGCGCAGCCGCCAAAAAAAAATCCCTTGAGTTCCAAACTTCTCAGTGACCGAAGTGACCCCCAGTTTAAAAAGACATAGCCTCTTATGGTCATATGTAGACTGTTGAATTTAACTGTTACTTTATCAGGTCGTGACTTAATTTGGCTCGACTTTTCCAGCGTTGCCTGAGTTGATAAGATGCAGATAAACGCTGGAATGTCGCTGATTACTTCAATATCTCATCGAAAGGGGCCATTTGTGCATTGCTGAGGGGTTACCTGATAAATTAAAATAGACCCAGCAAAAGAATAATGAAAACATCCGAGTGAAAGGAGGCAACTTTTATGTTGTGTGCATGTGAAACTAGTCGTGATACCTATTATATGAGACTTCATGACTGCATCTCCAGTGTCATTACTTTTTCAATAATTGCCTGACAAACATCTTGATGCTCTTGTTTATGTATACCTCTCTATAGAAACTGGTGCGCCTATGTGGTGCAGAGGAACGTGAGCTGCGTGGTGCAGGGGAGTGCGGAGAATTTCCAGGAGCCCGTGGTGGCCCCCTGCCCGGCCTACCAGCCCGACTGCCAGCAACAAGTGACGTGAGCATCCGTGAACATGTAGAGAGAGAGGGGGTGGGGATTCAGGGTGCTTGTTTATTTGATACATGAGATTGGATGCAAAATATTTCCTTGAGAGAAAGCTGGAGGAAGAAATATTCACACTGAAAGAAGCACAGTTGGCAGAACTAAGAAGCGTGACATCTCCAGCAAGCTAAAAATCCCACTGAAAATGGCAAAGGTCGGCAGGAACTCTCCTCATAGTTGTAAACTTACCAATGTATGACTGCAGTTGCACAAAATAATGATCCAAGTTGAGGCAAGTTTTTATCAGCTAATTAGCACACTTCATTGCCTTTTACATTAATGGTGCTTGAGCACAATTTTTAACTCAGAATTACAAGGTGTCACATACAAGATATATTTCATACTGCTGGCTGAAGCATCCAACCATGTAGTTCAGAATTACTGTTTCACTATCATCAAGCCTTTGCTCAAAGTTAACTGAATAATTATTTAGGCCAGTTCCCCCAGATTTCTTCGCAACAGTAGAGTTATCATTTGGTTTAACATGACTCCCTGTCCAGATACAGAGAAGCTTGATGGGAACAGATTAAACAATCGTTCCTATTGTTCATTATACTTAAGCCAAATGCCTTTTGCTTTTTTTTTTATCTACAGTTTTTTTTTTCCTAGTCTAGAAAACTGGCTCCAAATATAAAGGTTTCACTCTGTTAACAATCACAATTCTGTAACAAATCTTTCTAAATTTCCATCTTTGTCCATCTGATTTTTCTAGTGTTCTGAGACGTTATTCACTTAACAATTGCTGATTTGTCATTAGCAAATATTTAGCTTTTTCACCACATCATCAGTCATCTCTTTCAAGTTTAGTTCTTAATTGTTTATATTTATATGCATAGTTATGATTATAGTTGAATGTGGCATAAATCTAATCCATTTTTTTCCTTCTAAGCATTTCATAATAATAAATAACTTAAAAGCAACTCACAATGAGTAAGCACGTTTCCCAAATCAAAATCTTTAGGAGAAACAAAGCGTCATGTTCTTTTGTAAGTGATACTTGTAAATATTGCCATGTTTACCGGTAAATGTTGAAAAGTGCTTCTGGAGGATGTTGCATTACAATTTAATATATTTTGCTTTATGAATCATTTTTGGTTTGGTGGTTTAGCTTTACGATCCATTTTCACAAACAGATGGACAAGAGCCTCAGTGATGTGGAAATGTTTCCTGGAAGCTCATCGCTGTTGGGTCACCAGAACACACTTCTGTGCAAAGAAAGAGGAGTTGGCAGTGAGAACAGACACCTCAAGTTATGCTTAGCAGCTCTGCCTTCATGTTATTATTTATTTATTTATTGTTAAAATGAGATTCAGCTACAGATTACTGAATAACAGCTGAAATATTTTCACTTTCCTTTTTTGTGTCAGCTAGAAAGGTGTTATCAGTGACAGATGATAAAAGATGATTGTTTCAGACATCATGCTTTCCAGATGTTCTACATGACATGACCTCTGCCCTCAAGGGGATGATCTCATCCATTGTTTCGCTTGGGAACTGTTTTCTTTGGCTAGAAAACTGAAATGTTCTATGGGAAATGATGGAGAAGCTACAGGAGTCAACACCTTCCAAAGAAAACATATATTTTGTAACAGCTTTTGTAACACTGCATCTTGCAAATGGCCTGGATTTGATGTTCAAGTATTGTTTGTTTTTTTGTTTTTTTACTTTGTATTGCAGTTACCAAACACGGTTTCGACCTACATACAAGATTGGATACAAGACAGTCACAGAGTTAGAGTGGAAGTGTTGTCCTGGTTACCAAGGTCCAGACTGTAGGGATTTAAAACCACCCCCAGAGCGACAAACAGTGCAAGGAGCACAGTCTTACCGCCCACTAAATCCTGGATTATCAGCCAGACACACGCAAAGTAAGAAATATACTCCCAAGTTAAACTTCTACAACAAAAGATACATTTCTACATTCTACTCTCATAGAAAGGACTGATAAAATATTGTTTTTGTTTCTAAACTGAATAACGTATTCCATGATTTTAGGGGCAGAGCGGAGGGAAATCGCACACCATCAGACATGGCATGGTGCCACAGATAAGGTGCGCATTTTGGAAGGTGAAGTTCAGCGTCTTTCTCAGACAGTTCTGGATCTCCAGTCCACTCTGTCAGGGTTCACCACCAACCTCCGCACAGATCTGCAGGACGACACAAAGAAGATGCTAGTGACACTTCTAAACAACATACGCCCACCTGATAGTACTAGTGGTGCAGGCACAGAGGAGATCCCAGCTGTTCTAGATGGTCATCAAGCTACCAGAGGTGGGATTGCTGGAGAGAAAGCCCTAGAAAAAATAGTAACTCGTTTAGATGATATTGATATTGCACTTAAAAGTAAGGACGAAGCTATGGAAGATTTGCGAGGAATCACAACAAGTCATGACGGGCAGATACGTGTCTTAATGGATGCTTCTCAGTCTCAAACTCCAGCCATTGCTGACTTTGATGGTATACAGACCTACATTGATGGAAAATTTGAGACGCTGAAGAAGGAGCTAGACCAGAATATTGATGAACAGATGGCCAAAATACAGCTTTCATGCAATGACAAAATCCAAACAGTGCAGAAGACCTGCGAAGACGGCCATGACCAAGTTTTTATCAGGTTGAACAAGCTGGTGGAAACCAAAGAATCTGCTCTGAGGAAAGAAATCCGAGCACTTCGTTTAGAAATGGCTGCCGCAGACGGGCCTGTGCAAGCTCAAAGGCAAATAGATCCACTCGAAGAAGATAAAGACCACAGTGATCATGAAGATATATGGAGAGAGATTGAGCGTACTCAAGAGGCTTACAGAATCCTCAATATCCGCATTGATAACGAACTGGCTCATTTGTCTGCACCACAAGACAATGGGGATTTTAGCCTGTTGATTGAGGAGCTTGAGGCACGTGTAAATATTACAGAACAAAATGCAGAGACGCACTGTTTCTACATTGAAGAGAAGCTAACCCGAAAAATCACAGAAGAAGTAGCAGAGCTTCGGCAGGAGATATGCTCTGCGGGATGCTCAGGCTCAGGTGTTACTCCAGATGAAGGAGGAACTGTACTCCCACCTGATGGTCTACAAAGCATTTTGAAGGACCTGAGTCGGTATAGAGATGATTTGGATGATCTTCACACAGTGTTAAGTTCCGACTCAACAAAGCTCAAACAACTTGAGGACCTTGTTCAAAGGCAGTCAGTTGGAAATGAAAGGCATGTGAAGATGATGGAAGACTTCCAGAAAGGGTTGATCAATCTTCAAAATAATGTGCTTGGTTTGGCTGGTGCTGTTACTGGGTTTAGTGACTCCTTGAGCAAATCCAACCAGGATATGGACAGAATAAACACAACATGCTGCCGTTCACACCATATTGGTGCTGGAGGTCCGGTTCAAGCCAATTGGGCTTCATCTGACGCCACCAACCAGCAGATGGACAAGCTGAAAAGCAGGATTGATAAGCTCAGTGAGCAGGTGTCATCTGAAATGAGTCAGTGTAGACAGAACACACAGGGTGTTTCTGATGAAATATCAACTGTGGAAGAACGTGTAAACAGACTTGAAATGGTGTGTGGAAGGTTAGATGGGATTTCTGTTAACATCAAGGAGCTGAAAGACGGACTTGAGAGACACGTTGGCGGCCTGCAGGACTGCGTCAACAAGATGAATGTCACCTGTGAAAATCACGGCGCAGACATCATCGCCCTACAGAATTCCTTGCACATACTCCAGACACAGATGGCCAAACATGCTTTGAAAGATGTTGCTACCAAAGACTCAGGTGAGTTGTTGACAGTTTGATGGTATCAGTTGTTATCTTTGGTCATGTCTGGATCAGGGAATTAATACAGGATGCTTATATTGTTTGCTGGTGAGCAGAATTAGTACTAAGAATCTTTATGGCTACAGGTCAATATGATAGTATTGAATGGATTATTATTTGAATATAGCATTTGTGCTGCCTTGATATTTGGTATGCATAGTCTTGCATGACCACACACCACATGGGAGCTGTAAGGTAAACACAACATGAGGAGTGAGTGATAGTAATATGTATGGTTTTAATGAAACAGTTGCATTGTGCCCCTTAAACTTGGAGAAAGGCAGAAATATTTATGGCATTTTACAATGGAAATACTCTTAAGGTGGGCTGAAAAGCTAACTGCCATTGAGTGGCAAGACTCAATAACAACTGCAGTGGTGCATAATGGTGCATTCTTTTGGGAAGCGTTACTGAAAGGCATTCAGGGACTCAATGACAGATGTGGCTGTGTAAAGAATGAAGAAAAAGAGACTGAAGGAAAAAGTTCACACTGCTTGTCTTCTTCTGCAGACCTGATGAGTTGCTGTTTGCATAGCTTGAATGACATTATCAGTCAGTAACAGGAATCGTCAGAAACCGCTCCCATTTAAGACTTGGGAAAGATGTAATGGGAGTGATGGCTCTTCAGCTGTCTGAACCTCACATCTGTAGGAGCATAATGACTGAAGGTGATTTCTGCCATGCAAGTGGTGATTATAATGAACAGCCACATGCTTGTATTTAACACCAATGAAAAGATTGCACTGGATGCATGTACTGTAGGTTGCAGTTATTGCTTCATTAGCTAGTTTAGTTATGATGACAGGGTTTCATGACAGTCTTCAGTCAAATTATAATACACTCTTGTCTTTATGGTCCATTAGTTGTACTGTGCACAGTGGATACCCACATTAGGGCAGTCAGACAGTGAAATAAGCCAAATAGAAAGGGAAAAAAAATCAGCTTCCTCTTTAACTTCCAACATTTAGGTTTATCAAGTGTGATTAACATCTGTGTAAACACAAACTTTTCCTGAAGATAACCCTCCATGTAATGCATTCTGCTTTCACGGTTTAAATGGAGGCTTGGGGGGAAGGATCAGATCCCCTGAATGGCTACAAGGTATTTCCCATAGTGGGGGGACACAAGTTCACTGGGCCTCCCGTGCTCGCCTTGACTATGTCATTTAATATGTCCCGGCTGCAAGACGCAGAGGCCCACACTGGAGACTTCCTGTGACATGTGTTATCTCAAGAATTCCCTAGTTTTAATATGGGGGAAGAGACAGGTAAATAGAAAGTTACATTTTTACAGCTCTTCCCAAAGTTCTGGCAGCTTTACCTTGTTTATGTTTTTTTTCCTTCTGTGCAGTAAATGTCTGAGTACCCAAGTAGACTCCTCCATCCTCCTCAGACTCTTTATGAACATGTTGAGTTGTGAGGTTTAGTTTCTATCACCGTGACATGACTTCTTTACTAACCACAGAGCTGCAGACCTCAACCTCATTTCCCAGTCTCAGAACACTCAGGCACATTACACCTCCCTTCCCGCTCTCTTTCTCCCTCCACACATACACATACCAACCTCCAGAGATTCCCGTAGGGTGACCTCAGCCTGATGTGTGGAGTCTGGTCCTCATTAAGGGCCCTGACTCACTGCTGGAGCCAGTCTTGACGGAGAGAGGAGAACCAGGACTCCACACCCAGGACCAGATGCTTCAACTACCCTCAGCTGTAATGTCATGACTGGGGCCCCATTACTGGTGCCTCCCTTTCTTACGCCATCATCCAAAACAATAGCATGAGAGGGAGTTGAAGTAAAAAGGATGGCAGATAAATTAATGTTTGTGGTGTAGAGATGGAAAGCATGAAGGCATTTTATATTTCATTTCAATGTTTCCAAAATGTTACATCACAACCGTATAGGATGATTCCTGCTCTCTTTCAATTGTTCATTGTATTGTGGGATAGAGTTAGAATCTCTCTACCACAAGACCTTTCCAACATCGGATAGAGGGTGTCTGCATCAATAGTTCTCTGTATTTTTGTAGAATAGGCAATCCAACAGTCAGTCTATTAACCTGTGATTGGCAGCTACCCCTCTTTCTAGTTCATCCTTTTCATTAGTTATAGTTACTATTTGTGGCACCTTTCATTTATGTAACTCAGAGCAAAGCAAACATCACTTCTCTGGAGAGATTAAATGATGACTGACGTGCTCTGTTTTCACCATTTTAAATATCACCTCTACTCTCTCAATTGCAGCCATTTTTATTTTTTATTTTTACTCCACGATCCCATGTGGTTATTTGAAATACTTCAAACGTGTGTGGTTGGACAGCACATTTGACTTCTGACTGACTGTAATCTGGCTCATACTGGACCAGCTGGCAAGCTTAATTAGTTTAAAGACCAGATGGAGGGGAAAACAGCTAGTTTGGCTTTGTTTAAATGTAACACATTCCTGTCACTTGTTGCCTAGTAGTTAGTACTGGATCTAAAATAATTATGAAATATGTTAAACTCACACTAAAATGAAACATTTACACTGATTTAACAAACCAGATGCAACATATTCATTTATGAAGTATAGAGGTATTAGTTGGGGGATTTTGCATGTTTTAATGCAGAAGCTGTATAAAAGATGAATATACAGAAGTTGGATAAAATATGAACAAAACATCATATATGCTCCCTTTAAAAAAAAGAAAAAAGAAAAGAAGGGTGTGGTGTAGGAATGTCCCTTAACTGTTTTCCACAGAAGAGTTGAGGGGATTCATGGTTTTGTTATGTCCACTTAGTTTGCAAGCAAGAAGCAGGAATGCCCCGAAGCGGTGCTTGGCTAGAGCAGCGTTGTGTGGATTGGTCAGAGCAACTTTCTGGGTTTTTCCTTTTAAAGAAACATGGCTGTGGAACAACATAGTGGATTGTTTAGGGATATTTGCTGAATTTGGCTAAATCTGTCTTCAATTAGAAAGACTTGGTCAAACTGTAATATAATTTAAACTGGTGGGACATTTTGTTATAGACTTCACTGACTTACTTTTTAAAGCCAGCCCCAAGTGGCCATTTGAGGAAGGGCATCTTTTCATCACCTTAGTTTTTTCCTAAATATTTTCAAGGAAAAAGTATTTTCTCAAGTCAGATTAGCTTTAAATTAAGGTTTAAGTGAGTAGATTTGAGTAATTTCTGTTTAGTTTTTAGTATTAGCACATTTAGACCCATTTGAACCAGCAGCAAACTTTAGATATTGACCTGAATTTGATCAAAATACAAAATCTATTCACCTCTATGGACTTGGACTGATGTGTTTGAGCCACATGAAGTGTCATTCATTCCACTCTTGGACCTGCTGGATTTGTGTAACCATGAGGCCAAACTATAGTTAGCTGCTTTAAGTAGCTTATCCATTCAGACTAGAGGGTATATTCAATTACTAAATAAATAATTTTATTTCAAAAGTTGTCACACATTTCCTTTAAGGGCAAATTTAATCTTCTCTAACCAATTGTTGATAACCTTAATCCCTTAAGAAAGGGAACTGGGTTATGTGGCTCCCAATTTAATGCTTACTTCAAATTTTATAGAAGGAGATAGAAAGTCTAGATAGAGATTAAACATCAACAAAATCTTCCGTCTTTGTGGGTGTGGTGGTGGATGAGTGTCTACTGAAATGTTTCCTTTTGGTTTTTGAGCTCATATTCTCCACACAGTCATATGAATACCCTGAAGAGGCTGAGAACAGATGAGGTGTTGTAATACATAACTGTAAGATTAGCTGGAATAGCCTTGCCCCAACTCTCTGTGACTACTGAATGGAATTGTGTGACTTAAGTTGCAAAATGTTGGCACTGCTGGGCCCACAGCAGCTGCAGCTGCTGAAATCTGACCAAACAACTTGTGCTTCTTATAGGGAGTTTTGGATAAGCAGACAGGACTCTGTTGCATCATGTAAATGTCTAACAATGATCTACTACTGTAATGTTGAAGGTTTATTAAGGCTATAAATATGTTTATGGTTGCAAACTGGTTTAGTAAATACTAGTAGAAAACAGAAGAAAAAGTTTGTCTGTTTTCGAGTTCAAAATGTTCACTGTACATTTATTCTCAATCTGCTTTTTTCCCCTCTACTCCATTTTTTGGCGATGATTCCAGTCCAGCTCCAATCACATCCTGGTTATTTATTTATTAATTTCCATTTTATCTCAGAGCTGCTTCTACTCCCTCATCACTCTCTTCTTCTGTCCAGTGTTTTTCCTTTTATTTGTCCTTCCAAGAATGCCAGAGGACTCCTCTTTTTCCATCATCTCCACACTGTCCTGTAAGTGTCTATTGACACACAATACTTCAGAAAAAAGACAAGGCAGCTATTCTAAAGCAGGGATAAAACAAAGGCTTTGATTTCATGGATCAATGCATTGCAATTGATCACTCTGGCTTTTATTGGAGAGACAGGCAGAAAGATTATGTGTGTGCTGTGATGAAGAGAGAGAATCAAGACATAAAAGACTCTTTGAAGTCAAAGGATGTCTGTTGGGAATGAATAGAAAATTGTATTTGACACCATATAAACATACAAACACACTGTATATATTTATTCAGTGCCAGAATTTTGACAGGCTTTTTGACAGTGACTGTTTCCTTGGTGAGATATCTGAGAGTTTGAGGTGAGGTGTTTCCATCTCTGACCCAGGAGCCCATCTGGAAGTCTTCAGAAAAGATGCATATGAACTATGGGAGTCCCAGAGGCCTGCCATGCAGAGAAAGTTAAACTTTCCATCATTAATATTATTTGAGGAAAATGAGGTGGAGCTTGAAATTGTGTCCATGTGCATAGCAAGAGGGACTACCAGAAAAATGTATGTCAGACAGTGAGTGATGCATTATTGTGTGTAATCGACACACCCTGCTCTGTGCTCCTTAACACCATTTTCCATCGCGTGAGCAGCCTGTCAACTGCAATACTCCTTGATGCTTTCACATACTTCTGAGAACTCATGAGCTGCCACCCAGTTCTGTGGCAGTGCTAGTGACGAAACAGCACCCCCCCCCCAAACACACACTGATTCTGTCACTGCTTGTAGGCAATAACATCTGGTTTTGGTGATGCTCTCGGTTGCACCAGGACTACTTGTGAATGTGTTGCATCTTTCTGTATGTTTTTCTGGCTTTGTGGTTGCCCCCTCAATGAGACACAGGCTGAGAGCTCATGGGAAATATGCACTCTGGCAACCAGCATCCTGAAGGAGGCATAGGGAGGAAATGAAGAAGAGACTTCTGATTATCTCAGTCCAGCATGATTGCTGAGCTTAATTTACTTTTGATTATGCATGTGGCTTCTGAATAGCTTGTGGTATCACTGGTGGTAGGAAAGAGAAATTTGGCTGATGATATTTTATCTGATAAGATCAGATTACTTTAAGGTACTTTAGGATTGATCACTGACTTAATGTGCAGTTAAATTAGCTGTTAGCTTTAGATTCCTTTAATATTCTTCTCTGTAAGAGACTGCAGCTCATATGAATTATTATTTATGGCTATTATAAACTAATATGTAGTTCTATGATACGTTAGATATTTTTGTTGTTGTTTTTTAATGCATTCATTTAAAAAGTACATTGTGATAGCTCACTCCTAACTTTTTTGGTTTTTTAAAAGCAGTCAGTGTTCAGGCAAAAACAAAATCGCTGCCTCTTAGCAGCTTATCTATTGATGATGGCAATTGATAAATTTAATGGAAAATACCCAAAATTGAATAACAGCCCCTTTAGTCTGAAGTATTCTATAGTCTATAATGATTTTTTCTTGCCCACATGTATGTGGTGTTTCTCATCAAATGGAAAAAGCAAAACCAGCATTATTCACCTGCATTTCATTAATATTCATATCTAAAAATATTTGCTCTAGTATAATTCATGCTTCAATCTCCAACCACAAAACAGGCTACCACTGATAACTGGCATCATACAAGAAGTGCTAGATGGATTCTACCGTGATCAGAATTTTTTCACAAATCCCATGTGGATTGGGTTTGCTTCAGTTCATCCCAGACATGCATGATTTGGTTTGGATCTGGTGAGTTTTGGGTCCAGACCAACACTTTTGGGCTATTTGCTATGTTCTACAAGCTGCTGCAGAGCAGTTTTTGCTGTATGACAGATCACATTTCTGTTGCCATGATGCTGCGTGAGGTTGTATGTGCTTAGGTGGATGGTGTATGACTCAGTTATGTTAACAATATTGCTAGAACTCAAGCTTTACTAGTTGAAGAAGTCAAAATCAAATTGTGTGTAACAGTGCTTTTACCAATGACACTTTTACCTCTTGGCTGATTATTTAGCATTAGTTTACTATATGTCAGCATTCAATGACACAGCATTTAGCTTCCTGTTTAGGTTATATGTATAACTAAAGGTGCATCTTAATAGGAGCCTCTTTTTGTGCAGATATGGTTTTACCTCTGCATGAAAAGGGCATGAAATTAGCTGTTCTCCAACTACACCAGCTGGACAAATGAGAGCAGACCGGTGAGGAGAATAAAAGAGACAAAAGAATGGCAGAATTTTGAATTTCAAAGTATTTATTTAATAGGGATGCACAGCAATACAATTACCTAAAAGAGAAACGTATGAAACCAGGCTTTAGGAAAACTGCTAATTTTCACCTGCAGTCCCTTGACAGGTAGTTGTTAAAAGAAAAAAAAAGAAAAAGAAAACATGTTACCACGAAAAATTTCCAAATTCACTCACATACAGACTACACACAGACATTCACACTAAAAACAATTCAGTTAATCTGTACAAGTTTGTTGTCTTTAAGTTTGTGCATGTAATTAATTAATTCTGTCAGAAGAGTGTTTCAAAGACTTGTGGTTCTGTAAGAGAAGGAAGATTGGCTGAAGGAGGTTTTACATCTGGGAATATTACATTCCCCTCTTGCCATCAGTTGCTTCACCCTAAACATTCTCTATGATGTAAGAGAATCAAATTTTCTTAAAGAAGGAGCAGCAGAGTTGTGAGAATTTTAAATACAAGACAAATGCTGGAATATTTGATCATATTTTCAAAACTCAAAATGTTATGTTTTTTAGGATGTTACAGGAATGGTGCAGTCGAGGCTTTTTGTCATGGATTTTGAGTGCTCTCACGTTTTACATGCCTGAGACCAGCTTGTTAGAAAATAAAAAGTGTGGAACAGAGTGTTAAGGTACATGCTGGAACGATCATAGTTAAAAAATGTCAAATGTTTTGAATTTCAAACATTAAATTTCAATACAATAACAAATTTTTTATATGATGTTTAAAACAAAGGTCCAAGGCCAGTGGGACACGTAAATATTTGAATTTAGTGACTTTTTAATGCTTTGCCTGTTTATAAAATTCTGAGGAAAACGTCTAGGTTTGTATGTATTGGAGAAGAACACGGACACGGTTGTTATCAACATTTGGGTAAGATTGGATATTTGTAGCCATTTTACAACTTTTTGCATTTTATTTGTTAATTTGATAGCAATCTCTTTTTAATTTTTTCTGTGTAGAGCACAGTGTCATCAGCATACATCAACAAGTCAGCATCAGTGCACACAGATAGGTATTTTATATAGATACTGAAAGGCAGGGGTCTAAACAGACCCCTGAGGCACTCCCATCGTAGTTGGTTTGAATATAGATTTAGCGTGGTTCACCTGAACACACTGATGCTGGTTGCTTAAATAAGATTTCATCTAGTTTTGTGTTTGCATTAAGAAGTTATTGTGTTTAGTTTGCCCAGTAAAATCTCATGTTTGACAGTTAAAAAGGTTTACATACTGTTCCCACGACTCCCCTGTTAATCTCAGACTTGATCATTTCTAAAAGGTATCAGCATGGTCAACACTGTAGAATGTTTTTTTATGAAACCAGATTACATCAAGTGTAAAAGAGAACTTTTGTTTAAGTGAGCCATAAGTTGCTCCTCTACAACTTTTTCAAATACTTTTGAAGCAACTGGAAGAATGCTTATGAGCCGTTAACTGTTGATTTGCAGTTTGTTTCTCGATTTAAATATAGGTGCAACGGAAAAAATACTGTCATTAATAGATTTGTTTATCATTTTTGTTAAAGGAGACAATAAAATGGATTTATATTTTTAACAATAAAGCAGTATTGAGGCCATAAACATATTTGTCTTTACTATTATTCAAGGTGGAGGTGGCGGCAGCAGCAAGTTTTTAACCTCATGAAGGGCAATGTGTGGCACACCACGTGCTTGGGTGTCATTTTGTCAGGTCCTTGTGATTTTTGTAATGTGCTGCTCATTGTACAAGATACAGCTGAACTAAGTAAGCATGCCCTCTTCTAGGGCCTCCACCCATCAAAACTCAAGAAGGCACAAATATTAAAGTTGTTAGAAAAAATAAATAATAATAATAATAATAAAAGACAATTACAATCTGTTTTGTTACGATTGTGTATAAAATTATACACTTATTGTATAACACAATATATTTCAATGGTATAGTGGTGTTATTTTCTCAGTGGTGACACCAGCTGTTTAGGATGAAGGCTGAATATTGATGGTTCTGTGTTGGCATCATAATTCGTTCACGCACTGACTAATGCTTTAGACATTTAGACATTTTTTTTTTAGAATGAACTTTTAAAAAGACGCATAGCAATGCTTAAAAGAATTTTTTCTTATTTTTCTTTTTTAAAACACGTAAAGCATGTAATGTTGTGGCTGATGTATGTTCTTTTTCTGTTGGCTGTTGTAGTGTCAGTAATTTAGCATCTGTCTTGCATCCTCTTATCTGAGCTCTCTCCAGCCAGTAGAAGTCAGTCTGATGTTGACTTATCTTATGTCCTGCTGTCACTTTTCTTTTTTCCTTGCTTCTTCCAATAATGTCCTCTTGTGTTTCTTTGCTGAATCAGCCATGGTGCATGTCCAAAATGGCCAGTGTGTTGATATCCAGGTGCTGGCGTGTGATGTGGTGCTTTAAATTGCATTTACACAGCCACACAACACTGCAGCAATCTGTGTGTCATCAAAATGAGTCAGAAGCACAGAGTTTTAAAGTCAGAGACTTGTGTTGCGTTGCTTAATGTGTTTGAGCAACAATAGTTAAAGCCACACTACTAAACTTTAGCAGATTTTCTCAGTGAGGCACTCCTTTCAATTGCTATTTCAGCATCCTACCTCTACTCTAAGCTTTCGCCAGCAAGTAAAAGTCAGCTTGATGTTGACTCTTATCTCTTGCTTTGTACGTGTCGCTTTTTCTTTTCCTTGCTTCCTCTAGTAAAGCCTGGTACACACGTAACGATTTTTTTAATTTCATGAGATTTTTTTATCGGTTTGAGACCTCACATGTGAAGATAAAAAATCTGGTATTTAACAATTTTGATCATAATGTGTGTGGTGTGCGCCTACAATCTAATCATAGAACAACACACACATAACGATGCTGTCCTGCAACAGCATGGAAGGGGATATATAGGATGAGGGAATGATGGTGGTCTTGAGACTATTGTTAACAGAAAAAGCCAGAACTGAAAAAAATAACAGACTGGAGACGGCATGAACACGGACTTTATTTACTTCCTTGTTCCACAGCCAGCTCACTCTCTGATTGGCTACATTCTTTGCCTCGTCACCACCAACGCAGTCAGAATGCACGAGTCGTCGGCGTTCCTCAGAAATCAGCTCTGAAATATTAAACATGTTTAATATTCCCAATTGTCGGCTACGACCAGTTTCAGAGCAGATTATCGGGGCAAATTGGCTCGTAACACACCACAGACCAAATGATGATTGGAAAGGGAAATCTCACGAAGATCGGGCGTTTGCCATCCGAGGTCGGGAAGAGGCAAAATCGGGACGAAAACAGCCCAAAAACTGTTATGTGTGTACCAAGCTTAATGTCCTGTTGCGTGTCTTTAATGAATCAGCCATGGTGCATGCACAAAACAGCCAGTGTGTTGCTGCCATGTGATGCAGTGTTATTTCAAAGCGTTGGGAAGTTGCTGGGCAACAATGGCTACAAGAATGTTCATAATAAAAGTCACTGGGCCATCAAAACCAGTAAAAAACACATATTTTTATGCACATTTCTATACACATTTACACATTATGCATTTTTAAATAAGCAGGTAAGTGAGCTTTTTTGTAGAAAAGTCCCTTCAGTGTCAAATAGTTAACTAGTAAAATGAGATTAACTTGAACTTTAGAAAGATCAGTCCATAGGGGGGAAAAAGAAGAAAAATCAAGCTTAGCGAAAAGACGTAGATGTTGAGCATAGTAAAAATCTAAAAAAGATATCGCTGGTGTATGTCTGTGGCTCGCCTCTTAGCCCAAACAACCACAGTGCTGTAGCTCAGCCTCAGAGCTGCAAGCATGGTTAGGTATTAGTCTTGCTGTCAATGAAGCATTATTTGTTCATGCAGAACACTGAGGACACCCTTGTGTAAGTCCCTTCAGCTATCAGATGTTTTCTTCATGTATCAGCAGACATGGCTGATCACCACCTGACCAGTAACATCAAATCAGATTTGCTCATATGAGCTAGCTGGCCTCTCTCTCTCTGCCATCAGCTGTAAAATCAGTTTGTAATAGTCAGCATGTTCTTTGTTTTGGTCCATGTAAACATGCCCCCACAACCCATCCCCAACTATTGAAGTACAGCGTGACATGAATCTGTTAGACATATTGTTGTGAGAGAGGGCTGCCTTTATGCAGATTGTGTGATTATTTTTGTTATTTGCCTGCAGGACACTCACAGCTTCAGCATGTTTAGTTTTAAAGGTGTCTAAAGATGTCTGAGGCTTGGGGAGATCTGGCATGCAGCCATGTTGCCTCCATACAGATGGTTCTCGTTACTTAAAATTCATTTTACTGACTGCCCCACTTTACTTTCATGAAGGGTAATAACGTTACTGGAAGTTAGCTCTAATTTGGCCTGCCATCTGAATCATAAGCTCAGCCACAATTACAAAAATCTTGAGACATTGTGTAAAATGTAAATAAAAACAGAACGTGAAGATTTGTAAATCTCAAACTAGTATTTTACTCAGAATATAGAAAATAAATCAAAATTTAAAAATGAGACATTTTACAGTTTCATGAAATATGTTAGCTCATCTTGAATATGATGACAGCAACATCCCTCAAACCAATTTGGACAGGGCAATGTTTACTTCCTTTTAACAACAGACCATAAATGTCTGGGAACAGAGGACACTAGATGCTGGACCTTAGCAGAGTAATGTTGTGCTCTTACTGTCTGATATAAGAATCTAGCTTCTCTGTTTTCCTGGGTTTTCATTACGATATTTTGCATTTCATAACGCGTCAAATGTTTAAAGTTGGTGAGAGATCTGGACTCTAGGTGGACCAGGCCAACACCTGGACTGCTATGAAGGCACGCTGTTATAATAGCTGCAGTATTGGGTTTAGCATTGTCTTACTGACATATAAAAGGCATTCGCTGAAAAGGCATCATATGAATGGGAGTATATGTTGCTGTAAAACCTGTGTATACATATAAGTATTAATTGTTCTTTTCTTGATATGCAAGTTGCCAGTTCTATGGGGACTAATGCATCTCTGTATGTATATATATATATACTTAATAGAAGATTTGTAACAAAGGGGTAAGATTTTACAACCCCAAAGAAAGAAGTGTTAGCATTTTCTAACTTATTTGTCAACTGGATTGTAAGTGTAAACAGTGCATTTACATTTTTGTGGCTGTCTTTTCTTTCTCTTTTACATTCCAAGTAATGACTTTAAGACCAGAGAGGCCTGCCTCTTCGCCTGACACAACTCATACCAGAGCCAGAGTCAAGGAAATCCACATCCCTGTCATCATTCCTCCACCGCCAACCAGCTCCAGGCAACCATACAGTCACATCCATCCAGCACAACCTAACAGGCACACAATCAAGATCATTCCACCAAACCAGCCCACAAGCCCTCTGCAACCAGGCCCCCAAACTCTGCCTCTGGTTCCTGTAAGACCAGTGGTTGAGACTGGGGAAGCAGGACCTCCAGGATATGTCCGCAGGGTCACTGTGCGCAGAGGATCTGAGGACTCATCTAGCAAACCTGTGAAAGGGTTTGCAGGAGCTCCAGGTTAGTATTGCCAGTTTTCCGAGTTTCTTTAAATTAGTCAAGGGATATAAACAGTATACTGTAGGTATACACATTATTTGTCAACTATTTACTGGACAACACAAAATGAAAGTTCAGTAACATTTTTTAATTAATTACTATGAATCTTTTACACATTAAATCTGTCAACTTCACCTAAACAGCAACCAGAACTTCTAATATGCTGTTCAGAGCATTTCTTTCTCCCTACTGTATTTCTAATACAAGGAAAAGACAGGTTACTGTTTGGCCTTGCTTAATTGTGAGGCAGGTCTGCTGTTCCCCCCCTTTTCCACTTATTAGGTTTTTTTTACTATTTGAAGCAAAACGTGCAAGTGTCTGACAGTGGTTCATTTATTTCAGAAGTGTTGCATTCAGCTGGAAGACAGTTTACAATGCCTCACTTTTCAGTAACTGTGTTTATATGCTTGCCAGTATTTTCTTTTATTTTTTTTTCTAAAAAAAGAGACATTCCAATGATGGTGTTTGCATGAATTTCATTTAGAATATGTTAGGGGGAATAAATAATATTCTACTTACTGCTGGTCATGACACAGACCATAGTCCTCTACACCACAGTGATGTCTTTCACCCATCCAAAGCCTTCATTACATCTATATCCCTCAAAACAAGTCAGAGTAGTCACATTCAGTACATTAATGTATAGCTGCTATATTACAGAGAAGCTCAGGGAAGAGAGTGTGTTGAAGTGATCTTTGCTCTCTTATCTGTTCTGCCTACCATTCATTTTCGTAGTTTGGAATACTCTCTATACTGTGGGTGTACACTAAGTATTTAATTGATATCAGATCCCTAAACATTTTGTTGTCATTGACAAACAGTCCAGCAGATTCTGATTCACAGTGTACTGAAATCTTTTATTACTTCAATGACAGGAAGCTAATTAAAGACACTCATAGTTCTGGCACCATGACAACCTTTGCGGAATCACCATTACTATAGTGGTGTGAAAAAGCAACAACATTTTATTTTCATTCTAAGATTTTACATATCAGGACATAATAATAATAATAATAAGTGGTACCTTTGATTTATGTAACTCAGAGCAAAGCAAACATCATTTCTCTGGATAGATTATCTGATGACTGATGTGTTCAGTTTTCACTATTTTAACAAGAAATAGTGCAGACCTTTGCCAAAACTGTTATTTATTTTTGCTGGTGATTGTGGCCATTATTTTTGAGTTAGAAACTTTAATAGCAAAAATATCTCTATCTCCCCATAGTAAAAAAAAAAAAAAGATCCAAGATCCAGGCTGAGGTCTGCATCAAGAAAACAACTAAAAACAGATATATAAATATATCTGGATTGAATTGGACTGCATAGTGAAAGTTTAAAAAGATTATCAGACACTAAAACAAAGGCTTTGTTGAAGCCCCCTTGTTGTTTGGCAGTAATGAGAATAGAAAACAGCCTACATTAGTTTTATTTTTCCCTCATAGTGTGGGAGAGTGTCATGTTAATGCCAATTCATATGAAAGTTTAACCCAAGAAACATAAAGTTGATAATGAATGCATGTCTTCAGGCTCAGGTGTAAAACAGTGGTTAGCCCTGTTCAGATGCTCAACAAAAGAGAAGTTCGCATCCTCTGCCAGTTGTTTTCATTATTAACAATGAGGAGAGCAAATATTAAAGCTTCCCAGTTGAATTTTTGCTAAATAAAGGTGAGCAGAGTTAGCAAATATACACTCATTTAATATTTATTCCTTCAAGTAGCTGTATATTTTCTCCCTGGTGAAAGATGCTCAGGCTCAGATTGTAAACTGATTAAAAAAGATACATTTAAAACGACCGTTTTAGAGACTTTTCTAGCTTCTCTGCTGTGATGTTCAGATAGAAAGCCAACCGGCCTCTGGCAAAACAGTGCTCTGACCTTTCTCTTCAGATGATGATAAAACATAATGCGTTTGTCATCTGTCTCTTTTCCAGGCTATCCTCCTCTGCAACCTGCATCTTTCAAACCACAATCAGCCAGCCGCAGAGGTACTGTAGCACTTACACTGTGTGCGTATATAGCCTTTCTTTTACATCAGAGTGAAAAAACCTGGAAAAGCTGTGAATAATTTGTAGCCTGGGAGTGCGAGGGAGTGGGAACTGGATGTGTTTTGTTCAAGGAGGTGTGGGCGGATTGTGGAAGGATTTTAGCTTGTCTGCAGGCACTCACCAGAAAGTTTTATCCTGAGTTGCATGGCTAATTTTACAATAAGAGGTAATGAATTAAATGGGGATCACCGAGTTAGGTTTGGTTTTATTCACTTAAATATAAAAATCACTGGTCCACAAAGTATTCAGTGCATATATTAATTAGATCAATTTTTAAACAATAAGAAATTTTGAATAAGCCATTCATGAAAATCAAGTTGGGTTTTTTTCTGGACAGAAACAGTACATCAGGAGTTGACATGTTTTTACTGTCTTTCTGCTCCAGTAGCAGCAAAGGTACCTTGGAACCCGATATATCAAGCTCTGGCAGACTCGCCTGGTAGGATCCTCCAATGAACTCATCTTTTTTAAAAAATGTTGCAAATGTCATGACCTCCTTTCAAATCATTTTCACCTTTTGTATTATGTTCAGTTAAGCAGACATTCACAGTAATTTATCCTTGACATGACATACTCACATGTATGTTTCTGGGTCTAGTTTCAGTCGACAACAGCGCCTTTGCAGATCCCTTCTCCTTTTCTGCTGGCCTCACCCAGCAGTCGCCCTTTTTTGGAGATTTTGGCATCATTCGCTTCAACAGTGTGATGGTTAACGACGGCGGACACTACAATCCTCACACAGGTACACCCATTTACATCAAAAATAGATTTTAGGAAAAAAGATTAAACTTGTTTTTACTGGTTGAATTTCAAGCTGACTGGACCTTGCATGTTGCATGACATTCCTCTGCCCCCCCCCCTCCCCTCCTCTCTTACACACACACACACACACACACATTTCCTGTCTTGTTATTGAATAAAGGCAAATTGCCAAAACAGAAAAAAATTGCCCGCAACCATGTTTAAGGTAAAAGAGCTGCTTGTAGTAATAAATCCACTTTTGCTTTCCATATAAATGCAGTCAGAGCTCAGATGCAATTTAGGATGTTCCAGCTCATTGGTTTGGCTTTACAACAAGAAGCAGCAAAGGATCATTTTTCAGGAGACTAAAGCTGCGTTTCAACCAAAAGCAGGAAGACCTTAAATGGCCACTGGCCATTTTTTTTTTCCAGGAGCTAAGACACAGCTAAGGTTCAGGTTAGACGAGATAAACTGAGATATATCAGACTGGCTCTGCTGCCAGAAAAGCAGACAGGAAGCAAACTTGTGACAAACCTAAAATCATTGATCGGTTAATCTCATCCACAGGGATCTTCACTGTGCCACAAGATGGCCGATATTTGATCTCAGGCTTACTGACTGCAAGGCAGGGTGACCGCATTCAGGGCGTCCTGTCCGTGTCTAACCGCAGCGTGCACAGGCTGCAGAGCTCGGCGGAGGGTCAACATGGCCGCTCATCTGGTGGTTCCTGCAACTGTGGAGGCACCGTGTCCTTCAGTTTAATCCTACCACTGAGGAAAGGAGACCGTGTGAGCCTGGTGAGGACCGGCGGCCAGCTGGCCACAACGGAGGCCAGGGAGATCCTCTCAACATTCAGCGCCATCTTCCTCTACTCATCACAAGCCAACAGATAGCTGGAGCTCAGCTGAGCAGCAACACCGAGGACTAGTTTGTTACCAGATAGCAGGACTGGAAGAAAAGTTCAAGAAATCCTATTTATCATCAGTTTGCTGTGATGCAGCTATTTAACATGTAGTGTCACCGTGTGATGATCCTCAGTTATACACCGTGTTCATTTAAAAAGTTCTTATATTGCTTTTTATAAGCCATTTGCAAAAGATACCAATAAGCAAGAGGCTGGATTTGTAACTAAAATATTTGGTTATTAAACTGAACTTTTGTATCTATTGTGAATATCTATTTGTAAGTTAACTTGAAAATTTATGAAATGCGAAATTCGTTTTGCAAATGGCAAACAACTCCATATAAAGTACGACTGACTTTTAATGGTATATATTGTTAGCCATGAAATAACCCATAAGACATCTCACTTGTTCTTACTGTGCACAGAGCTCAGAAACTGAGGATTAATACACCGACATAAGCAGATTAATGGGAATAAAAATCTGATTAGCAACACAAGTTTATTTTTAATTAACATTTTAAACTTGGCTGCCTTCAGAGGCAGCATAGAGAAAGACGAGGTAAGAAGGCAATCGCCCCTGTGGGTAATTAACATAAAATAAGTGTAAATGAAAAATGGTTCCCTTCTCGCTCCTGAGACTTTGACACTTTTCCAAAGGCAAACTGTTAGAAGTATTAAATTCAGTTTAGCCTCTGTTGATCCTAAAAGAGAAAAATGATTTTATTTCAAAGTTAAATATGTGCCCCAAATTACTGTTTCTATAAATCTTTGATGTTTGTGATGTTCAATAAAGTTGAGGGATTTCCACTGCAATTACCTCAATGTATTGTTCCTTGAAAACAAGGCCGAGGATAAGTTACTAGCCTGTGGGTACTGGTGAACTTTCTGACTTTGACACAGAATAAAGAAAAGAAAAACATAAAGCAAACATAATGTATTCAGTTAGAAATTTAATACAAATAGGAGAACAAGCCACATTTTGTTAGCTTTTTTAGGCTTGTTTTATTTTCTGTTTACTATGGATTTTGTTCTTTAAACATACTTTGAACCACGTCTCTATACAAAATCGAACACAGCATACATTTAAAGTATTTCTGTTGATCAGACACAATCAAATAGCAAGCGTTACATCCAAACAAAACACAGTCCCACGAAAGATCATACACATTTATAAGAAACAACAAACAAAGGCATTGAGACAGGAAAAAGAAAAATAAGTGATCATCATATATACCAGATCATTTTCCACAGCAGTTGAGTGAGAGCAAATTTTTTATACCACATACCCCCCCAATTATAGAGGGTGACGTGTGATTCTTTCACACAAGATGCTTTACTTTCATAGAAAGAATGGAATTCCTTTTGTTAATCATAAGATAAATCTGATATCACCAAACTGTAGAGAAAAAGCAAAAGAATCAAAGCAAACATCTAAAATTCACAAAACGGCTACAGAGCAATTGCAGCAACACTTCTGAAGCATCTAAGTGACAGAGCCGTCATCCCCCCTCTTCCCATAAACTGGTTTGTTTGCTCCTGCTCTTTCAGCCCACTCGAACACATCTTATCATGTTACGCTCATGTGGCCCATGTGATTCATGCCAGTGAATCATTTCCTAATCATACATAATGCCAAGGAAGTGCTTCTAAAGGCTTCCTGGACAGAGTCAAGTATTTCCTGTTTATCTCTAAACAAGAACTAATTTCTCCTCCTCTGAGGCATAGGATCAGTCTTTTCTTTCTCTCACACAAACATACAACCCCGCACACACACTTAAGATATGAGGTGGCTTCATGTGTTTTCAACACCCAAAAATAATATTTAAAAAAAAATTCTTTTAAACCAACATTTTGCAAGCAAGAACCACTTTCTTTCAACAATTAATCATAGGGAGGTATTTGTACTAACTTATAGCTAATAAAGGTGAAACTAAACTCTTCATCCTGCAATTGCATACTGTGGTCTGCTGTCTATTAAGACCAACAGCGAAGTGCATGTGGGTGAGGAGCACGCTGGGTTGCAAGTCTGCATCTCAGGGTGCAGCTTAGACAAAGTGCTTTGGATAAGTCTTGGTAAAGCCATTGAAGGGAATATAAGCAAGGAGGTGCAGGATACTACCACCCAACAGTAGCAGCACTCAGTGATTAGGTATGCGCGCGCACACACACACACACACACACACACACACACACACACACACAATCCTATAGTCTTCCGAATCCTTCATTTTTAAGCTTCTTTCAGATCTGCTTATTTCCACTGTTGCAACTCAGGCGTCATCTCTTATATTTACACACATCTTCAAGTTAAAGCTGTTGATTTCAGAGGTTTTCTCTGGGGTGTGTATGTGCCTTTCATGTTGAAAGTTTCAGTTTCCAACTAGGAAAACTGGCTGCTGTGTGAAACATGACAAAACAAATGACTGAACAAATATTGTACGAAGCATCTGCTATTAATAAGTGCATGTTAATCAGTGACCAGCCACACTAAATACCAGTTTGAACTTGTTTTTTTTCCCCTATACAACATCGGTGATAATTACTTTTTCAGACAAGCAAAGGCATAGCAATAGAAATCAATAACTTAAACATATCAATTATCATAAATAATGACAGCATTCTTAACAGAATACACTTGCTTTGTATAGTTTGTATAACAGAATAAACATCTTAAATCAGCAAGACTAAACCATGAAGCTGCTTCGTTTTATCTCTAAGTCACAACTAAAGTGTGCATCTTCACATACTTGGCACATCCCATCTTGAATAATAATATCTGACACGATTCATTAAGTACAAAGTTTATAAATCTGCTGCACCTACAGTAATCCAAGTCAAGAGCATCAAAAATTTTACACCGAAATAGCTTTCCTGAAACGGAACATCTGTTTATGCTTCATGCTGGATGTAATCTGCTATCGGCAAACCACTATGTCCATTTTTTAATCCCACTTTTTTTTTTATTGCCAAATACAGCCTCCAATTTGTTGCTGAATACTTGTATCCAAGCAAACACAGAAGGCACTGTACTTCTGCCTAGCTTTAGACGTATCTTTTAATTCCCTTATAAGCTTTAATTCAGCATGCCTTCTTCATTTTGGAGCTTACATTGCACTCATTTGAAGTGTCAAAAAATGTGTAAAATACAATTAAGAAAAATTCTGCTTCAACTCAGAATCTAGTGCCTCACGTAGGGTTGTTTCTCCCCCAATGGCTAGTATAACAATCCAGTTTGTTACAGATTTATAGACAGAAAAGATGTCTTCAATCACCATCTCTGCACAATGATCTTGATTAGAGAGTGGTTACTACAATGGATCTTTTCAGCCCAGGATGAGTTGGTGATTAGCCTCTTGTGTCCTAAAGATGAACTTTTTAGAGAAATTTACCATAGTGCTTATAATCTCTTCTCATCTCTACATAAATACAGTTTACCAGTTTTTTGTATTTCTGGTTTTAACCCTGTTACTGTGTCAAAATCACAGCAGAGATGTGTGTGCCTGAGTGCAATGGTCTCCCATCCATGTGTATTTAAGAGATGCATTTAAGTGCACAGTCCAGTCCCAGACAGATGTATACCTGGCTATAAATATGTGCAGAATCAAAGCAATTCATCAGGGTTGATCTCTGGTATCGGCTGTCTCCAGTAACAGAAGGAGCTGTACTCTGGCATCACAAAGGCCTCGTTCTGTTCTTTACTTAGCAAAGGGAAGACATGCTCCACCAGCTCACTGAGTCTGCCATACCTGTGGAGGGAAAGATAAGAAAACAGACATAATGAGCGATTGAAAAAGTCATAGACTGACTCCAAATAAGTTGTAGTTATGTCACATCTAGGAGGGAGACTTTTCCTGTGGGCGGCTTCTCCCTCAAAATTAGAGGATGCAATTTCTATTTGTGTGAAATGTCTGGATTGGTCAAATTCCTGTAGGGGGTGGGCGAAGGGGTGGTGACTTGTGACCAGGCATTGTTGGTAAAAAAGTTACAGTAGCTTTAAACAAATGGGATATCTTTCACTAACACTCTTCATCTGAAATGCTTTGGTACAGTGTGAGCCAGATTCAAATCCAGATGAAAGTGAACAGCAAGACCACTCGCTCGGATTTTCGCTAGCCTCCATTCACTTAGCAGGACCCAGTCCTGGTAGCAATCTGCAGGCACGTTATTGTTCAGCCTGAAAACAGTTGCTATCCACAGCTGAGCGCTGGCTAGCATCTTATTTTGGCTTTTGCCAGCTTCCCATTTCCACCATTCCTCACAGCACAAACTAAAAAGCCATACAGTTTCACCCTGCCAGTTGGGAGTGGTCCCTTGCAAATACTTCTGCTTTTAAAAAGGTTATGCAGTGGATAACAAGTGCATTCTAGCTGAGGAATTTGACCATAACCAGATGATATTATACTGTTTTAATACTGCATACGAGCCAGAAAATGTGGAAACTATGCAATGTAAGCTCTAACAGTTAATCTTTTTTCTTTTTTTTTTAAATTAATTTAATACATTTTAAAATGCTGGCAATGTCTTAAATACAGGAAATAAAACATCAGTTAATGAGAACTTTGTGCAGAGAACACTAAGGCTGAAAAATCCAAACAATGAGCAGAAAGATATTAAAATATTCCAACCATCTGAGATTGTATTCTGTAGTAGCAATGAGTACACACATTATCAACAAGTACTTACGAGGATTTGTTGCCCTTGGTCTGCTCCTGGATCAGCTCTCCCTTGGGGTTAACTGTGAAGATTCTGCAGAGTGGAACACCAACCTCCTTATAGGCAAAAACATCCTGAACAAAGACAATGATGAAAGGTTTAATGTAGCTGCTGAGCCAGAAATATAAAATTAATCACACTTCCAAACGAAGTTAGACATTTTTAAATATTACTCTATATATATATATATATATATATATATATATATATATATTTCTTCTATTATTAAATAGAAACAAAAAGAATGTTTATCTTCAACAAAATATAGGATTAAAATAGTTATTTATACAGGAAAAAAGCTACTGACATACCCTTTCAACCATCTGAGACACACCTGATTATGTAATGCTCAGAGAGTAGCCTCTCATATATAATGCACACTGGAGCAAACTGAAATTAATGCATTAATAACGACGTCAACCACAGACTTCCTGTTTCACCTAATGCATGTATGGCAATATTTCTTAAGTAAATGTTTTTTTTGGGGCAAGAGCAAGACTGCATGTGTTTGTACGTCTTCTTTTTTGTTTTGTTTTCTTTAGTGAGCGAGACAGAGTTTTTATGCTTGCTTCATGTGGGTGTTGGTGTTTATACAGCTGAAGAAGGGATGCTGTGCCCGACTTGAGCTCACTTCCACAGATGAAGTCACATGGGCTCACACTCCGCCAGTGACCTCAGCGTAGGTTCAGCCCAGTACTGATTTCACATGTTTGTGTCTGAGTTAACCTTATAATACACCCTTACTGCATCAGCTTCTGGAAAAAAAAACACAGCTATACTAACATCTAAAACAAAAAACAAGCTCTTAAATGTCTAGAAGTCTGACATCTTCAAACATGCATTAACTCACATTTGCTCTATTCCCAAAGGCGGCGTAGAATGGCTGCTTGTTATGCTGGAACAGATTCTTGATGTCTGTAAGGCATTCAATCTTGAAGATCTCTGGTTTCTTTTCTATGACCTCCCTGAAACAAAGAGGCAGTTTCATTAGGAGCCACACATGTTTGCATGACCTGACCATGAATCAAGTTACTGGTAATTTGTCCAAATGTATTACAACCCTCTATCTAACTTCAGGATGGTATGTTTCTTTTGCAATAAGATAAAAATCAAGACTCACCTAAATTATATATCTGCAGCTTAGTGAATAATCACACAACTCATGTTGTAGGTTGCTATAGTAACCATAATATATAGGATTCAAGGTCACAAAAGTTCCTCACTGCTGATGTGAATGATTCAAAACACAGCAAAACCGTGTTTAAGAAAATTATTCCTAGAATCACCATCGCTACACAGCTGGAAAGGAGACTATTTTTTTATGATTTCAATCATATTTGATAGTCGACCTACTATATGTATGAGAACATAACTTGCATTTCAATGCTTGTTATAAGTATATTTGAAGCAAAGCGGTGAATTGTTTAAACAATTAATGCATACTATAAACCATTTATTTGAATAACTATTAAACAGCTTCATATAATGCAAACATAATATCAGTTAGCCCCCTTGTTCACCAAGCTAAGTGATGCAACCATTACAGTTTCTGTTTTTGCGTGGGGTGTTTTTTCCCCCTTCAAGATTAAAAGAAATGAAAGATGAAAAAAAATCCTCCACTGCTCATTAGCAGACCTTTATCCAAATACAACAAGCTAATTAAAACAGTACAGCCACACAAAATGAAGACATTTCCTGTTCTTGAATATCTTTTCCCCCAAAGGGACAAGAAGGATGAAGAACAAAGACTGAGACAAAAAGATAAAGTTCTGAACATGCTGATCATAAGAGTATTTCCTCTGATGACATGGCTTCAAACATGCTTAATACCTATTTAATTAAAATTTAATCAGAATAAAGATTCTGAGACTGAAAATTCAAGGGTGATTATAATAAAAATGGCCGCGCAGGTAAAAATGATTTAATCAGGACTGAGGGATAAGAAGGATTTAACAAGCATAATCGACCTTCATGATAATGACAGTGACAGATGTTAGCACAGGTGATTGTACCTGTGGAATGCAGAGAAGAGGCTGCTGGGAGACAGCATGAGGGGTCCCCGTGGCAGGATGATGCCTCCATCGTTGACCCACTGCAGGTAACCTCTTGTCATGTCTGCCATGCCGATAGCCCGAGCTGAGCAGTATAAGAACTTGTAGCCGTTCCTGTCGATGGGAGAGGCAGTGCTCATCAGTGATTGTTTCGATATCCATTTTCATGATGAACATAACGGCAACATCTCACTCAGTCAGTTTAATTAGATTAGTTATTGGTTGTAATCAAAATGTGCAGAAGATCTTTACAACTCAGAGGCAGTCTTAATGAGGGAAGGTGTAGTTATCGCAATTACCAATTCTCTTTATAGCGTACCTCCTCCTACTTGCATTTAATTTGCCTTCTTTGTGTGACTAAAGTACCAAAAACGGTGCAAAAGTTTAAATGCTAGAGAAAATCCAGTTAATTATGCTTTTAGTTTTGCAATGATTCCTTTAAACCTGCTGAGTCATCCACCTCAGAGCACTCCACGCAAAAAAAAAGGAAGGAAATGTTAACTCCAGGGAAAGCCAATTGGGAATCAAACACTGGCACTCGTAAGCAGCACTGACACTCATTCTTCCTCTGTGGTTTGTGCACTTACTCAGCAACAGAGTGGTACAGCTTTGCAATGCCCTGGTGGGTCCAGTCTTTCCCCAACTGTGGAAGGATCTGTCCAAAGACATCTGACCTAAAACAAAAAATGATTATTGATATAATGGGAAGAATCTGCTTGGCACATCATTAAGAAATCTAAACTGTAGTAGATGGTAAGTGACAGACAGCCAAAGAATGTATGAGAAAGAAAATAAAGCAGACTTGTGGTACAGACTGTTCAGAAGAGGTTTAAAAAAACAAAAGCACCATAACTTCTTTATAATTTTATCATTAATATAGAAGATTATAGGCTATTCTCTGCTAATGAAGATCACCGGCCCATAGGGGAGTCACTGTCTGACACTCGGCTTATGATAGCGTGTGCTTACAGACTAAAATGTAAATGGGCTCATTATAATCCCTGTGCTCTTCACCCTGTTATTCAAAGAGAGACATGTCACAGGTTGGCCTGAAGGGTCACTGAGATAATAAGCTGCAGTCTATCTGGACCTGCTTGATGCCCACTCTGAACCTCAGAGTGGGCATCAGAACAGCTGCAGATATCAGTTTTGTTTCAAAAGACTGTAACTAGCTTTAAGATAATTTAGTAGTGTTTACATAAAGCTAAAAGGATTACGCCCGTCATATCTCCAATTAAAGAGAGAACTGCGTGTGTCGATGGGAAAACTCATTTTACTTTTTAAAAAAATTTTATTAGATCTTTCAAATATGTTGCAATAATGTAGGCTTGTGTTTATTTACCTGTTAGCTTCTAATACAAGTAATCACACGGGTCATCAAATAAGGAGCTGTTCTTCAAAGAAACTAGAGTTAGATCAATAAACGGCCAAAGCAATTAGTCGGGCTGTTAAACTGTCATTTTGGACTTTAAAAGACACGTCTATATACAAGCAACCTCGAGCATAATCTTTTTTCATTTACTGTTTTTAGACTAAGTGCTCTGCAGCTAGAGTGCAGAAGATTTACTAAAATAAAAAGATAATGGAGATGAACAATTCTTTGTATGTTTTTTAGGTGCTATTCAGTTTTTTAACCTCCTATATGCATGCTCTGTCTAGAGCAGGGGTGCCCAAATCCAGTCCTCGAGAGCCGCTGTCCTGCAGATTTTCCAGCGTTTCGTGCTTCAACACACCTGACTCAAATGAAATAGATCCAACACCCTATTAAGTTTTGCACAATGACTCATCTCTTTGAGTCAGGTGGTTTTGGAGCAGGGACACATCAAAAACCTGCAGGATTGTGGCCCTTGAGGACCGGATTTGGGCACCCCTGGTCTAGAGCCATTTTGCTCTACAACTACTTAAAATGCTGTGCAACAGACGATTTCTTGACAATGCAATAGTTGCTTCCATTTCTGTATAATGGCTGTTTATATAGCAATATCTAACATGTTCCTGTTAATTTAATATTAGATCTACATTACATAGCCAAAGTGAAAGAGGCTCTTTCAAGTGACTGGTATGAATAACAGCTAATAATATTAAGTAATCTGAGCATGAAACTGAGGGAAAGGATCCAATTAGCTTGCACTCACAGTAGAAACTCCTAATAATGTGAAAGGCGTCAACAAGGTTTTCTTTGATGTGCAGGACTGTTGGCAATCGGGACATTTTCATCAACTTTCATTTAGAATTGATGCACTAACACATTTTGGCTCTTTTATACTGTGTATTATATTTCAACACAAATGTATAAACTGCCACAGTGATTAGATGCAATTACAGGGTTTATAAATCTATCTTTCCTTGGAAACACATACTTGGTAATGGTGCCATCGATGTCAGAGATGATGACTTTGTCATCCCAGTTCCACAGGTAGATGGTTCCCTCACAGCGGCATGTACCCTGATACTGGGTGGTGATGCTGAATGTCACATCATTAGGCCCCTCCTTGAGTTTTAAACTGACCTACGAACACAGAGGAAAACCATAAAGGCATCAAGAGAAACAGTTCATTTTATTCACTCCAAGGGAGTCCAACACAGAATAGTTTGTTACACTGTACGATAAACATACAGGTCTTTATTGCCCCCTACTGACAGATGGAGGAGTAAAAACTAAACATTTCATAGCTAGCCAGCAGAGGGCACTCTGAACCACCAAATGAAAAAGCTAAAATTTCAGTAACTACAAGATAAATAATCAAAATTAGTAAGCAGCTATTGTTTTAGGGTAAAACAAGAGGAAATAAAGAAAAGTGAAAGAATACACTCACTATCTGACCAGAAGAAAGACGCAGTGACTTCCTGTAAGCGTGTGGGCTGGAGTGGTGCTGACCATCTCCTGTCTGCAGCCTCTCTTGACAAGACACAGCACTCACTTCCTTGGCTTCTTCATCACTGGATGTGTCTCCTACTTTAGGCCTACAGAGAAACCACAATTGCTGATTTATATTCAATGTAAAAACACCAAGTAAAAACAAATATACACTAACCATGTAGTGGTTGTAAATCCTTATTACTTAAAAAAAAAACATTATTTGCTATATCCATTCTATGTCTAAATTTTATAATTTACTTTTCTAAATTGCTGAGTCATTTAATGGTACACAGGAGAAAGCACTCTGCATGACATACTGTAAGGTCAACTTCTCCTGAGACAAGGAGGGTCCTTCGTCTGCCAACTGAGCCTCCTCCTTGGTTTCAAGCTTAGTCTCTGACTGGGGGAGTGAAAGAAGAAATCACTGATTATTAAAACAGTCAAGAAATTAGATCTAAAGTTGCAAGCCTGAACATAAAAATGCAGATAGCAAACTGAAACTGGCAGCAGATTGTTATGCAGTTCTGGTTTTGTTTTCAATTCTTATAAAATACACACACCTGCTTGATTGTGCTATCTGCCCTCTTTCGCCAGAACCACCAGCGGCCTGACTTCTTTGGCATTTTCTCTTTCACCCAGGCCTCCTCTGTAGCCTAGAGTAAACAAAAAGATAAAGTCATTAAATGAAGAACTTATTGCTAATTTACAATTAACAAAGGGGAAATAAAAAAAACTAAATTACCTTTGGTAAATTTTTCTGAAATGCTTGGAGACTTAGAATCAACGGTGCAGCTAATGCCCAGTTGTAATACCTGAGAACATAAATGCTGGTTAAGATGCAATAATGGCCCCTTACAATCTCCCATTCTACATTAAATAATGAGGCTTACAAACCTATTTCCTATCTTTACTACCAGGTTGGGGTTATCTATAATTGCTGGATTTTCAGCAAATTCATGATACGTGATGATATGCTCCATGAATCTTTCTGCAAGCACAGACAGGAGAGGAGGACTAATTAAAGACAGCAGATGGAAAAGTTCAGTGGTTGTAAACCGTAACATCTTATTACATAGATAAGTCAAGACACTTCTGCAGTCACAGCAGCAGAGGGCTTCAATGACACTTCCACAGGAGTATATCTAATACACTGACACAAATAATTGTTTTTGTATCACGGAGCCTCCTCAATCAGGAAGGCTTCTTATGAGACCAACACAGTAAGGCAGCTTTATACTGTTTTTTTTTGTCATTTTAAGTACCTTTCGATATTTCAGCATTTTCTGTGAGACCTCCACACAGAGAAAGGGTGACATCAGGCAGGTCGCTTGCTGAATCAGAAAGACATTCTGTCCCGCTGTCTGCAGCCGCACTACCCACCGACTGAGGAGACTGTGAACCAGAGTGCATCTCCGAGTCCATCCAATGCTTAGTTGCTGCCTCCGACTCACTTGTGGAATAAAGGTAAAGAAAGAAAAACTGATAATGGTCTTCGGTGTCATTTTAGAAAAGGGGTATTAATAACATGTGTTCGGTTAAAATATAGCACATTTTTCATTAAAAGAGGTCAAGCAATTAGGTGTCTCTTGCGTAAGCAAACCTCTTAGGAAAATATCTTGCAGCCACATCTGGTTCAAGTACATTCAAGTCATCTAGGTAGATATCTTCAGGACCCTGATGCTGACTCCTTTTTGGGACTCCTGCATCCAACAATAGAATTATCCATTACTTTATGTGCAACTAGTGCAAAACACATTGACAAGCAACTTCATGTACCTTTCTTCTTTGAAGGTGAATCACTCTGCTGGCTGTTTGCAGGAGTAGATGTTGTCACACTGGATGGCAGGACATCAAGGGGCTCGGTGGGGCTTACGGGACTTGCAACAGAGGTTGTGGTGCCAATATGTGGTAGTTGATGATCAGGTGCTACAGTGGGGAGAGGGGTGCGTGGCTCTGGCTTGACTATGGTACATACTGAGGGGCTACTATCTTCTGTTTCAGTCTCAGCTTCATTTTCCATGGCCTCTGAGCTGAGGATGACACGGAAGTGGGTGCTCTCTGACGGGGTGATGATCACTGTTTTTAGTGGTTCTGGTTTCTCTTTCTTTGTGACCTGGATAGTAAATAGGAGAGGTTACTATAAAGATAACCATCCAGAAATCTGCTTTAAATTTTACAGGAACAAAGTGCTTACCCTGGTCGTTTCTGGAAACTCTCCCCAGGTCCACTGCATGTGGGACTCAGCTCTGAGTAAACTCTCTGAGGGCCTCATCACCAGTTCTGAATCACTCTTTGGGGAAAAGGCCTGAGACAAGCCATGACTAACAGGTAGATATATAGATAGAGATGTGCAAACAATCAGTAAGATATGGGATTTTTTTTGTTACATCACTGTTGAAGGCCCTTTGAGCATCTTCACACATACCCATCACTTGCTCGCCATTCACCATCAGACAGTGGGTAGCCATCGTGGTTATGTCTGGCTGCAGGTAATTTGGGGTCGATGTCACGTATTGTGGTAATTGAAGGTGACCTATAACAAGGGTGATAAATGTATTGATGGTTGATTCACCTCTAATAAACAAATACTTGCTACATCAACAAGCCTTAAACCTGAACCCACCTTGAGACATGTGTCCCAGCATCCTCGTCAGAGCTCAGGTCCATCTCAAAGATCTCATCATTCTGAGCAGTGTTGGACATAGCAGCAGTTGTAGCAGCAGCAGCAGCAGCATTACCAGTAGTGACTGACATTGGTGGGGTCAGCTCCTCTCTACGAGGGTCTCCTTTGTGCTTCTTTCTCCGTCTTTTTTTCTTTTTTGTAGCTGTAGTGCTGGGAGCAGGAGGCTCTGGAGGGTCCTCTGGGTCAACAAGGTCATCTTCAAGATCTTTTGGTACCCTTTGCTCTACCTCTGAGATCCAGAACAGATGACTCTCGGTGGGAATTGGGGAGGTGGCCAGGTGGGCAGGGACAATCTGCTACAGTAAGAATGCAGAGAAATGAACCTTGAGCAGGGTTTCTTCCAGGATTTTTTGAAACTGTGGGTGAGGGCTTTGCAAATTTTTGCGTCTTACAGTTTAGTTTTACTAATTAAGTACGTCTGATTCGAAAGAGCTCTGGGGTCTGCTGTACAGAAAGTCGTCCACAGCTTCCCTGCTGCTTTTTCCTGCCAGACTGTCCTGCTCTGCCACCACTTTTCTCACCCTAGTTTGTTTGTTTCTTTTTATTTTATTTAATGAACAGTTGATCAAGGTGCTAAAAAAAAGTACAAAAATATACATATAACATTTTGTAGACACGGACATGCACAACCCCGCTCTGTCATGGATGAAGTTTCACGTTAAATACGAAAAAACCTTGTCAATTCACTGCACATAAAGATACAGACCCCCCCCCCCCCCCCCCCCCCCCCCCCCCCCGCAGTGATCCCCGCCCCATTGCAGACGAAAATTCTTGTGGAGCATAAACTGACCTGAACAAAACAAACTTTTATTCTTGGTCTTGAAATCTTAAGAAGTTCTTACTTCTCGTGGACTAACTTTACTCCGCTCTATCACCTCCTTGCCGCCACTTGAGCGAGCCGCAGTAGAACCGGACAGGAAATTGAGACTTGTTCATTTTTCAAAATTAAGTGTTTTGCAGGGCAGTGCCTCATTTCCTGAGTGCAATTTCACTCTCTTATTATAGTCCATAAATGTGCGTAAATATAGACTTTATGTTTATATGGATCCATTCATACAATATAATTTTAAATTTGTAACATCTGAAAAAAAGTCATAATTCAGAAGGTATTACTTAATCTGTGTGTGATATGCTTACATTTTGCTGTTCAGCCTCTTGGACAAAAAAGGCCTCTCCATTGTCACCAAGCTTCATATGTAGGTCTACGGGCTCTCCATTCACTTCTATGTCGATCTGTAAAGAAAATGGCAGAGGATACTGACTGGCATCACTGAGCTAACATAAAACCTAAGGATATAAACAAGATTTGTTTAGCTTGTTATACCAGTGTGGGTTTGTGGAAGCGATAGATGGGCTACATGTAGCATAAGTCAAGAGTAACACACCAGTTATCTGAAGGTTGCCAACTTGAAGGCAGATACTAGCATTTTCTTCTTCTCACTGTGATTACTGTTTTTTTAAATGATCCAAAAGCTAAAACATGTTATGTTTTTGTGTTTAGCACCATTTATGAGATGCGTGAATGTGTGTGCAGTACGAGTCATCACAGTTTATTCTTTCAGTGGATAGGTCTGCTGCAGAGATCTATTTGTGCTTCAAAATAAAAAAGAAAAAGGGGCAGATGTCTCTGTAGGTGGTCTTCATGCAACCTACCCAATCAGAATTCAATGACAGTACTGGTATTTTCTGTACCATTATTCCATTGGCCAAGCATAGTTTTAGTATAATCCCTGTTTGGGTTGGTTAGAGCTAACAACTGTATAGTTACTGCTGTCCCTGAGAGTAATGACAAAAATTGTAAATCCATTTTTTAAAGGCAGAAAATCATGAGGACACTGAAAATACAGCTTGCAAAAACAATCTGCCCCCCTATCATTTTTCCATATAAAACATTATTTGCCTTATATTTTGACAGACAACACTGCAGGCTTGTACAGCCTCATCTTTTGCCTGAGGGTTTCTAAATCCTAATAAGCGTATGGGTCTTCAGGGCTTTCATTCTGTGGGCCCTGCCAGAAGAACAAGGTCATTCAAGCTGGCCAGGCAAACCTCAGTGGACAGCAGCCCATTCAGAAACTTGACACCGCCAAAAAAAAAAAAAAAAACCACAAACAAAAAACAGGTCACGTCTGGCAGAGATTAGAGGAACAGACTTTGACTCACAACTACACGGTTATCTGAAACCAAATCAATATCAATTTGCAACAGGTGGCCACCAGAATAATCTGCTCGTTTTACTCGTATGTGATTTATTTTGCTCTATCTTTCTGTTTGCTGGTGTGCTTTACTGCAGGAGTGGTTTTTAGCAATGTCGATATAAAATTTCATCCCCTCAGGGTTGCTGTGGGGAATTCTTGCAGTTATGGCTAAGAATGTCAAACCCCAGTTAAAAATGACAGAATAAAGGAGGGTACTCCTATTCCATTCAGTCGGTGCCAAGTTGCATTAATTTAAGTGGCTGAGTTATGGATTTGCCAACATATTATGGCACACAATATATACCTATAGATCCTTAAAATGAAGGCATACAACTTTGACTGCTTTTGTCTATTTGACTTTCTTATTTACCCACTGTAAAAATAAAAATAATAGTAATAATAAAATAATAACTACTTATGCAAAGCTGTGTTTAATTATTCCAAATATTTTCTCAGATCCAAACTGCAAAATGCAGTTAAAAAGATGGATGAACAGAACCAAGCGTCGTTACAGATTGGATAAGTGAAACTGGGGACACATGTATAACTGTTTGTTACACAACAGCCCTTTTTTGAGGCCTTGTTCATGTTTCTTCCTCCTCCCACGCATTCAAGTTGTAGAGCTGTTGCCATAGAAACCACTCATTCATTCCTACTCTCCAAGGCCATCAGCATTCTGGAAAGATGGTGAGACCGTGCCAGTTCACCACAAATCATTATCCACTCTGGTCCACGAGGAAGTGAAAAAGCTTTCCTCAAGACAGGGCACTATATAACTGTTATAAGAATAGATGTCAAGAATAAGTCATCATTCATGTTGGTGTTCTGCAGAAACTCACTTTAGACAGTGTTTGTCATTAATATCACAATGTTGTGAATCTAACTGTACCCAGTTAATCTCATGTAAAATGAAAAAAATCTCTTACAGGACTTTAATTAGGTATATATATTTATGCATAGCATGCTTAAAAAAATAGGCTCTCCAAAGCAGGTTTAACCTGCTAACCCCACCCATCAATTAGGCTGCTACAAAAACAGTTTCTGCTACAAAAACACTGTTTCCTCAAGTAAGGAGTGCTAAAAATAACATAACTGTTCTTCAGCCATTACTAATTGGATCACACCACAAGGCAATAATATATATAGTAACAGTTATAATTATTGAGGGAGAAAAATCCAGCATAATCTAACTATGTTCACCAAACAAAAGAAAATTATTGAGAGTCATAGTCTCTGTGATCTCTATGCTCAATATTTATAATTATCCACACTGGAACTGTGACATCACATGCTGTCTGAGCTAAGTGTGGGGAGATTTTGCTATATACGGAACAATAATGACAGTGCCTTGGGTGATGTCAATTTAATACATATTTTCCATGCAGACATTATTTTGAAAGATGTTGTTTAGGCAAATAAGGGGGATTTTTTTAGGTTGCATTCTAGTGACCTAAAATATAGCCAACTATGGCAGACCCACAATGGGGACTTCTTGAGGAAGGAAAGAAAAAAAAAGATCACAAGCAAGCCAGACATTATCTTTTTATATCACATGATCCATTTTTATGTCAAACAACCACAACATCACTCACAATACCAAAGTCAAAGGTTCATTCTAGCTGTTTTTTAGAGGGGCTGCAGGTGAGAATACACATGTCTACATAAGATGTACCAGAACCTGTGCAAACTTTGCTGAGCCAGCTCTCTGTCCAAATGTGAATAGAGCAAGTAATTTTCAGGGTAATTCCCTGCTAGAACAGCGCACATGCGTGCAGCTTACGCATAAATTGAAGATTTAATCAAATGTATGGAGAATTAAAATCATCTTAAAAACAGTCACCACTACAAATCAGTAGGTAACCTTAATTCCAATCTCTGCACAGCAAATAGAACAGATTTTCAAAGTGTACTTTGGATGCGTTGTGTTACTCCTCCTTTGTGCTATGTGCAGTATTTTGAACAGCAAAAACAGATAACACACAGAAAACCTCAAGCTTTACCGAAGTAGGTTGCAGAAATGTATATGGCCGATGGAGTATTCCATGTCTCCGGGCATGGAAAGAAAGTTATCCATAAGTGACACTGATTAATCAAACTATATAACACATAAATAAAATCTTTTATCCCTGAATTGTGCTAACTAAAGAACAGTTTTGAATGTGTAAGTAGACATGACATGACCTCATAATAAATTGTAAAAAGAAAACGTTATTGGGGTGGTAGGTCTATAAATTTAAATTTTTAACCATTTTTAAGAAAATTAATCATTAATGACTTAATAAATCCTTAATAACAGCTTTAATAAGTTATGGGGATCTCCTCTTGCACTTGTAAAAAAAAAAAAAAAACTAAATTGACTGTGATGATTTTGTGTTTGGTTTCGCAACTAAACCAGTGTTATCAATACCAATAAAAGCTAATCGAGAACTCACCACTTTCTCCTTGGAGCGCAGTACACCCAGCTTGCCAAACCGAACGTGGAATGGTGAGCACTGGTAGGTGCCATCTCTCTGACGGACAACCACGACATCAATACAGCCCGACAACGTGGCCTGATTGATGCCTTTATACAGTTCTTTGACAGTCACCAAAACCTGACCTGCCAGCTGACCCACGTAGTTCATGGTGTCTGTCTGGAGAGAGAAATGAAATAGTTAGTGGATAAGCTCATAAAAAAAAGAAAGAAAAAAAAAGACAATTTTGTAGCTTCTGCAGCTCAAAACTAGCTGACTTTTTTTCTGATTGATTTTCCTCCATTTCTTGCAGTTGTATTTGTTTTAAGACAGTTTTGAGACAGTCAGGTTATCTTATTTGTCTTTTGCTTTCATCCTTTAGTTCTCTTACTGGCTGCCTGCCTCGCAGTATTCGTTATCTCCTGACCTGCATACAGGCTGCCAGAGTGCCACTGTCATCCTATCACTGTCTATTGTCCCATATGAGCAATATCAAAGAGGGGAGCAAATGGCTGGGCCTAAACAATGAGGCAACCTCATACATAAATCCCACTGCCCAGCTGCAATGAAAGCAGCTGGTGTCCTGTTTACATTTATAACTATCTGCTAACTACATCAAATAGATTACTAAAGCCATGTTTCTCTGGCTAAAACTACACAGGCAACTGAGGATTAATGCTGCAGAATTTCTCAAAACAATTATAGTCACTTGTGAACATTTTCTCAAGCTGTACATTTCTTCACAAGCAATTTGTTAAGTCCACTGAATAAAGAAAATAACATAAGCCACAACTAGTTACATTTGCATAATTAAACTAACATACCTGCCTCTTGGTAGCCTAAACTAGATTATGTGATGTAATTTTTGCACAGAGAAAGAGTGCACATGTGCATTAAGTGAAAAGAATTCATATACACTACCGTTCAAAAGTTTGGGGTCACTTTGCCATGGGATTCAATAGAGAAGTGCCCCAAACTTTTGAACGGTAGTGTAAGTTTGCAGAGGCAAGTGTTCTCTTTGGTTAGGCTAATAAACACTATGTCCTCCTGTCTTCATTGTTTATGTAACCTGAATGTTCCTATCTCACACTGACCTTTTGTTCTGAATCTCACCATGAAAGCACTATTTGGGGGGGGGGGGGGGTTCAGAGGGGTGGGTAGTAAGGGTACAGAATAGAACCATTTGTGCAAGGATGGCATCATGGAATATGGAAAAACTGGACAGATGTTCAGATATCAAGGAACTCAACAGTAATCAGACTGTTAGCTGTAGAAAGCTTTACGCAGTTTGTTGTGAGGAATGAGTACCTATCAATATAGTATAAGAACTTCACCCCACATGTTTTTTGGCTTTTAAAAATAACAAATCTCAGCACAAAAGAAGAAGCAGAAAAGCTTATCTAGCATTTGGAAAATATCACATAGCCAATTAAAAATGTTTTTTTTTCCATCAGTTTTATGGTCCATTTGAAAGTAATGGCTGTATTCCCCTTCCAGAGATGGCCCCACTGGTCCAATATCCCAGTGAAGATGGTATGTTGGTGTTCAGTTAAACTGTCTTGACCTCTGGGATGGCAAAGGCTTTCTTTGGCACTGATTACTACATAACCAACATGAACAGTTATTGATAGATTAAAATATTTCTAACACACTCTCTAGAGGAAACTTACTGGTCAAATCTTAGAAACTACTCAAAACTAATTTTTAATGTAACCCTCCTCAATGTCATAGCAAAAACACACCAAGTGCTAATCTCTGCCCACCTGAACTGTTAGTGTTAACACAAAGTGGAGAGCAACAATGGAAGGTCCAAGTATCAGGCCATAAAGCAATCAGGAAATCTCAACATTATAAACAAATCAAACCATTTTCAAGCCACTGTCCTTTCCTCCCAATCGAGTCTGATGACCTAATCAGAACACAACCTGCATCCCATTTTTACAGAATAACTGAGTCTGAAAAGAAATGTTTAGTGTACCCCAAAAACTGACATCATATATCTGATTCACTGTGGTTAGATGTCAATCAACTTGAATTAGCAGCAACAATAAGCCAAACAACTAACCAATACAAAACATCATTAGGCCCGCCACACTTACAGATCAAGCAATGACCAACTATGAACCAATTAGTTCTGACTCACCAGGGACCAGGATGACCTCAAAGGAGAGGTCTCATCCTGCTCACTGTTGTCTGTATTGTCCTCTGTGTTTCCAAGGAGCTCCCAATCCCCCCAGGATCTCTGTCTCTTCATCACTTTATCCACTTCAGGACACACCACTGGGACCAATGATTTCTGTCCTCCGATTGCAATGATATTGTCCCTCTGCCATCCTGAATTCAAACTAGAATTCGGGCCCACCTAATCACCTTAGAATAACCCTCCCAGAGGTAAATACAGATACGCTATCTGGAACAACTGGCGATTGTGCAATGCTGTCATAAACTTTGCCATCCTTCCTCTGAGCTATTCTTTGCAGAATGTGTACTTCTACTCATCTAGTCAGCTGACAGAGTACAAGGATGTTAACCAATGGGATGACATCTTTAAGGTGGCGGTGGATTGCTGATAAGGGACTGCCATTTCCTGTGAACGGCTATGCAATGTTTTTTCCTGATAAGAGTAGAAGCTCTGGGAAGAAAAGCCAAGCACTACTAAGCACAAAGTTCTTGTACCATCGGTCACATGTACATTACAATCTTTGCTGCGTGTGCTTGTTATGGTGCATTGCTTATCATAAGGGGGTGGAGGGAGTGGAAAGTTATTGACACTGGGCTACTGAAATTAACCTATGGAACATTCACTGTACGAGATAAACATGTTTTTGTTGTTCATTATAGTTCATTGACATCCCAAATAAATGATAGCAAAACACAGAAGTCTTTAAATAGCAAAACCATCATAACAATTGGGATTTTTGAACAGCTAAGATCAATACAAGTTGCTTAATTACACTTGCATCAATTAAAAATCACCTCACTAAACAGACTTTTGACTAAGTGGTTCTGCAATAATGACAAAAAGTTTCTTCATCATTGAGATGTTCCCTTTGATCTGGCCTCCTGTGGTCTCCTGGTTAGTTTAGCTCCTAAGTAAAGTAAGACTAAAATAATGCAAGAGGCTCTCACAGAAAGGGCCTCAGCCTGGCTGTCTCATCTGCTTAGTCTTTTGTAAACACAACCAAAGACAACATGCTAGCTGGCAGAGCTGAAAGTTGTGGATTTTTCTTTTCTCTTTGCTGGGACCTGTTCTGACTGTAACAAGAGCCATGGACATATTTGAAGCACAGCACCTACACAATGTACAGAGTTTAACAAAAAAATAACACATTTATAAAAGTTGAAAAATTGAAAAAGTATAGATTTTAGGATTATTATCATGTTTACTCTTCCTACATAACTTTAGTTTGTATCTGGAATCACTCAATGTATATTTGCTTTCCCTTGGAAAGAACCAGTGCTGCGAGTGAGCTGACAAACCAGTCCATGCAAGGTTCAGATTGCACTACTTTAAGCATTAGGTTACTGCAACTGAAACCGGTTAACTCATATAGGTAACACACCATAGCAAGAACCTCAGAGAAACAGTGCTGGCTTTTTTTTCTTTCTCCCCTTCTTCTTTATTTTCTTTAATAAAGAAAAGTATAAATTTTTTTATCGGAAAGACACTTTAATCCCCTATTTTTCATCATTCCCCAAAATTCCTGGCTGCTGTACATATGGTGATTCACGGATATGGTCAAAGCTCTCACATTAGCTTTGACATTTAAAACTGAGGCCTCACTCTTTGAGAAAGAACCCAACTTAAATTATATAAGGTGTTAATATTGTTCCTTAAAGGCGAGATATACATGCCTTTTTGTCAGAGGTTAAAGCAAGTCTTCCCTTTTGTTTGAATTTGTTTATCAAGTTTTAGCTAAAAGCACAAATACTGATTATTATGTCTATAAAACCACTAACTTCACCCCTGGATTACACTGCAATTTTAGTGTTTGTAGCTTTAAATTCGACTGAGCACACCCCAATCAGGAATAGTTTAAAAAGAGACAGAGAGGGTCAACCAGTGAGAGCAATACAGATTGCAATGCTGCCATTTATTATTTAAGGCGCTGCATGTATTCATAAAGACGTGCCTGCCAACCAAGCCCAGTGCTTATCCACTATTATTCTAAAAGTTTTATTAAGTGACACAAAAAAGTGACTTGATGTTATTTTCTCACATTTGCTGGGTCTCTAAACTCACTGGTGACAGTGGATTTTATGTCATGTCTGAATAAACTTTTGCCAGGTGGTTGCACCTATTTCTTATAATTATCCTTTGGTTATAGCATAAACGTGCTTATTCATTCATTTCAAAATCCTCATAACAGTTTCAATAAGAGATGAATTTCTGCCAGTGGGTGTATTAACGAGCCAAATTGCATCAAATTGATCCGGAAAATTACTAAAAATGTTTGTAAAGTAAAAATTAGGCTCAGCTAGACATTATATTTTTACAGAAATGTTTTTATCAACGCTATTTTTTCAAATGTATGAGAGTCTAGATGATATTTAGTACCACCCACCGGCAGGTGTTTCGTTTTGAGAGGTATCACTGCTTTCATGCTACCACGTCGTCGATAACTTACTACAAAACGTACATTTAGCTCCAAACATTTTTATATTTAATCTACAACTGTAGTTGTTTTAGCTAGAAATAATATTCAAAATAAACCAAACCCGAACACTGTTTTGACTTTAATGTCGCCAGTTCGCAGGCAATGTAAAAACAAAAGCGAGACCATTTTTAAAACAAAACCAAACCCAACTTGTGATTAAATTCAACCTGCAGTGTTTGCCAGTAGTATACATTTGGCCCATATTAAACGAATAAAAAAGAAAAAGTGGACCGAGAAAAAAAATGAATGGAGGCTCGGCTAGCTGCCAGCTAGCTTCACTGTTATCGTTTAGTTTGGCTTACAATACCATTGAGCGCAAACGGAGCAATCTTAACAAGCTACAGTCACTCGTTCAGTGTCTGGTTTCGATTAAGAGTTTATGTATTTATTTAATAATGCAATGAATAAATGTCCTATCCAGTCATTCTGTATCTGGGTTGAAATAATCCTCTGTAGCTAAAAAGAAATGTTAGCCTATCGCTAGCTAACATTAGCTGATGGTACATTCGGAAACATACATTAACAGTCAGCTGCGAACGTATAAAATGTGTTGAAGACATTATTCAAAGTCATTACCTTACGATTACTTCAGCGGGGTGCTGCCGATTAAGGACGTTGAACAGCCTTCAGTGAGACCCCATATTTATGCCCATGAAACTCCTCAAGCCTCCTGACGTGTCCCCTGCCTGGACCACCGTGACCGACTGGTGTGTGTATGACTGGCTCCAGCGACTTAGTGAAGTTGGTGGGACGGAGAGCCGCACAGCGGTGGCGCACTCTCACATCTGGTGGGGCCGTTGAGTTTTGTCAAAGGTCCAATTATTCAAATATTCAATTGTATGTGGAAATAATGCACAGATAATGGTACTTAGAACACCTTCGCTGAGTTTATTGGGACTTTGACCTCAGTAGTTCAGGACGGAACATGGACGGAGTGTAAAACAGGCTGACATGAAAATGTGTGGCTATTCTGTTTTTGTGGTCACTTTGTATTCAATTTTTGCTGCATTATGACTATAATTTTGATTATTTTAGCTGTATTTGAAGTATTTTTTCCACTTCATTTATATCTTATTTTGATTAATTGTTCTTACCTTTCGAATATAAAGCCTTATGTTAGACCAGTAACCCCCTTACTTACTGGGGCTTGTATCTAATTAAGTATTTTCATCTTACTATATTTCCAGAAACGTTGACATGGACACATATGGTGGAGTTCTTTTCCATGAAATTTCTATCCTTATTTAGCACTTCATTTATTGCATTCCAGTGTTTGTTTTTCACCAATGACACCTTCCCACTAGTGCTTTACAATATCCTTGTTGAATTGTTCTTTAAGCAGAATGGAGAATAAAATTCACATGCTCTCTTATTTTTCCTAAATTGAAGGGTACATATCCCCTACAACCCCACCAAAATCTGTTCCAATAGTCTTGGAGGACACTTTTTGACAGAGGTAAAGGGTTGCTGACTGGGTGAGGTAACTTAGTAAATGGATTTTATGGTGCTTGGGCACTGTAATGATCCTTTTTGAGTCTCCAATTTTGGCACTAGATAAATGGCACCAGCAATGAAAGCAGGCAGAAATCAGATAGCACGAGTTTCCTAATAAGCCATCATTAGACCACCAAGCCTACAAGCTTTTTCACAAAGCAAGTTATCAGTGGAAGGCTTTTCTCTCGACGAATGATGTTAATAGGAGATTACTTAAAATCAATAGGGAAACATCTCTAAAGCAGCTGCAGCTTTATTACAAGGAAAGCCTTAAAGAGAAAAAGCATGTTAAACTTGTTCATCAGTTACTTTGCCTCAGGCCAGTTGTTGCTGGGCAATAAATCATGTTTTTCCTCTGTTGTCCCTGAAATTTTGACCCTTTGTCAACTTTTTAAGTGAAGCTTAAGACAGGTTTAAAAAAATCCTCTCAAAAGGGTTGCTGTTATAGCATACTGCTTTATGGGCTGTTTAAGACGCATTAAATGGACCAGACTGTCTATATTGTCACACTCCCTTAGTGTACACATCATTAGTGTTTATTACCTCTCCTACAAATGATCAAGATGACTTGTATTCATAGCTTGCAGACAATACATAAATTACATGCAAACAGCCATTTAAACATAACAGAAAGCTTTTAGTTGCACCTGTAACATATCTGACATCTTGTTTCTCAAGTTAATGAAACATATATATTTTTTGCTTTAATATTAGTATGCACCATTGATCCTTTTACAGTAGAAAACCCTCAGTTAAAAGGTGAAAGGCTACCAAGATTAAAAATGTCAGTCTTATAAGACTGTGTTGCATTAGTTGGCTTTTAAATTGATTTTAAAACAAAAACGAATAACTGATCAATCATCTCCTATATACGAACTGCTGACAGTAGCCACAAGAGACTGAACACAAAACTAAAAGCACAAAATGACTTTTTCTGCATGTCATTGTTTTCTTCTTGATAAGCAATGTCAAAAGCTCTTTAGCCCAGCACATGAAAGACGCAGGAGGAAGCAGCTGATTTATTTAACTGCTTTATTGCACCAGCATGTGCCAGGGTAAAATGCTTTAAAGACAACCCAATGGTGAATTCCTTTCATTTTAATACATTGCATCATCCTTTAGTCTTTCTTCTCATCCTTTTTCTCCTCTTCCTCTGGGTTGTAAACGCTGACAGTGAACTCTCCAGCCTCTTTGCCGTACTTGTTCTTGACCACGAGGGAGTACTTGCCAGAGTCAGCTGTGGTGACGGCAGCAATAGTGATGCTAGCAAACTTGCCGTGCTCAAACTTCAGTTTGTAGTGGTCATCGGACAGCAGCTCCTTCTCATTCTTCATCCAGCATACCTCAGGTACAGGGTCGCCCCATACATTGCCAGTCAGGTTCAGGGACTGAACATGAAAAAGGGGATTGATGTGCATCATACAAACATGCACTCCACTGATGATTGTATCACACTTGCTCAAAGCAATGACATTATGAAAGACAATGTGGATGGTGAGAGATTTACAGTGTATTAACAAAGTGAATATCTAACTTATTTACCTTGCCCTCTTGGATTGCAACAACATCTGGCAAGCCTCCAACAACCCGAGCACGGTCTAAGCAGGAAACACAAAAGAGAGCCAAGAATGTTAATCCATCAATCAGTCAGCCTGAAAGCATTTACTTGTTGACGATATAATATGGCTCATTTTTACATGGTAAACGAATCATTAAGCCTCACTATTATAGGTGTAGATTCGTGAATAAACTATGTCCAGAAAATGTTACGTCATTTTGTCTCTGGGAAGAAACCAAAAAATAAATGACCACTTACTTCTCTCTGCAATTGCTGCCGCTCTGCAGAAGGAAAGAGACAAGAGATAGTCAGAACCATCTAAATATGGTATCTTGGATGTTAGTGAGCTATACAATGCCAGGAAACGTACTTTGAGTGCTTGTGAAAGGGCTGGCAAAGTACAAATCTATTTTAGGTTTGTAACAGCTGATGCTATTTATTTATGTAAACATCCTCTCAGGCAGAAATGCAGAAACACAGACAAGTTTGTTTACTTACTTGAGCCTTTGGAATTCTTCAAATGCCTCCTCCCATGCTACACCAGAAGAAATTAACAATTACAGCTTGGTTACAAAAGAAGAAAAATGGCCAACATGAATCAGATGTTATTAGTTTTTTTCTTAAGGGAGTGACTTTCTCCCTTTGACTTTTTAACTCTCACTTACCCTTGCCAGTTAGATCAATGACTCTCTTCACACCATCCTTGCCATCAAAGATATCCATGGTGTATTTGCCCTTGTCCTTCTCGGTGGGTTCATTGATCTTCAGCCAAAGCTGCTCTTCTGTGACTCCAGACTTAACTCTCTCTGAAGCAGCAATCTTAGCATCTCTGATAAAGAAATTGGGAGAACAGAGATCAAGTAATGCCAGACACTACTTACTGAAACCTTTCCTTAAAAAAATAAGAAAGATCTAAATAGAGAGCAGTGCTTGCAGTTGACCCTTTAAACCTGTACAAGTATCCTTATTTTTACAAGGATATAATACAAGTGGTATTTCTTTTATCAGTGAATTGTTCTTTTCTTTATTTTCTTAACAGGAAGTCAAACACAGGACGTAAATGGGTTTACATTTTTTAAAATACTCAATAAATACATTATTTTTGTGCTGTGTATTTCTGTAAACCTTGTGCAGTCTCCCTCAGCCATGTTTTATGAACCACTTAAAGTGTGTGGTGGTATCTTTCTCTGTATTTTCCCCTTTTCTTCATATTTTTGTGTTCAGGACATTTTTCAGTTTCAACCTGTTTCAAAGCGTGTGTACAGACCCAAATCAGTTGCAATGTATAGGTGTGAAGACAATAAAAACAAAGTGGTCGGCTCAAATTATTGACTCTTTTCCCTACTTTTGTGTCTGCATCCACACGTTCAGACTCTGCCGTCAGTGAGTGCCGTCACATAAAATCTGTGGATGTAGTGGTGGGGTGAGTGTGATGAGTTGAAAAGACAATGTGACATCAGGCAGCTTTCTTGCAGGGTTGTACCAAGATGTGGATGTTTCTCTTAGTGCAGCAACATAAACGATGTGAAACAAACTGAATAGTTGCTGCTCACTCCATACTCACACTGCCTTCATGTGTTCATAGAGCTTCGTTGTGATACTATAGCCTTTAATAATTGTTCTTCAATCTTATCTGTGGTTGTTATATGTGCTTTTATGGATCTGCCTGTAACTAGTTGCATATTGTTTTGTAAATTTACTTACACTTATGCTTTTACTAACTATCCACAATTACTAAGAATGAAAGGATGAGCACAGTTTTGGTGGTAACATCTTAAATAGGATTGTTTTTAAACAGTTCTCTCTCTGAAGGATGTATTTAATGAACAAATAAGAGTTACTAGAACATCTTATTCTTTAACAAATATTTTCTATTTGTCTCTTGTTTGTTTGGAGATTTGTTTTTTTTTTTGTTTTTTTTTTAACAAAAGGATATATACAATAAATTCAGAGCAAAAGTTTAAGGTTGGAGCTCTGAAATTCTGTAATGCGTGTTTCTATTGGCTCCAGAGGCTAAGAAATATAACGTTTTAATGAACATTGATGATTCTGTCAAGTTTGCTTGAAATCCTTAGGTTTTTATGGTACTTTTCCAAACAATGTTTTTTCAAAAAGTTTATATAATGGTCTTTCAAAGAGCACCTTAAATCCTCATGGTTTAATGTGATGACACCAGTGCTGAGAGAAAGAATCAATTTTCATTTGAATGCAGCATTTCAAACCTCTGTCAGACACTTCGATGGATACATGTCAGATAAAATGTTATCCAGCTGTTCTTTGCATAGGAAGGAATGCTAAAATTGCTTGTTTACTGACATTTCTAAAGCATCTGACAAAGTGGTTCATGTAGACTTTGATTGACTGATTTTGACACATAACTTGTCTCACAGTTATCTTACTAGCAAGTCTTAAACAATAGCTGCAGATGATCCTGAATATATTTTTCTTTGATTATTGATACCAGTTCTCCTCATTATTATGCTGATGATAGAGTTATTTACTAATCAAAGCTTTCTAATGCAAAACTGTGTGCGATTTAAAGTCAGGTATTTTTACAGTTCAAAATACACAAAATTAGGCTTGTAGTAAATCCACCTTAAACTAATCAACAGATGAACAAGGATTTAAGTTTTTTCCTGTTTGTTTTTTAACATTGTTTTGTGAAGCAAATGCTCCTATTTTAATACAACTGTTGTGCTATTGTGTGAAAAAAAAAAACAATTTAGTGCTGAGTTACATTTTTAAATCCTTTTTTTGTATCTCTTTATATATTTTTTAGGACACTGCTGTGAATCACAGCTTTGCTCTGTTTTTCCTCAAGATAAAGACATCTATCTAGTTTTTTTTACTTTTATGTTTTTTGTTGTTATTTGTTTGTATAGTACTGACATATAATCTTACTGAAAAAAATCAGCCTTTTGAGTCCATCTGACATGTTTTCTGGATGGTGTCAGCCCTGATAAATACACTACATTCAAAACATTTTACAATATTTTATGTACATATCTGTGTATTTCATGAGAATGGTATGGTAGACACAAGATCTAAAGAAGGATATAAAAAGTGTGTGTAGTCAGTTTTGCTTACTTGTAAAGCCATCCAACACGCAGGTTCTCATCGTAATATGTGATCATGGAGTAGAGGATGATGCCATGTTCAGTGCTGACAACTTGGATTTCGCTGGAAGAGTTGGCTGCAAGTAAAATAAAACAGACTTTTATTATCATCCTACTTGTCTCGAAACTAAATACAATAACTTTAGGCCACAAAAGAAATGGTAATAGTTTTAGCTAAAAAAAATGCTGTAAACATTGACATTGTGTTCTTGCTATGGTTTTTTTTCATTGTGTGGACTATGTGTGTGTCCTCATTTCTTGTTAAGTGTGAATTATGACTCACCAATAACTCTGAACAGCTCATTCATTACAGCTTGGTATCCTGGGGAAAAAGGATGACAGGATAATTAGCGTCATAATCACTAATACTACATTTATATAATTCTAACAGCACTCATTTCCATTTTTCCACTTAATTTTCCCGCCTATTTATTCCACTCAGGAGACTTCACCTGCTTCAGTCAGATTGAAGGAGCTCTTATCTTTGCCTCTCTCGTCCCTCAGGTGGACCTCATAAATACCTGCATCATGCTTCGAGATCTAAGTGTAAAGTAAAAGGCACATAAGCATCATCTAGGCAACAATGAATTCCCTACTTTCTTAAATAAAAGGGAAAACAGTAGAATTCTTAGGACATTTAACAGACAGTAGAATAGCCACACAGAGACCGACTGAACCGAAAAGTCAAGCTTTTCTCCCGCCCGTGATGCTGCAGGCGTCATAACGAAAACATGGAAATGATGGAGGATAACATGGAAAAGGTAAGACGAGAACACATGGAGAAATTAGGCGTCAACTTATGGCAGATAGTATATGTCCAGACTTTAGGTCTTGGTGGCGTGGCAACGTCCTCTGCAGATGGTTTTTTCCCTTCTTTGCCTTTCTTTTTCTCTTGCTTAATAACCCACTGTGAATTAGACAGATAAGCCAGTTATTGCAAATGCAGCTGACAGGAGCTCATGCAATGACACCAACCCTCTCTTAATGAGGTATGCTTATAGTTTCAATGAAACATCAAGATAACTTCACTGGACTTCTGTTCAAATTAAAATAAATCAACATTCTCACAAAGGGAGTTTTTAAAGATTTGAATGAAGTGGCCAGTGGAGTTAGATTGAATACAGTGTTAGAGATGAATGAATTAATCACACATGAACATGCTGCATTGATTGTATATGGGCTTATGTTAAAACAATGTATAAGATGTCAGGAAAAAAATAATTAAATGAGTCTGTTGTTTCCAATATGTCTATTCAGACACCACCATGTTTGTGTGCTGAGTCAACACTGCTCTTGTTGGACTCAGGAAGGTGAATATGTTTTAAAAGTGGTTAATAATTTATAATGCCGTGTGTCAGAGAGGGATGGTTGGCAGCACGGTAGCTCTACAAGCTCTACAAAGAAAGCTAAGCTGCATCGGTATTGCTTTTAGCTCTGTGCTCATAAGCACCCTGTTCCTCCCAAAGTACAGCCTCCATTTAATAGGCTGACCTTTCCGATATTAAAGATCAGCTCGCCATCTTTTCTCTCGATCTTCTGTGCCTCCTCATCATCCTCTGTAATCTCAATGGAGTCCTTAAACCAAGTGATCTCAGTCGCTGCTTTGATATTTCCAATCTGAGGAAGAGGTTAAAAAAAAATAAAGTTGGGTTATTTAAGATATTAATACAAGTATATTTATGGTTAAAGGTTTTGCTTTCTTACCTTGCATTTCAACAGCACATCACATTCAGGAGTGACAGTGAAGTTGAGGTACTCGACAAAGTGAGGACCTGTAGATAGCAAATAGAACATTTACAGAAACAAAACTGTGTAATCAGAATTAAATTTAATGCAACATAGATTGAGTCTGGTTCCTTGCCTTGTTTCCTGACCCATTCAGCTCTCTCAAACTCTGATTTCTTTTGAAGCTCCCTGAATTCTGGTTAAAGAAAACATGTGTTAAATACCAGATTAAACAAATTTAGTTTTATTTATATATGTTTATACTTTTTTTTTCACACCCCTGAAAATTATATAAAAACAGCTTTCAAGAAAGCTATGGATAAAAGAAAATGTTGACTTCTGCTGCCCCTCAATGGATAAATCCTTTAACTGCAGCAAATGTACAACACTTCCCAGAGTAATGTTTCTAAAATGAGCCATTGTTCAGATTTATATCATGTATTGATATTCAAATAAATTTTAGGTCTTACCGTCTCCAATTAGCACCAGACTGGTTGTACCCTTAGCCTTGCCATCCACCAGGTTAAAGGTAAATGTTCCCTCATCTGTGACTTCCAGAGAGTCCATAAACATTTCAATGATGCCGGTGGTCTTGTCAAAGTTCATTGTGTATTTCTGGAAGTAATGAAGCACAGGACAACCCCAATCCATAAATAGTAATACATAAAAGTCAATGCACAGAGCAACACAACAAGGACAATATACTGGAGCTGGAAACCTTACCTTGCCTTGCTCGACGATGGCATCATTAAAGACATACTCCACTTGGCAGGCAGAAGTAAATTTCTCTAGCTGAGTCCAGAATCGCACACGGCCCTTCTCAAGCAGATCCATGGCCATTTCACTTTTGAAGGGAATAACTGAAAACACCACAGTTATTAAGCCTTTCTGGAGTGAAAAACACATTTTTCTATGCAGCCATAAACTTAAGAGGATAAGGCAATGACAGCTTAGTGCCAGATCAACAACATCTTGACACATGTGCTATAAATGTTGAGTAAAGCGATCATGTGGGAAACTTAACTGGATCTGATACGTAATAAAATATAAATGGTGTTTAAATCTGTGCCATGTATTTACCAGGAAACTTGTGTTCATGGCTCATGTCCAAAAGACGCATAAGACCTGTAACAATAACACAAGAGCAAAACAGATGAATGTCAAGACCTCAAATTAAACTGATGACCAGCACTGAAGTCAATAGCACACACAACCATGTGTACAGGAGGTTAATTTGAAGCAGCTGTTCAAACAGGATATACACTGCCAAGACTGCAGGCTGACTCACCCTCCTCAGTAAGCGTATAGCTGGAGGAAAAGCCATCAGTGTTGGTGACCACACAGGAAAAGGTGCCCAAATCCTCCAGAGAGGGACTGTTGAACATAGCTCTGGATCTGAAGATGAGAACACAAGAAGATGTGAGGAAGAAAGAAAGACTTTTGCTGATTTGAGCGGGTCAGGTAAAGAAAATGCCCGCAGTAGAAACTAATGTAAGACTCCATGGGCATACAAAGGATACTTACTTGCTCCCTTCAGTGATAATAGTCAGGCGAGATGTGTCTGTGATCTCCTTGTAATTCTTGGACCAAATAAACTTGGAGTCTTCATTCATCTCGGAGCACTCAAAGACCATGGAAATCACACCATTGTCATCAACATCCACATAAATCTCTTTGGTACCTTAAAAAAAGATGAATTAATAAGTCATTTAGGATATAAAATATAAGACATAAGGGTTGGTTAAGAGTTACATAAAGTCCTGTTAATACTTTGAAACATCAATTTTGCCAATGTTTCCAGACTCTCTAGCGTTGTGTAGGAGCACAGTGTGACTGAATCTGTGAATTACATTATCACACTTACCAGGGCGAGTCTGGGCCAGGATTGGACCTAAAACTGCTGAGGGCTTTCCAACTCCAGCAAGATTTTGAGCACGCAAACGAAAAACGTAGGAGGTTCCAGCCTTCAGTCCAGTCACCTGAATCAGCACATGGGAGTTGTGGAAGGGGCACTTAGAAACAAGACTTATATCCCCTTATTTCACACATGCATCAGGATACATATGTGTCTGTTTCACCTTCATATATTTTCCCTTGTTGGTCTTCTCATGCACTGCCTTCCAGCCGTCCTCCCCAGCAGATGCCTCCTTGATATCCAAATAATAGCCATTGACAGGAGAGCGCCCTTCAAATACCGGTGGCTCCCAAAGTACCACGACAGAGTTGTCACGAACCTCAAGAACATGAAGACCGACAGGAGTGCCTTGGAAAATAAATATGATCATGATACTGTTAGATTCCTCACAAAATGGTGGTTTTAACAGAAAATACATTTGGGCATTTAAACTAACTGGAAATGACTTTATTAAGTATAGGAAAAGCATTCAAAATGCAGAGCCAGGGCATTCTTTAAGTTCAGTGGCATGTAAAAAATTTGAGAATGATTATATTTCCACAACTACAAGTTTTTTTGAGATTTCTTGCGGGAATTTTAATAATTTGTTTCTGTGAAATGTTTCTATTCTGCAACATTATTGGCACGTGTTGCAGCCATCAGCAGATGTTCATTGAAGTCTCCAGTAGCTGTGATGTCCTTACAAAACCTTCAGCTTGTGCCTCCTGAAATTGTTCATTATGGAGTTTGAGATGGTTTTAAGATATTTGCCTCCAGAATTTGCTGGTAATATATAAAATCTGAAAAGCTTCCTGTGTCATTAGCAACAACACTAGCCAAAACCAAAATCAATCCACACCTATTGGAGAGCTGTTTATGTCTTGAAATGCTGCAATCTTTATTCCACAGATGTATTTCTCATTGCATGTGCAAAATACTGTTAGTCAGAAGGCTTGTTTCCAAAGTGTTTCTTATTTTCTTTGGAAGCTGAATATTGGGATGAGCATACAGAAAAGTTTTTCATCTGGTACTCTTTCCATTGGTCATGTTGTTTTCAGTTGGCCCCACCACTCCAGAGTCTGCTAATACTTTCTGAGGGTTTAACGGAATTAAATTGTGGTTTGGATTTACCTCTCTAGCAATACCCTGAGCAGTTTTCTAGGAAAGTGGTTTCCAAACTTCAGCTTGACCTCCACTGTTTCCTTTCTTAAGTACTTTAGAAACTGAAAAAACAGCAATCTAAACATTTTTTTTTCTTTACATGCCACCAATTTTTGCATGCCACTGTGTATTTACCAGAGAATGATCTGCAGATTGCATGCTTTTTTTCAAATCTCCACTAATCTTTCTAAACAGAAAAATGTTTAGACATAGCATAAAGCATATTTTAAATGTAATTAGATTTCCCCATTAATCACAGGGACAACTGTATTAGCTGTTTTTGTTTCAATCTTCTCTGAATAGAACTAACAGTTCTATTTGGTTGTGTATTAACAGTGGAAATGAGTTTGCTGAATCTCATACCTGGAACAGTGATGGTCCACTCTTTACATTCCACTGCTGCACTGGGCAAAGAATGTTTACTCACACCTGCCATGTTCATTGCACAAACTCTGAACTGGTAGAAGACATTTTCCTTCATGTTCTCAGCCTAAAGGAACAAATACAAAAAAAAAAGATCAAAAAGTTAGACATAAATTTTATTACACTGAGCAGCTCTTCGTATTTGTACTTGTGAACATTCTGAAAGTGATCTGTGGATGTGTGAAGAGTTAACCTTGTAGGAGGTTGTGGTCAGAGCCTGGTGGTTCATTTCATGCCATTTCCCAAAACTGTTTCCCTTCACGGTCCTGTAGTCCACAAAATATCCCCTGATATCGGCTCCTCCATTATCAGCAGGTGCAGTCCAGCCCACCAGCATGTAGTCCTTGACAGCCTCCAGCAGGGTCACATCGGTAGGCTTCCTAGGTACGGCTGTGGGGAGAGCATGTAAGCTCACCATTAATAATTGTGAGAGAAAATATGCTGAAGAGACTTCTTTATTTAAAGACAAAGTCATAGTCTTATATAATCTCAAACAGATGACCCCACTTTCGACAAATTTTCTACAGATGTTTGTGGGAATTAGTGTTGTGATATTGCTACAGTTACAACGGCTAAAGCTGAGCATGCTCCATGCATTGTAGACACATTTTAGGATCACGTGACTGGATGAAATACTTACACTCTAGGCCAGAAGCAGGGCAACTTTGACACAAAGAAAATCTCCGAAGCCAGGCTCACATTAGACTCATCATCATGCTCTTTAAGAACATGTAATTCAGCTTGGTCATGCACCAAGAGACACACCTGAAGAGTTATCAAATAGCAAAAACAGAGCTCCAGCAAAATCACAGTTATACAAATAACACTTTAAGTCAAAGCCTATTTAAACATGTACTGACTGACTGGTACTTAAAAAAATGCCAGAAATAGGAACCATACATGTAGAGTTAGTGATTAGGTAAAGCATGCAGGTGCAAGCATATGTTGTTTGCTTGGGAGTTAAGCTTCCAGGAGTCAAGTAAACAGATAATATCAGATTATTCTAGTAAGCTATGGAAAATATGAGAGTTTTTGAGTTGGAGAAAGAGTTCTGACTAAAACAATGTAAATGAAAGGGATTTCCTTTGTGAGTGATTGAAACTAGCTGGGGAGGGGGTGGAGTAGTGCTAGAGAGAAAATGGGGTGAATGCGGCAAGTAAAGTGAATAATGGAGATGAATTATAATGATGGTACTCACAGATGGCAGGCTGTACAACAACAGCATCAGAAATGGGGGAGCTCTGGCTGTATCCGGCAGCATTCACCGCCTTTACCCTGAACACGTAGTTCAGCCCAGTGGTGAGGCCATGACACACGAACCTAGAACAAACAACATTATCATTTCAGCTGGTTTCATTCTATCAACAGATTGGAGTTTTAGTTATACAGAGGCTATTGGAGTCCATCATTGGTCTGAAATCAAGATATTTTTGAGGATTTAGGCTGCAGGTTATGCAACCTTTCATGGACATTACTGATTTAACTGAACTGAATTGAACATTGTTGCTTTTAACAAAACTGAAATACATATTTATCAATAAATGTAATTCAGTTTAACAACAGCGTCTGCTGTCAGGGGAGAGGCAGGGTACACCGTGGACAGGTCACCAGTGCATCACAGGACCATCACAGAAAGACAAACTTGGTTTATTATAACTTGCATAAAAATAGACCCTCCATTTAATATCAAATGCATTTCAGAAATTTTTCACCAGCTTACTGGTAAAGATATCAGTGCCCAAACCCTAAAAGCACTAATGTGGAGCAGTCGTGAAAGGCAACATAAATTACACTAAAAGTAATAATAAAAAAAAAATCCTATCATTTGAATGTTTAATGCACACACACACACACATTCACACACACAAGAAAATGGACTTAATCTCAAGCTCAGTCTTGTCCAATTGAGGAATATGTGAAATGCAGCATATTTATTACTAGTGAGTGTTACTGACATTAAGACTCTTTTACATCTTTTCATTTCTCTGTAACTGCCACTCATACTCTTGGAAATGAATTAATCTTTGTCCAATTTTTGAAAGAAAACGTCTTTAAAATGACCCACCTGGTCTGCTTAACTGGTTTATTGTTGCAAGGCATCCAGACATCAGTGCCCACCACACTATGTTCAATGTAGTAGCCCACCAGGTGTGTAACATCCTTTGATGCACCCCAGAAGACCACAACAGAGGTGCCTGTGTTCCTGGTGGGCACTGGAGCACCTGGAGCTGAAGGCAGATCTAAAAGAAAATTGAGACACAAAGAAGATTAGTTCACTTAGCAGGAAGATAATGTGAGAAAATCCTGGTATAAAGGAAGGTGCAGCACCCTAATTTAGAACACTAAACCACTGGTGCTTTAAGTTATCTCCTTAGGCAGGAGAGTCAAACTCCTGTCCTCGAGGGCTGCTATCCTGCAAGTTTTTTTGTTGTTTCCCAACACACCCTGATTCAAATTAAATGGTTCCAACAGCTTCTTGTCAACTTTTTCATAACGCCCCACCAATTTCAGTCAGGTGTGTTGAGTAGGGAAAGAGCAAAAACCTGCAGGACAGAGACCATCGAGGACCAGAGTTTGACACCTGTGTCCTAATGCAGGGTGCAACCGGGGTCTGTGCATGCAGTGCTGATAGTGGAGCACCTGCAACATTTGTCAACTCACCAAGTTTATCTCCAACAGTGATTTCTCCAGTGGTTTCAGAGGGTTCACCCACACCAGCAGAGTTGCAGCAGCGCACACGGAAGTTGTAGGATTTCCCCTCTGCCAGGTCAAAAAGTGCAAAGCGTGGAGACTTAACTGGCATACCAGTGTTCACCCTCTGCCATGTGTCTGTCCCTGAAATACACTGTGGATCAAACAGACAGTCAAACAAATGGAAGAGCAGCAGAAGCGCAGACACACAAGAACATCGCAGTCAGGGAAATCTGTCTATGAGAAATTAAAAGTTTGTAAATAAAGGTCTATATAAAAGCCAAATATAAATGTTCTTTTATTATTTCATTAAATCATTTCATAGGCTGAAAGTAATCCTGCAAACCCTCAGCTTTGCATTTAGCAGGTATTAGCAGCAATGCAAAACATCTGATCTAATCCAGCCAATCAGAACCAAGGATGTCAATTTATACAGCTACAGATATACAACTAATGTAGAAAATTCTTTACATTTCCTCACTTTCTCAATGTAATACATGACTCCTTCATGACCCCTCTGGACTGGGGGCTTCCAGGCGAGCACCACATAGCTCTTGGTTGCCTCAGTAACCACAACATCAGTTGGTTCTCCAGGAACGACACCCACTAGAGAGGGAAGATGATGCTCGTCAGCTGTGTGTACTCACTTTGACCAGAACATTCAGACTTTCTTTGTTTTATTGTGAGACAGCTGGGCTAGTTATTGGTGTTAGTGCAAATATAAATGTATTCCACAGTGGGCTTTCATTAAGAGATTTATTCAAAGATATGTTTGAGAGTTTCTGATGGCTGCTGTTATAGAAAAAGTAACTGCATGGGAGACAAAGGGGTTATTCTCATCCAATTTATTGGGTCTGACATAGATGTTACCAGACATGGTGATGTTATCGAACATGGTGACCTAAATGATTCCTCTCTACATTATTAATAATAATAGCACTGCAACAAATGGTCTTACCAGTGGAATCCTCCTCTGTGAACTTGATCATTCCAGTCCAAGGTGCAGAGGGCCCTGCTGGTCACAAAAACAACAGACAAATGAAAAAAAAAACTAAAATTAAGATGCTTTGTTTGTTGAAATATGTCGGCAGGAATCATGTGTGTCTCCCACCTCTGAGTCGAGCTCTGTCAGACGGATCCATGGCAACCACGGCCTCAGAGACACGTGATGGGCGGCTGACTCCTGTCTTGTTCAAGGCCCGCACCCTAAAGACATAAGAACGCCCTTCCACCAGACCTGTAACTGGGAAGCGGGCATACTTGACTGGCGTATCATTACACTGAGCCCAGTGATGGGTGCCCACCTCACACCTGCCAACATAAAACACATTTACATTCCACTTTGTATATCTGTGAAACAGCTGATCTGATGTAACCACTATTCTAATCTGGGGCTGGACCTACAGCAAAAGTCGAGTAGTTAAAATAAAAATAAACTATTCAACTCTGTAAAGAGGTAACTGATGGTGATCTTATTTATTCGGCAGATTAACATATGTGTGTCCAGATGTGTGAGATTGTTTTAAGATATGCAAACTGACTAAAATTTTATTGGTGTCATTATTTTTGTAAAACATTTGGCCAAATATGGAGTAAGATGACCAACCTGTCAATGTAATAACCCAGGATGGGACTGCTGCCCTCCACTGCTGGCTGCTTCCAGGTGACAACCACATAATCCTTATTGGCATCATGACATTTTACATCTAGGGGGGCCACGGGAAGCCCCTCCACCTCCACATCAGCATCTGGCAGAGCAAGTTACACACACACACACACACACACACACTTATGAGTATTGCTGTTTCTAAATTAAGCAGATCTCCATTACACACTCAGGCTCCATTTTCTGACCCACTTGTAACTTTACAGTACAGATTGTGTGGCAGCACTGTAACCATACATGACTTTATATCTTGGTAACACAAAAATTGCAACCTGTGAATTTCCTCCGATGTATAAACATTTTGGTTCAAACAGAGCACACCATCTAGAACAGCATTCCTGGCATGCAGACAGATTTAGAAACAACGTCTGCTCTGACGAAACCCAACACCTCACACAGTGTCGTGTCACTTAAACACACAGCAGAATTAAACAGTTCCCAGCCACATCTCTAGTATTTTGCTTCAGTTTGCACAGCACTATACAGTTCAGTACAGATTTGAGGGCCAGAAGTTCTACAGATTAATTGTCCTTCAAAGTCCTTGCTTTTGCATTTACAACACCAATCAATGATTCAAAGCACTTTACCTTTGACAAACACATAGGCTGAATGGGTGTCAAAGCCAGATTTGGTGTTGACGCGCAGGGTGTACATCCCCTCATCCTCCTTGTTGAGGTGGGTGAGAGTGAGCATGGCACGTTCCCCAGACCAGTGAGTGTGCACCCATTTAGAGGGCTTCAAAGGGACAGCTGATGAGACACGTTAGTAACAAAAGAGTCAGGATGGAACACATGAGTAGATCTCATGTGAAATTTTTACCATTTAAGTCTGCTTTGAAAGGAAATACACACTGTTTATTAGGAAAAAAAACACACTGTTTCCATTTAATTCGTCTACTCACAGTTTCTGTACCACATGACTTCAGGCTGGTATTTTTTCACGGTGGGATATATAATGACAGTGCAGCCCAGACTCAGTGTCTCCCCTTCATGACCAAACGCTACGTCAAATTTGTCAATGATGGTTGTTTCAAAGGTAACACCATGCTCAGGGCAGAAACCATCTGGAACAGAGAGGAAAAATCTACTTTATGAAGCTGAAATGACTCAAGTGTTAATTCTAGGAAGCATTTTCTTTCAACTTCCCATTATTCCCATTTCTTTTCCTAGTTGTTTTCAGTAACCTTTGATTTGGTTCATTATCTTAACTTGTGTATTTCTTATGTCATGGGATGGGCCTCATATTGGCAAATATCGACTAAGGAAATATATCTATCATTAATGGCTGAAATTACAACAAACCAAATCAGATCATCCAGTATAGATAGCAAAATGCTCTCTAAAGCTGAGCATTGCAGAGTTTTCATCGTCATATTTTCCCAATACCTTTAAGTATAGTAGTATAGTATAATTGCAGTATAATAGTGAAGTACTGCAGATTTACATTATGCTTTTTTCCCAATTTATTTATCATTTTGAGGCCAAATGTACATGTACAGTATGCAAAAACATCTCACGTGGTTTAGGATCAAGTGGCCCTTCTTCTACACCCTCTTGGAACCCTGCAGAGAAGGGAAGTAAGTCATTTTGTTTTCAGATGATGTCTCTTGTATATCAAGACAAACTGTGAGCGCAAAGTCTACTTCCACACTTCTGAATGATTTTTATTTTTCCTGTCACCCCGTTGCACCCTGTTCCTCTAAGACCATTCATTCCTGGAAAGTACTCACACAACTGTGGACCCCCGCTGCGTTTAAAATAACACTATTTTAAACCTGAACTTTGACCTTTCTCTGAAGTAAACAGGAGCTGCTGCAAAATAAGAACCATATGTGAGAAAATACAGCTACCTACTTTTGACAACAATAGTAGCCACAGAAGAAACTTCCCCTTTGATGTTGAGGGCGGAGATGTGATACTTAGCAGTATCCAAGAAATCACAACTGAAAATAAAACAAATGTGATAAGTGATCAAGATAACTGCGGAAGATAAAACACTAAGGTAATGTGCATTATGGGTCATTAATTTTAAGTGTGGCCATGCAGTGTGTGAGGTGAATGATTACCTACTTCTTGATCTCCAGGGAGTGCATGTTGTAATTGCTTTCAGTGGTATACTTCTCGGAGTGAGCTTTGGCATCAATTAGCACATTGTTCTTGTACCTTGAAGACAGTAGAATGAGTGTTTATGTGTATTGTTTAGGGTCTTTAATTTCAAGAGGAATGTTTGTTTTTATGTCACTCTGCAAAAAATATGTCACTATTGATGGCTTTACATTAAGCCCACAGACTTCTTTCATCAGCCTCTTTTGTTGTTCTTCTAAGTGGGGGAGTAATGAACTTGGAATGTAGCTTACCAAGCAACCCTGGGTTTGGGCCATCCAGCCACAGTGCAGTGCAGCTTGACTGTCTTGCCCTCCCACACTGTCTGTCCACGGGGCTTGACAATTAACTCTGGAGGGTGTGTCAGGCTGTCTGGGTTCATTTTCTTACGGAATTCAGACCATTCTTCCATCTGCAATAGGAAAGGGAACCCGTGTTAAGATGTGTGTAAAAAAATATAGATCAGTTTAACATGGCTTTTTAACAAGAGGAGAATGAAGAGGATTCACCTGCTTGCCAAGTTGCAGACGGTCAGCGGATTCCCTGACATGCTTTGTTCTGGTTTTCTTCTCAACTTTAACCTCCATGGACTCCCTGGCCTCTCTAACAAACAGGTTCCTCATGGCCACATAGTTAATCCCCTCCTCTGTGACGTCTTCCTCCTGGGCATCCACCAGGCCACGAACCACATCATGACTGAAAGAATCCAAAATATGATGTGAGAACATAAAAAACTCTCATTCAGTGTTCATAACTACAACAAAAGCTGCCCTGAATTCAACAGATTCTTCACTTACTTGGCTCGAAATACAGGAATGACGTAACCAATAATTTCTTTGTCCTTGTCCATTGCCAGGTAGGTGTGTTTGGCTCTCTTAGGTAGCGGGCTCAGTTTAACCCCCTCCTGTCCCTTCTCTGTCTTCACAGAGGTCTTCAGGCTTAAAGGTAGGAGATAGCCATCAGATTAAAATAGATTGTCTGGTTTTATCTGTGCAGCTAACCTTCATTCTTCCCAGAAATGATTCAAATTACACCAATGAGCTGAACGGTCCTTCATTATAAGTCATTTTCAAATTGTACTGCGCTTATATACACTTTCAGTCACAGCAAATATTTAAAGTGTAATTCCTGAAGAAAATGGTTTGAAACAAATGCACTTGCAGTGGCAATCTGTTTTTGGAAGTTACCTGACCTCTTTACAGAAGATTTACTAAAATGTTTTTTATCTATGGGAATAAAGTGCAGTGGTCAGAAACAGCATATTAAAGATGGAGAGAAATGAAAGATCGACTTGCATTGCGCTGGTTTCAATCAAAAAAAATTTTACTTACAAACCAAACACTGCAAAATGAATTCAGATTTTATAGTGTGCTTTTGGAAAAATAAATAAATAAAATGACACCCTCATGGTGACATAGAAGGAATAAATAAAACTTAAAGAGTTATTTTGAGGCTGCAGTTTATTGGTTGTAATATATGTTTATGTAACTTTTTTGTTGGTAATAATAAACAAAAATAACCAGAAGAAAAAAATGTGGCACTGCTGTATTCTAAAAAAAACATGGACAGCATCAACTGTATAGCTGGGTGCATATATACCTCTTTAAATAAAGGTGCTTGTTATATAAAGCCATATGCAGCTGATGCTTTAGTCTAGTTACTTAGAAAAGATGATGCATTTCCTTCCTTCCTCTGGGATTCTGAACTATTCTGCTCTCTGACTCATTCACCTCATACCTACTTTTGGCCCGCAGGATTTATAAATGGAACCAGAGCTGATGGATATGCAACAAGGTGAAAAGGTTCATTTTAAAGCACCGCTTTTACTCAAAGTTTCTGCCAAGAGTGCCCTCGCTTATTCATCCAGACTGGAGGAGAGCTGGAATATCATGGTGTTGGTCAGCTCTATTTCAAACCGGCAAAGCAGGATCAAGTTAATGCAAGGGTCTCACACACAGCAGTGCACAGCAGTGATATATAAATGGCAAAAGTCTCATAAAAGACTTCCACAGTATCAAGAAATGACTCTTGCAGCTAACTGACCAGGTGCATTGAACAGGGAATCAAAGGGATGAAGTGTTTTATCTAGCTTAAACGTGTGACTTAGTATTTTTGAAATAAATAAACAAATAAAATGCATGCATATTCTGACTTGCAGTGTGTGGAAACTGGTCCAAGGGGTGTCAACCTTCTAATGCAAACCAGCAACAATTTTCCGACTTCCATATAGTTTTTTTACAGTTGGCTCAATGCCAGCGTCTCATATTGTGTGCACAGAATTAGCTTAGTTGCCAATAAATATATCTGGCAGCCCTTCACCACAGCTGAAATTCTTTCCTTGACCCGTTTTAGAAAGCCAAACAGGTTCCAACATGTACAACAAGGCCCTCAGCATGAAGGACAAAGAAACTCTCACCATGTTACATGGTGACAAGCGTTAGGAAAATACATTAAACAAATCTGAAGTGCTGTACCCATGGGTTTAAACTCATTTGAAACCACAACCTGAGCCTTATATATGCATTCTTATAAAACATTTGACAATACTATTTAAAATGAATAAAAATCTTGGTCTTCGAAATCATGAAAATGCTGAACCGTGTCACCCATAAAGAATGCTGTCACCTGGGCACAGATAAACTTATGCAACTTACAGGCTCCAGTGATTTCTCCTTGGTTTTGTAAACATCTATGCAATCAGACTAAAGTGGAGAACATTAAGGTCATCAGTGCATCTCATAGGAAGATTAAGATGTTCTTGATTAATCTATCATGTTTGCAGTTTCCCTCTGGGATTAATAAAATATTTTTAAGTTAATTCATTTTTAAGCCAATAGACTAAAAATAAAGGGGATAAACAATTGATTAATCAAACTAAATACTTAGTATATTATCATAGAAATCTAACAGAATGACTTATGTCAACGGTATTCTCAGCCAGAAAAGTATTTCGGTATTTATGTTCTGACATTTCTCAGAAAAAATAGCTAGATTCTGCTTGTGTCATTGCATTAATGGTGTTTTGTATTTATAAGGCACTAGAACTGCCAGACTTCAGACTTATGATACAAATGATTCTGTATCAACAGAACATGCTTTGCCTCTTTTGGTACACATGCAGAGCACTGAACTTGTACAAATATACTAAATTCTGCCATCTTGAAGCAAAATTAGTTTGAGACTTTAACTCTCCTCTAAGTATAAGAATAAAAACACTCTGGATCAAGATCTGGACTGACATCAAAAGTTGATAATGTCTAAGTTGGACTATGCCCCATCTGTGCTACAGATTCCATGTAAATCCATCTATAACCTCTGGAGATATCCTGATACAGTAGCAATCATACAACCTTATAGACAAAGATAACTGAGTTAAAAACAGGACCTAGACCTACTCAGAACCTAGTCTTTAGTCTTAGTAAAAAGAAAAAAAAAAGCAGAAAAACAACAGTTTCAATGGGAAATGTAAATAAAAGTAAGTTGTTTCAATAAAACTGGATTCACAAATGGGAAAGGCCACTTTACAACAGCTTTAAAAAAAAGTATGCTATATATTAAATAAAATAAATGCTGATGTCATAGAATATTTGCTTCAGTCAGTGTCTGCTGTCTATGAAACTATGAAACACATTTTGACCTACATGCATCTTCCTTCCAGCTACTGAACACACTCCAGGCTGTAAGGAAAGTGATTAATATTTGAAAGAGGTCTGTTTTAAGGCATTCATCATGTCTGAACTCATGGAAATGGTAGGCTGCATCTGAAGAAACCTGCTTTTTATTTCAGTATCATCCATCTTTTGTTGTAACCGCTTCACTCTCACCCCTCTTACCGATGGCTGGTGGTCTTGTGAGTGGAGAACGCCTGCTTGCTAACGGACGACTTGGTGCTCAGGTAATAGCTGCTCTCATAGTGATGCTTCTGCTGCTGCTTCTCCAGCTGTTGATGCAGCTGCTGTTTCTGCGTCACTTGTAATGATCCTGACATCCTGATGGCCACTCCGCCAACTTATAATCAGACTTCTTTATTCTACCAGCTCTGTAAATCAATCTCACTGTTATCATTATAGATTTATTTCTCAGCTAGGGGTTAGTTGACAGCAGAGGATGGTAATTAGATATTAGGAGTAGTGGTTTAGAGAATTAGCTACTACTCGAAAAGGTTTTCAAATATTTTTGTTAGGATTAATTTTACTTTGTGATAGCAGCTGATGTGTTAGCTCTACTTTAATCTACATCTACTGTGTTAAATGAAGCAGCTGGTACTAAGTTATCTATGGCAGCAGTGATTCTCAATAGCCAACTTTTCTCATTGTTATAATATGTTTGTATAGATAAAAACTTAACCTAAAGTCAGATGATCTACATGAGAATTATTTAAAAATAATTTGTCAGTAACTAAAAAGTGGTAAGATTTTAGCATTTTGAAAAAAAAAAAAAAAAAGTAAACCAGTTTGCAAACTTTGGGTGATTATATCTTGATGCTATGCTATTTGGGAGTAAAAATTGTTGGTGGGATTAAATTTGCCTAAACAAAAGTAAAAAATATTTCTTTTTTCAGTTAATAAACAGAAAAAAAATAAGAATCATGGACAGACCAATAAACAGATAGACAGGGCCTAAGGAGTTAGGGCCTCCTGGTATAATGAAAGAAAAGATTTTACAAACAAAAATACAAAAAGAAGAAAATTGAATGTCAATGCAGAGAAAAGACAGAGAGGAAAAGTAGAGATGCAAAATTACCAAAACGTAATCATTAAAAATGGACAGGAAGCTAAAATGAAAAGCGAAATGAGCAATCAAACGACAGAAATGATCACAACAGACATGCAAAGCCACTATAAATATGTAAATTCAAAGTGAGAGGTAATGTGAGCATCAATGACTCATATAAAAAGCAGTGACCAAATTGAGATGTACAATCAAAATTAGACCAAATGTGGCCTTGTGATGCAAAATGAGCAATATTTTGCAAAATTGACAAATAGGATGGCAAAAGTGGTTCCAAAGAAAATAAGCAAAAAGAAACATTACACATAAGCAACAACAATTAGGTTAAAAAACAATGTCATTACTATGTATGATGTCCCATCTTGTTTGAATTCTTTGTTGTGTTGTTCTTACTCTCAAATGTAAATGTTTGAAAAAAGCGTCTGCTAAATGACTAGAATAGAATAGAATATGACGAACCTTTACACATCTGTGCCCTGGGGGCCGCTGTTTCACAATCTGTCCATGATCACATAGAGGGAAATTTATGACATGTTGGAATAAACAAAAATGGCACAAATCATCAGAACTGACGGCCATTGGTTTAACAGTTAATCAGCTAAAATGATCAGAATTAATGGGTATAGCTCAGGTTCAACACAATGAAAAAATGTGCAGCTCAGAGAGAAGACCATCATGATGCTGCAGAGCAGTACACTGGATCTGTAGTTCATCTGGAAAATATGACTATAAACAGCAGAAATGTTTTTTTGTCCTAGCTATGTGGTTGAGGAACCCTTTTTTGCAAGCAGTATTTGTCACAAGAACTACAAATTCAGCTCATTAGTGAGACTTGAGCATACACAACGCAAAAAGTGAGCAATCTGGGTCATAAAAGCTATTTAGGAGAATATAATTGATTAATAGATTACTTTGATTAGATGTTTCACCACACTAATACATGCAGTGTAATCTACAAAAACATATCAAAATGAGCAATGACTTGTTAGTTTAGGAGGCAACAAAACTGATTAATTAACACAATATCTAATTAATGAACAAATATGGATAAAGTGCAAGAAGGCCTCAGGCCCTGTCAATTCAGGATTTTGAAATATACAAATACATAATCTAGAACAACAATTCTTCATTAATAGAAGAAGCTGTCAATGATTGAAACCACTCACCACAAATGAAAATCCACCAATCCACAACTGATAAAAATTGGGAAAATGATGTCCTATTCCAAAAGTAGCTAAAGCAAGTTCAGATCCAAGCAAAGCAGCAGGGTGAGGGGCAGTGGACAGGAGGCTGTCCACAGAACAAAAATAATGCTGCCACTCGGCAGAATGTACAAGACACCGTCAGGACCTTTTAAGGCTGGGGTAGCTTTAAATTTAGACCGTGAGACCATTAGAAGGGCCACACGAGCCTCAGGGCCCGGCCCTCTGCTGGGCTGGTTACAGTACTTCAGAGATGAACTGGCATCTCAAATGCTCTCCTGGCAAGGCACTGATTCCTACCACGTGTTCACCAGGCAAATTTTATGGCAGAGATGCGCTACAATGTAAAGAAAAGAAATCCTTAAGAATTTCTTACAACTAAAAGTTCAATTTCCCACCTTGCTTGTTCTAAAAGCATATTGTAATTCAGCTTTTTTTTTCTTGTAGGATTTAATTTGAAACTCCGAGCAGTTTAAACACGCAGGTTTTTACTGCCATCTAGCGGTGATGGATATCAACTAACACATGGAATGGAAAAACATAAAGAAATCATTAAAACATGGCTGAACTTTTTTTTTTTATTTATTTTTTTTTTTTTTTGGCTAAACAGGAAAATTATCGTACCCTCACCCAATACTATTTAACAATTTCATGTGTGTTAATGTATAATATCCCGAAAAGAATAAGAAGAACAGGAAGAAGGGAAGGAGAAGAAGATGCAGGCGTGACAATGGAATATTCCAGACCGTTGGTTCCTTCCAGAGTGGTCTAATGAGCTGTAGCTTCCTTCTGATTGGCCAATTTTGGAAACAGGAACTAAAACGTTGATGGTTCTACATCATTTTGTTGATGTGTTGATACCTGTTTGTACATCTTCTAGGCTGTAGCTTCAAATTTTCTTCTGAGGTGGGTTTTAAATGTTTTATCTGTCAAGCGTACATCGAGATAACATATTTTAAGGAAACACATGGCTGTCTTCCTTTCATTTAATCTCTATGAGCACGCTAAGGCTAGTTATATTAACTAGTTTTGTAGGTCAAGAGGGGGCTAGCGGTAAAAATAAATAAATAAATAAATAAAATAAAATTTAAAAAGCGTTTTAATTATTTCTTTGGAAGGGTGGTTATATGAAATACGCCGAGTAGCATTTATGTCACGCGATTAATGTAGATAATAACTAAAATATCAATAACCACTCGATGGTACACTGTCCAAGTTTCATGATGGAAATGTGTCAGAGTCCCGCTGCTAAAATTAGCTGAGATGTATTAAGACGAATGTACAGCAAGCTAGTAAACTGCTCTATTTACAGATACACATCGTAATGTGAAAAGTGTTTGATGATTGATTAGATGTCCAGCACTGCTTTTTAAAAAGTTAACATTATGGTGCCCCTGCAAGGCAAGTTTTGGGGAGGCACAGTGGGGGCATTACCAAAATGGCCTATTTCTCAGCCTTTTACAAAAAATAACCTGTGCCCTGTGTGCAGTAATTGCTTCCAGACTTCCATCCTGCTGCTTGGTCACACCATAACTTAATCCATAAAGGTAACTAAACTAAATTAGTTGATTTTGTTGCTCAACTGACAGCCACAACATAATTTATTCTAGGAAGGAGAACCTACCAAGCGCCAATATGTCAAGCAAAAGAGCCAAGGGGAAGAACACCAAGAAACGTCCTCAACGTGCCACTTCCAATGTGTTTGCTATGTTTGATCAGTCTCAAATCCAAGAGTTCAAGGAGGCTTTCAATATGATCGACCAAAACAGAGATGGCTTTATTGACAAAGAAGACCTTCACGACATGCTTGCCTCATTAGGTACACTTATTATTTGTTTAGACATTTTGATTTGGTAGCATGTAAATGGTATGCGATTACCAAACAATCCAGAGCAGCTCTTTAACCTTTTTCCATTTTCCAGGTAAAAACCCCACAGATGAGTACTTGGAGGCCATGATGAATGAAGCACCAGGCCCAATCAACTTCACGATGTTCCTGACCATGTTTGGGGAGAAGCTGAACGGCACGGATCCAGAGGATGTGATCCGTAATGCTTTTGCTTGCTTTGACGAAGAGGGCACAGGCGAGTTTTAACTTTTCTACATTAAATAAATAAGTTATCAGCTCATTCTGCATGAACACACCTCATGCTGTCTGTCAGTATTTCATCAGACGGAGGGCTTACAAGACAAGCCTTGTATCTGTGTAGCAGTTGTTGATATCACTCCATCTAATATTTTCTTAAATCACCCATTTTTTTAACAGTGTTAGCATCAACTCTTGCATATTCATAAGATTGAAACATGTTTTTACAGGTGTGATTCAGGAGGAGTACCTGCGGGAGCTGCTCACTACAATGGGTGACAGGTTTACAGATGAAGAGGTTGACGAGCTTTTTCGTGAAGCGCCCATTGACAAGAAAGGCAACTTTAACTATGTAGCATTCACGCGCATCTTAAAACATGGTGCAAAAGACAAGGACGACTAAAGGTGGAGGTGGTACCATATGCCATTCATTCTGCACTCCACGTGTATCCTTTAACAGGTTTCCATTCAGTTTAGATGGGCTTCATGCCGTAGTTGGCTCATGAAAAATTCCAGTTAAATAACCTGACGAAGGTCATTTGTTTAAGCTGCTTGTTGGACCTTTTGGTTTTCCACCAGTCCTACTTTTAAAGCTCATTTACACATGTGTGACGACACCACTACATGGTTCTTGAAAGTAAGTGTGTAAAGACCCTCATGGATAATGCTGGAAATAAACTGACATAAAATGTCTTATTGTGACTGAATCAGTTGCAGAAAATGTAAAGTTTTAAGATTAAATTGTGTTCTGGGATCAATCACCAAGCCTGTATTGATTTTTTCCTAAAGTTTTATTTCAAAACAAAGGATAATGGATATGATTTGTAAGTCTTGTGGTTTAAAGCAATAACAATTCAACACTTCACACAATTTTCAAAGACACATTTGCATGGGATCAGACACTTCAAAAGGTGCTGGTGGTCATGGAGTGGTTCTGTTGTGATTTCCATTGACAATACACATTCTTTTGCCCTTTTTATTGACCAGCTTTAAAAAATGAAGTATATTTTTATAGGGCTGAACATGGCTGTGAATATACTTGCTTTTTATATGTTAGTTTATGATGGCTACCTTGCCTTTCCTGCATGTTTGTAAAGTCTGTTGTGCACATCTTTAGAAATGGCATCTTGCATATGTAAAAAGCCATCTAGGAATTACCAGGTGGCAACCATTTTTGAGGGATTATCTAACTTATTTTATTTAATGGTTTCAAATAGCATTTACAATGCAAAAGGCCCTGCTGTATTTGGGCCCCCAAATGAATATTAACCTATTACTAATGATGTGCCGATCATACCAAAATATCAATACTACCGATACCAGCTTTTCAAGTTCTAGAATTGCTTTTTTATGTTAGAATATCAATATTTAATTGATTTTGGGTAAAGATGCAGTCTATCATGAACTGGAATACAGTACAAAGTAACTGTAATATCAAGATCTTCTCTAAATTCTACCCAATTGTAGGGAACTACTTTTTCCATCTGCAAAAGTCAAATGTGAAATGGCCCAGTGATGGGGCGCAGCAGCGCATCTCTCTCTCGCTCAGGCCGTAGAATCACGTGTGGAGCAGAACAACAACGTGATGTATGATGTGTGTAGGAAGACAAACAGGTATTGTAGCAACACCACAAATCTTAAACATCAACCATAAAAGTATATAATTAAATTATGATGAGGAAGAGGAGGAAATTAGTGGGACAGGTGCTGCAAGGGTGAGACACGTCACTCTTGGGAGTCCTTTAATGCCGATACTGGCTTGTACTTTACTTGGTATCGGATGGGAAAGAAAATGAGTGGTGCACATCACTACCTTTTACTGACCACCTTTCTTGTTTCTTTCTTTGTCTTTTACATCCTGAACCTGAAGTTCTCTAAAGTCAGACTTCACTAGTGTTCCCCCTAGTGCAGGGGTGCCCAAGGTCGGTCCTGCAGATTTTCCAATGTTCCCTGCTTCAACACACCTGACTCAAATGAAATAGATCCAACAGCCTATTATGTTTTGCACAATGACTTATCAATTTGAGTCTGGTGGTTTTGGAGCAGGGACACATCAAAAACCTGCAGGATTGTGGCCCTTGAGGACCGGAGTTGGGCACCCCTGCCCTAGTGGAATCCTCCAGTGACAGTATGTTAATAATTATGTTGAAAATTGAGACAACTGCTGTTCAAGGTTTAAAGCAAGTACATTAACAGTCAGAATGCCTGGAGTGCAGTATCTTGTTTTTTTGTTTGTTTTTAATGGTCCATCTGTGGAACAGATGCAGTTTCCCCACAACAAATAAACACTGCAAATGCAGGTGAGCATGGTTGGATTCTTTTTTCCAAATTCCCCTTCCCATCCTTCCGTTCCCTCTGAGGTCATGTGCAAGTGTTTAGGAGAGGGTCCCCTTGACCCCCACCTCACATCCAACACCTTTACAGTTAAAAAGTACAACAAATATTATTTAGCATCATTTAGTTCTTAGAATGGGAGTTAAGCACCTCAGCTTAAATGTTTGCTGTTATAACAAATAACTGCTTGTAATTTTGGTACTTCAGCAATTACAGAATAATGCTAGGGCATCCACATAATTTTGGCCTCATGGTAATCACTAAAGTTGGTGCACACAAAGAAAAATGTTACTTCATATTTTATAATACCTGATGTCACATAGTTGCACTGCATCTCTGATCTGTTCCAAAACGCTCCGATTATCAGTCTCAAACAGCACTTCCCTGGGAATCTGTCCGCAAGGCATTCAGCATCTTTCTTTTCACATAATTCTTTGTTATGAAGGCTGTCTCCTACACATCAACAATAAATAAACCTGGATCTGCTTCACAGTTAAAGCTTACTGTACACCTCACCATTGCTCACAGAGCAACATATAGCACACATTATTGGAGACTTGACTACTCCGCCAGAGCCAGGTTTTTCGATTGGATCCTTGATAGATGGTCTGATATACATGCCTCGATTCTGTCACACTGGGCAAGAAAATCCTATGAGCATTAAAAGAAAAATAGTTATTTCTCTTGTACATTCTTGTTTTTAATTAAAGTATGAATGTTTTGCTAGTACACAAGCTGACCTGCACTGTCTTTACAAGTCCCTTTTTCTTCATTCTGCAGTCATTAAAATTCTCTGGCACACTCTGTTAAAGAAAAATGCAGCTCGTGGTTAGTCATTAAGGACACATAAATAAAATACATAAAGATAAATACCAAAGCCAAAATATATTACCATGGCATCTATCTGCTCCAGGATCTTCATGAACTGCTCAGCTGCTATTTTCACTCTGTGGTCTAGTTTACTCAGCGCCTCTGCCTGGAGGTCTTTGGCCAGGAAGCCCTGTGAGGAAAAACAGATTTCACCACTAATATGCTGAAAAAACAGATGCCAAATACTTGATAAGTCATAATCATTTCTTACATTCTTCAGTCCAGTTAACTCCCCGTCTACCTTCTCCAGCTTTTTAGCCATCTGCTCCACTGATTTTTCAATTTCTTTCAACTTCCTCAGTTCAGCTTCTTCTTCAGGACTGTTCTGTTGTTACATTATTGTCATTACGTCATAATACACATAAACCCATACTAGAGACAAGACGGGTGTAAAGCCCTTACCCGCTTTCCAATCATCATGAGTTTGCCACCTTCTTTTATTCCATAGCTGGAGAGACTCTCCTCCATGTCCTTCAGTGATTTCCCTGGATGAAAATGAAGTTTAGAACTGGATATGTTAGAAGACAATAAAGCTCATTTGGGAATTAAAGATAAGTATGAGCAACAGCAACAGTCTACCTTTAAAAATGAGTTTCTGTGAGGTGGGAGGGACACCAGTGACTTGACAAAGAGCATCTGATAGGTCTTTAACAGTAGGTCCCTTTCCATCATCTTGGTTTGTTAATGTGATACTGTGCTTCGCTGAACCTGGAGGGAGAGAAAGAGGACAAAAGTATATATATATATATATATATATACATATATATATATTCTAAAAATAGGTGATGATTTAAAAAAAACACATTGGTAAATCTTCCTCCTCTTAACAGCGAAACCTCATTGTGGGTAATGTATAAGATTAGATTAGATTAGATTAGATAGAGAAATTCACTTGTTACAGCAGCTCTTGTTATAGAATAAAGTGCAGAAAGATTATAGAATAAAGTGCAGAAAGAATAATTGCAAGACATTAATAATATTTCTCTAAATATTCTTCAAAAAAGAAAGGATTTGCTAAAGTAAATTGGTACGTTGTCAATAAAATATTAAACTTAAACAGCTGTATTTATTTATCGGTCATTTTATCCAAAATAATCCATGATATTTAAATAAAACTCAAGCTTACATAATTTTTAAACCTACAGGTTTAAAGTCTTAAATTCAATATGACTGTAAAATATTCACTGGAAGGAAACTTTCCCTTTAGGATTAAAAAGTTTATGTCGAAAACGAAGTAGATTTAATGACAAGTTTGAGATTAAATAAGTTATTGGTAAGTAAATGGTGATGGCAACATTAGCTGAGCATTTCTAAACTGTGGTTGACGGAAAAAAATGGACATTCCTCCCTCTACTTTTGGATTAGTTTAATGGAAATCCATATTACCGTATGCCACTGTCAAAGTAAGCGTTGGTCGTGACATTTTGCTTTTTTGAGTCCGTCTTGTATCACAACATAAACCACACGGCTAGCTAGGTAGATTGCTAACCACTTCCGGTGAACACCGGAAACATTTGCTTTATTTGAATTTTTTCTTCTTCTTCTTATTCTTTTATTCATACTGAGAATGTGTTCACTGCAAGCAAAGAAAAGTATTTTGATGAATACATATAAGCATGTTTTACTATGTGTCATTTGCAAAATGCGAATAATGTTCGACGTTTTATTTGTGACATGGTACAATTTTGTATCTAAATCATGTTTCTAAAATTAACTCCAAGTTATGAAAAGCACACAGAGCTCGTACATTCCTGGTTAATTTTTTTTCCAGGAGGGGTCCACCTAACGCCTAGCTGGCTCTGTGGCGCAATGGATAGCGCATTGGACTTCTAGTCTAGCACTTGAGAAGTGATTCAAAGGTTGTGGGTTCGAGTCCCACCAGAGTCGGACTTTTGATCAATTCCGAAGCCTGACAAAACTTCCTGACCGTGTGTTGTTGCTTGATTAACATATCTTTGCTTGATTTCTTTATATGGATATATAGTTCTCATAAAAAGATGATTCCACAACAGTATAAATAACAATGAAAACAAAGAGATCAACATTCTTCCAAACAACACAATAAACACCAAAGTCTGATTTGATTATACATCCTGTCAAAAGTAATGTGTTTTTAAACAATATCAAGATACATACACATTTTTTTAGGTTTTAGGTTAAGAAGGTTTACAATGTAGCCATTGATTAAATACATTTTATCTCTCTCTCTCTCTTTAAGGCAGACTCAAAATTATACATAGATGAAGGGATGTTGCTCATTACATATCTATCCAACACTATAAGTGGCTTAATGCAGGACCATAATCAGTCAGCAGCTCGAATGTAGACAAAACAAAAACACAAAACCCCACAAAGAAAGGAAAAACATTGATCAATAAATCTACAGTGCAAGGTAAATTTAAAACACATTTTTTATTTTGCATGTTTTTAGTACCCCTGCAGATATTTTAAACAGGCCAAGTTTGAATCACCTCTACAACTGGAAACCCAAACAAAATGTGAATGACTACATAAAACACACAACTAGTTAAATGTACAAATAAATTAAAGTTAACACTGATGAAAGACACTGAAGAAGTCTGTGATACTGACAGGCGGAAAATAAGGGGAATAATGTTTTAAAAGAGGTTCAGTATGTTACAAGGCCACATGCTAGCATGGTAGTAGTAACCATACACAACCCAACACCAGGACAGCTTCAAAATTGTAGTGTTCTCAGCTCAAATGGTTTTGCATGTATAAATGTTACTCTACATTAAAAAAGTGTTAACAGTTGAAGTGCAGTTGTTTATTTTAATCATCTCTTTATTTATGTAGCGGGAATCTGCGGCAGGCCAAACTCGTCCACCAAAACTCCATCCTGAAAGCAAAAGAGGAAGAAACAGAGTTACTTGGGGGTGTTGTCATGTTATGTGGTTATTTAAAAAGCTACAGGCTGTTAAATGCTAATAAAAATTTTGTGAACACCAGACTGCCTTTTATTTTCTGACTCTTCTGTATTTTCATGACTCTTCACTCAGAGCCTTTAATGTCACATCAGATACCCCGAGCACTGTGATTTGTAGACCGTCACCTTATTTGTCTTGCTGTCACTGGGGATTCCTTCAGGGATACATGGGGCAGCTGAGGCTTCATCCAAGTAGGAGCTGTCATCGTCCAGCAACAGCTCATCACCCAGTGCATCCAGCTCTGAAAAGACAGTTATAGTATGTTGTCTCTGTGCAACATGTTGAGTTTGGGGGTCTTGAAACACTAAGAAAATAGCAATTATTAATCCTAGTGTAATTACAATGTTATCTCATCAGTAATCGTAATGTGCTCTGCTCTGTTCAGTGCATTACTCTTCATCTGCTGCATGATTTATGTGCAGGGTATTCTTTTCTTACATGGCTTGGAAGAAGACAGAACAGCAGGGTAATAAGAAATCTGCCGTTGACACTTTTCTACTAATTAGCTGTGATTATTCATTTTAATTTGCTTTTAGAAACAAGACTGGCTGACAAAGTGAAAACAAAGCCAAAGTTTAAGGTTTACCTGCTTCAAGATCATCCTCATCAATCTCTGGAGTACCGTAGCTGCGGCTCAGGGCTTCCTGCACCTCGTTGGCTTCTTCCATCATGTCCTCCAGTTGGTCCTGTAAGTCCTGGAAGCCCAAAAGCTCACCTTTAGTGTCAGAACTCTCCTGGCCTGCATAGTTTTTAACATTAACTCTGACTGTGAGTTGAACAAACTGTCACAGTACAGCTATGGGTCCTGTTTTGTTTTCTTGTATTGCTCCTTGCACCCACCAGATGTCCTCAGTCTTGCAGTGTGATCTCAGTCACAGGTCTAACACACCCATCTCACCTCCTCCCAATTCCCACTCAGGTCCATCTATGTATAGCCCTTTCCCATTACATGACTAAACTGAATACGTAACACCTCTGATACAGTCACCACACAAGAGTAAAAGTAATTTAAAGAGCACTGTGCACCATTTACAACAATTACAAGATAGTTACAAAATGGCGCAAAGAAAGATCTCTACTGCAGGCAAGGTCATATATATATATATATATATATATATATATATATTGAAGGCTGTAAAAATCAGATCATTCTTATTAGCATTACTTGCCTTTTATTGCCAATGGACAAGAAAAAAGGTTTAGAACAAACATACGTCAATCTGATCAATCTTGACGTCCTTGTAAGCCCTTTTCATATCTTTTGCACCAATCTTCATGGCCTCCACCTGTGAACAGTAGATGGGTAAAGAGAAAGTATATTTAGTCACAGCCAGAATCATCCATCTTTTCAGGTGCTTTACTGGTAAAAGCACATGCTGACAGCCATCAAGACAGCTCTGTGTCTGCAGATCAGTACCATGCAGCTGTACTATGAAGCAGGATTAGTGGCTTAGTGGGGTAACTTAGGGTTCAACTCTGTGTTTTCAGTGTCATAAAGGTGGTTCATTTCTTGGCAGGGTGCTTCACCGCTCAAGCTGTTCACCTAAACTGCTGAAGTGGTTAAGCTTCAGATAAGAAAGGAGCACAGACTCATTCATTCATTTTCTGTACCACTTAGTCCAATTAAGGGTCGCGGGGAAGCTGGAGACAATTAACAGGCGAGAGGCAGGGTACACCCTGGACAGGTCGGCAGTCCATCAGAGAGACAAACAACCATTCTCACTCACACTCACTCCTAGAGAGAATTTAGAGTGACCAATTAACCTAACATGTAGTGCATGTCTTTGGATGAGCACAGACTTTTCTGTCAAATTCAAAAGTTTTCCTTGATGTTTAATTTCAGGTTGCTTCAAATTATGAACATTTTATAAGACATCCATTTACACAATAAAAAATAAATGAAATAACTGGAAAATCAAAAACATTTTTTCGGAATTTTCTAGCCTAGATAACAACTTAGACATGTGCAACAGGGCTGCAAATAAGGACTATTCTAATGGTCGAGTAGTCATAAACTATTAAAACGACTAGTCGACCAATTGGATTATGTTTCTCATAATTATTAAATGGATCTTATTTCACTTTCAGCTTTGAAATCTTGTGTGAGGTTGTTATGTAAGTCCAACATGCCTCCTCTGTAAATGTTCAAGCATTGCAGACGTACTTCTGTGGTACGTAAGGTCCGCTTTACAAATCTCACACCTATTTATTTTATTTTGAAAGTTTAACATAAGTTATTTCAGCCTGTTGATGTCCTCTGCCACCGTTCTATTCCCTGGTCGGCCGCCATATTTTTCCCCTGGCGGACTTTATTGCGCATGTGCAACTCTCAGCAGAGATAAGAAAAGAAGACGACGTCTCACTCTGTATTTTTTTTTCTTTGCGCATGTGCATTGTGCAACTCTCAGCAGAGAGAGAAGACGACGATGTCTCACTATGTATTTTTCTTTGTTTGTTTTTCTTCTTTGCCACTATTGTCAACAATGTCGACTAATTGTTGCAGCCCTAATGTGCAACCATACCCATCTACTGCCTCTTTTTAGCATGTTTTAATGCAAGGATTTTTCAGCATCAGTAAAGCTGGGGGGACTTAGCAACTTAAAAACAAGCATCATAATACCACTGAGCTGCATCCCAACTGTCTGGGTTTGTTAGACAAGATAACCAAATAAATGTAGGAGCTGTTGAAGCTGCTTATTCATTTAAGCTCCAGATTTAGAGAAATCTGGGTGGCATTTATCAACTATCTACTATCAAAACAATAACCCAAAATCAGTACATGTGAAACAATGAGCCCAAACAGCGCATCAGGTGTCTAGCCAAACTTATCTGGAGTGATAAAAAGTTCATAAATCTAACAGAAAGCCACGCTGCTTAGTGTCCTGTTCAGCTGTGTGCCTCTTACTGTTGTTTTTGTGTCCTTTAAGGTCTGGATTGTGTAGTTTGCCTGCTCCATATTAAATGATTGCTGAGCCAGCTGCTCCCTTTGACCTTCATACCTGTTAAAGAAAAATACAGCAGCCTTTGAAACATGTATTTTGATCTGTTTTAAGTTCAGTTCTAATTTCACTCCCACCAAACTCGACTGGTGAGGTTAATACTTCATACTCACTTTTGATAGTCAATGCCATGGAATTTGTTGTTCATCTTAAACGATAATTCAATGAATATGTTTTGGTTCTGGAAACTAACTAACTAACTAACTAAATAACTAACTAACTAACTAAATGGATGGATGGATGGATGGATTTTTGAATGGTACTGTATAAGTGTGTGTAATTACTGAAAAACTAATAGTGTAAAATTATTAGGCAGACGTAAAAACAAATAGTTTTTAATGGAACTAATAAGCAAAAGAAAAATGTTATCTTTAAAATTGTTATGTACCACATGTACCCTTCTTTTTGAATAACTACCAGCAGCCTTTGGTCAATGCAGTCTATCAATTTCTTGATATGATCTGTTCACAATCAACTTTTGCTAAAGCAGCTTTGACAGGTTCCCAAATGCTATGCAAAAGAGGCCTATTACCTATTACCTGACGGTAATCTCATATTAGGGCAGAGCCCACATGTTCTCAATTGGATTTAAGTGTCTGGTGAGAAAGGGTCAAGTCATTATTCAGTAATCTTTGAGGTCTTTATTGGCTTGTCAAGCTGTGGACTACATGGTTGTAGATGATGGGAATTTATCCTGCATAAATAAATCACGACTTTAGTGAAAGCTGCAGAAACTGATTTCTAATTTTGCAGCCAATTTTTTTTTTTTTTCAATTTACATTCAAACTAATCAGATCCAACTACATATTCCTTAATGTCAGCAGTCCACAGTATTCTCTTCTTCATTTCATCTTACAAAATTGTGGACAATTTATCTAAACCATGTTCAAAGCTGTTACACTAGAGAACACTGGAATCCTGGTGGAGCCAAGTTTATTTTTAAAATCCAGATAATCTACTCTTTCTTTTTCCTCCATGAGTTTTTTGTAAAAAAAAAACAAAAAACAAAAACAAACAAAAAAAAGAAGTAATTACCCAGAAGTTACACCTCAGTAATTTAGCTATTTCAGAAGAGTTTTATCTGTCTGAAAAGACTCAGTAAAACCTCATTTGGATTGTTGCACCTGAGATAATGAAGCTGCCAAATAATCAAATACTTAAAATAAAGTGCATGCAGTGTGTGTCTCATATTTGTGTTAAAACATGCATTACTGCATATTATAGGACTCACATTCTTTTCTGCTTCAGGACCCTCATCGCCTTCTGTTTCACCATATTCTGCATTAGAAAATAAACAGAAAATATTGATATTTGCCATGTCTGTCTTACAACCTTCGAAATAATTTTAACTTGACATAATACCTTCGAGGGACCCTCTCTCATCTTTTTCATCTGATCCTTATATTTCAAAAGTTCAGCATCTAGCCTGCTTATTTTCTTTTCTATGGACTCTGCTCTGGCATCCACCTTGGAGAGAAGGAGATCAATTATAGGTAATGTTTTCCAGCATCCAGACCACCACAGTGCTTAAATGCTCTGCTTGTGTGTTTGCGTGCATTAGAGTGTAAGACGGTGATAAAAGCTTATGAAACAATTGTGGTTTACAAACACATTACTCTTACACATTCAGGCAAGGGTGGATTAAAAAAAGGCCAGCCCATGTTTGTGTTGTATTTCATTAGAATAAATTAACAGAAGCAGGTGAGCTAGTTAGCACGGTTTACTGCTTTGACTACCCTTTTGTGGCAATGCTAGCTTAATAACAGCACCGTTAGGTCACTTCGTGTAGTCATAAACAACAATACCTCTCGGTCTGACTGTACTCACAGTGCCGATACAGTCCGACAGATTTGGAGGAGGTGCTTTAGGCTTCCCGCGTCCAAATATTCTGTTCATTTTCAAAACGATTTATTGCCTCGGCGCCTTCAGCTTTTCTTAGAACACACAAAAAGCATAAAACGTAAAGGATTCTGCACTGAAGTCACCCGGAAGCAACGGTCTGCACGCAAAAGAATTGGATTGGTTGGCGTAAACGCTCGTGACCATTGAGCGTCTGGATGCGCTGCTGCCTTCTAGTGGTGAGCGGCGGTACTACAATTCTTCGAGGAAGCCTTTTGTCCTCATAGAATCTTATCACCAACCAGTCTTTGTTAAGTCTTCCTTTGCAGATGAATTGTCATAACTATAGGCTTAAATCAGGATGCTGACCAAACTGGTTCTATCTGTGTATGTCAACATGAACTGATGATAATACACAATTGCAAAATATGCCATGTGTATTTTCAGTTACTGATATTTTAAGGGTCACTTAAATACTTATAGATTAACTATTTAGGTACTTTATTCAATTAAGTGCATTGATATAGCAGCATAAAAACATTAAAATTTAATTTATTTAACCTCAAAGTGCAGATATGTTGTTTTTTTGCATGTATGTGTCTGCTATAACTGATATATTTATATATAATGTTTTTAGATAGTTATATATCAGTAGCATCAAAGTATAAATTGTGTTTAACTCTTATAGTGGAATATAAACTAGTTCAGCCCATAACTGACAATATTTAGTGACTGAACTGGTTTTCTCTGACTTGATTAAAAATGAAATAAAACCTTTTTAATTTTCTACATTTTGTTGATGTATGTTTAATGACGACCGGACTCTGGATGGTACACTCCAAAATGTTGATCAGGATTTTTTGCAATAATGTTTGCTGTTTTGTATCATTGTCATGTTGGAGAGTGCAGTGCTCCCCAAGGCCAAGTTTTGCTGCAGGCATGATGTTTCCTACAGAATTTCAATCTTGCCCTGTTATCCCACTTTCACAAGATTGTCTGGCCCACTGGCTGGAGGATAATAATAATGTCTTATCTTTCACCAAACAAAGGCACAGTTCAGACAAGTCTGCATTAGTCTCAGAGTCATCTAACTCAGATTTGATAATTCAAAGCCTTCTTTGTATTCATGGGATTCTCTGAAAAAGCTAATTAAGTGTTTCTGTGTTTCTCTTGGGTCAATTCAAGTTTTTCCTGGGAATGTCTATAGAAATCTACCTTATTCATTATTTGATTTAGTTTCTCCCTTGGGCCCAGAATTATTCTCAGAACTATATTCAAACATGTGGCCTTGATGGGATATGTAATTGGATAGAAGGTAAAGATCAGGTCCTGCGCAGCAAAACCTAGCCCCTGGACAACAGTGTTGCCCTTTCCAAAAAGGTAAGGATCCATAACATAAAGCCGACATGGTTAAAAAACAGTATGAAGGTTGAAGAGTGACTCAGCAAGAATCCAGACCCGAATCTTATTCAACATATATGGGTTAAAACTAAAGATCCGAGTGATGTAAAAGGAAGGTTCTAAAGTCAAAGAAATGGAAATTATCGCACAGAAGAAGTGCTTTAACAACCTTTTGGAGACATAATAAACTTATTAACTATGATATAGTTTCAATTACTGGAAATGACAGATCTTGCCATATGAGTTAAACAAATTTGGACCTGTTTTTATCTATATCTATATCTACATCTACATCTACATCTACATCTACATCTACATCTACATCTATATATCTATATCTACATCTACATCTACATCTACATCTATATCTACATCTACATCTACATCTCAATATCTACATCTACATCTACATCTACATCTATATATCTATATCTACATCTACATCTACATCTATATATCAATATCTATATCTATATCTATATCTCAGATGATACATTTGAGATGAATCATAACATCAGTATAATAAAAGAAAGAGGACAAATCCTTATTTTCTTTTTTGGAAATTTGGAAATGGAAATCCTCCTAAAAAGAAAACAAAAGCCTAAAACCAGTCCTGTTTCCAAGGTTACAAAAATACAGATATTCAGTTTTATCAAATGTTTAAGGATGTGTCTGAATAGCAAACTTTTTTTTTTTTTTTTTTTTTTTTAGTTAATTCTGATTTTAATAAAATAAAATCACATATTATCAATTCCCTGACTTACATTTGCTTAACTGAGGTCTTAAGTCCCATGTAAGATCACACACACACACACACACACACACACACACACACACACACACACACACACACACACATATATACATATATATATATATATATATATATATATATATATATATATATATATATATATATATATATGTATATATATCATATACATCATTCACCTTCTGAAACAGCTCTGCTGAGCATCTGGAGCAAAATGTGTTTATTTTTCCATCATTTCTATCTTTGTCATGTGCTTCATGCAGTAAGTAATGCCTGACAGTTTTCCTTTGAACAATGACACCTGTTGGATCTATAATAGGACCAAGAGCCAATTACAGAACCTGCAATGTGTAAAGGCTTGCTAATTCACATGCATCTTGAGAGACAGCGTAGGGGAAAAGGCAGTAATCTCAGTAATTATGGCTGACAGCTTCATCAGTGTACCTAAGTACCAAATTATTTAATTTCCCTCTCAAAACTCCAAGATTCCCTCTTATCTGTGCACAAATTGGGCTGTCAGCTGCTGTAAAGAGCATCACCTCATCCTGAGGGGTTTTGCAAATGCCAGCTAGTCACAAAACAAGGATCTTAGAAATATAAAAATAAAATAAAAACCTTATAGAAACACTGTGGCCTGGCTTTGCTCCCAAGTGGCTGTCTGTCAGCTTGTACTATAAATTACTTTCTCAGTCCTGTTTCTAGGGTGAAATTTTGTTGTTATGTGCCTCACAAAACTACTATAAATGGCTTTTAGAAACAGTTCACTGCTTTTAATTAATTCATTTTTTGGGTCAGTTATTTCTTTGTGGAAAGTAGAAAAGAAAGCCATCAACAATAACCCAGTCAGTTCCGACAACATCACAAAGTACTGTAACTGCTGCTCAGTGAACTTGGAGTCTTTGGAAAATCTGAGGTTTGGGGTTGGGGGTTTAGTTGGCTGCTTTGCTCAGGTTTTTAACTCAAAGCTGTGTTGTTGGAAAAGGAAATGAGATGCAAATTGTGCTTCAAGAACACAACACATGCTTTGTCGAGCCATCTACCCTGACCTCTACAATATTCAAAGTGATCTTTATTGTCCCACTGATAGAAATTCACTCTGCAGCAAGACTTAACATAATGACAGAATACAATCCCGCAACAATAAATCATAAAGCCAGGACAGGAAAAGAGAGATTTGTTTTTTCAGATAAAAATATACAAGATTCAAGAGTGCTGGTGAAAAAGGAACTCTTCCAAAGAGCTCAGTGCCTTTGAGTATGTCAAGATTACTATTTTATGAAAAGGACACGGATGCTTTTAGGCCTCTAAACATGTTCTCTGAAACCTGACAGCAACAACTAAATCACTGTGATTGTAGCTCAAGTAATCCAACACACACTATACCATTAAGCATCTGCACCTAAATATCAAACTATTTTTTGTGCTACCTTTTAATAACAGCATTACATGTAAGAAAAATGGGTTATTTCCTCTTAGGCACAAGAAATTACTAAAATTATAGATGTGTTATATCAGAAAATAAATGTCTCTGTGGACCTAAGGAAAGCCATAAATCAATTCTGTGGACCTTTTCAAACTTGTTGCAAATATTTCGACACGGTGATCCAGATTACAAATGTAAAGATGTTTTATTTCTCATGTCTCTCTAATGTGAACACAATTTTCATGACAGTGTGTTTGAGTTTGTGTGTCAGAGCAAGGAACATAATGACCACAATGGGGCAATGCTGTTTATATCACTGTGTAGAATACTTCCTTTTTAACAACAGTGTGTAAATATCTGGGAACTGAGTTGGCCAGTTACTAGATAGTTAAATGGTAAACCAACACACATCTTGGTGGAATTGTAGTATCTCACATTCTCAACATCTTTTGCATTATTACAAACTCCTAATAGTTGGGTTGTTCCACTTGAACAATGCAAAAGGAAGTCAAGGGATTGGGACTGAAATGTTTAGCCATAAGAAAACCACTAATAAGTGAGGCTAACTAGAAAAAAGGCTTCAGTTTTGTAGGGAGCATAAAGATTGGACTCTAGAGCAATAGAAGAAGGTCATGTGGTCTGATGAGTCCAGATTAACCCTGTTCCAGAGTGATGGCCGCATCAGGGTAAGAAGAGTGGCTGATGAAGAGATGCAGCCATCATACCGAGTGCCTACTGTTCAAGCCTTGTGGGGCAGTGCTATAATCTAGGTTCAGCAATATTATGTGCCCAATGAGGTCAGCTGACTACCTGATTATAGTGAAATACCAGATTATTTCATTAGTGGATCTTTTCGTGCCTGATAGCGCAGTTATATTTTAAGATGACAATGCCAGGATTCGTTGGGTTCAGATTGTGAAAGAGTAGTTCAGGGAGCATGAGACATCATTTTCAGGATCATGGATTGACTGCGGACTACTTAGCGCATTGATCGAACGCTCCCATCATCAAAATAAGATTTTGGTGAGAATGGAACGGATGGAAATAAATCTTGTGACATTGTAAAGGCTCATTGAAACAGTGAAACAGTGAATGCTGCTGTATTCAAAGCTAAAGGCAGTCCAATGAAATATTAGTGTGTGACGTTTTTTTTCTTTTTTTGTTGTAACTTTTAGCCAGGCAGTGTATGTTTTTTCTTTTTTAATTGTGTTTTTCATACTATCAAAGCACTTTTCCTTGGCGTATCTGTTGGGATGAAAGTCATTTTTTAAATATCCTTGGGCTTGGATTTCATTGCAAATTCTACTGCAAGGTCAGAACACAAAATGCTTTACAATTAATACAACTATCTATGGGCATCTGCCTTTCAGTTAGCCTACTCACCATGGAAACACTACTGGTAGAAGTTGCATGGAGCTAATACAAGACTGAAAAACAGAATGCACGCATATCTGAACAGGAATTAAATTAAGTTATTCTTAAAGAATGTTTTTTAAACCCATTTTACAACTTTATTAAGACTTAGGTGTGCATGTATGTTGCATGTTTTGACATTCAAAGCCCAAAAGTACATAAATGTACATCAAAAATATTCAATAGATACAACAGCAGTACAGTATACACAAATGAGGCTCAGACCTGGGGTGAATTTGTTTATGAATAGCATTAGAATCAAATGAAATCTAGTTACTAAGTCAGGGAAATAATTAAGAGATGCACACATTAACCAAGTGAACACTGAGATGTCCTCTATAAGACTTTGTTAAATATAATATTCTGACATTATATAACAACAACTATAAGTATTAAGCTCAAAAACAGTCAAAACGGAGACTGATTGCTGATCTTAAAGAAGGCTGAAGGCACACAAACAAGGCACAAAACACCTTTTTGCTGTAACTAATGTAAGCTAGAAACATGAAATTTAAACAGATGAATATATCAGTGCTTGGCTTAACATTAAGAATCTATTCAATTAAGTCTAGCTGACTGTGACTGTTACTCAGAAAACAGTCATTGAACAATTACTCTGACAATATACACCCAAGCAAATATCAATGTAAACTGTAAAACTAAATGAATTTAAGATATGCTGTGAGAGAGAGATCCTGTAATTGTGTACATTCACAAGTTCTAAAATAATTAGAAATACTGTTTAATCCAAGAACAGCCCAATGACGTAAAAAGCTGAAGGCATGCATGTCGCCGTTCAAATACCCACCTATTATCACGTCTGTCAGCAGTAAATGTACATGCAAATGCACAGCTGTTTAGTAAAGATGAAAATTTCAGCAGAAATTTAAACTCCTGCTGTCACACAGTTTAGAGTATGTGTACATTATTGTCATTTCAGATTCCTCTGCCCATCTAGTTTTAGACAAGGTGAGAAGATGCTACATCTCCTCAGGGACACGCAGATTCACAGCTGACAAAGTTCAGAAGTGTCCGATGCAACAACAGGTTAACGCAACACAAAGTTCTGCTTTAAAATACGACGTCTGCTTATGTTTTGACAGCGAGGCCTCATCAAAGTCAACCATCTGGTCAAGGAGAAAATACTGCTGTTTACAGAGGATGATCCCTGAGAGGTTATTAAATAGTCTACATATCTATTTCAATAAGGATACACACAAATTTTACACTACCCCAAAGCACTTATTCACACAAAACACAAGCAGCTTGAAACAATGCTCATGATGCATCATGTCCCCAAAACAATCAAGGAAATTGTTTCTTTTAACTCTAAGCCTAAAGCATCAATTGATCTTTTGTGTGTACTACATTATTCACTTCGGTGTGACAACTCTTAGGGCATACCGCAGAAAAGAAATAAAAATAAATGTTAGTAACTACAGAAAATTGTCTTGTTTGGTCATCTTTCATCATCTTTTCATTGCTGATATTAACTATGTGAAAAATTTATGAGTATTTGATCTGGTATGTCAAGCTTAAATTTCCAGCCTTGTCATTAATTATTTTATAATATAAAAAGGTCTACAGTCTTGCTGGACTGTTACCTCAAAGGTAGCTTTGTACTATACCATCTCATTGATTTTTAACCTAAATGCAACTTTAAATTTAGATTTTTTTTAATTAAATTATTAAAAATAAAAAATCCCACAGAAAGACCAACACCAACTACGCTAGTGTGTTTCTATTTATCTAAGACTGTCCAAGCCTTTCTAAGGTTTTTTACTTTTTACAAGTCATCTCTCCCTCCATTTCCAACCATGTAGGAGAAACTATAGTGTCCATTAAAGACTCAGAGGCTCTTTCTTGAGCCAGAGTTTGATTTGTCAGTTTAGAACTATTGTAGAAATATGACGAAAGAACGAAAGTGGATCCATGCCAGCTTTAGGTGATAAACAGTCACAGTAAGAACACTATAACACAATGGCTCATATTCTCATAAGATTCACATTAAAGAAACAAGGTACTGAATACATTTCTGTTTATAGAACTCCCTAAATATTACACAATGGAATCAAAATCACTTGTGCCATACATATGTCTGTATATATAGTTTCAAGGCACAGACATTTTCATTAATTATTACTAAAAACAAAATAAACTGACACTATTTCTGGTGGGGGATTAATAGTATGTGGGGAATTTGGTCAGATCACTTCTTGGTTTTGATGTTTTCGTAGAACTTATTGAGAATACCAACTCTTGCTCAGATGGCAGTGGTGATTTGAGTCAAACACAGATCATTTGAGTCCTCCCAGCTTTGATAAAGCATAGAGGACATGTCCATGGCTAGTCATACGGACCTGGCCTGCTTCGTGTCGCCCCGAGCTTCAGTGGGGTACGTGTGATCCCTCAGGGTGCTTCTAACTCTGCTCACTCCCTGACAGTCACTGTGACCCTGTACTCCAGGGCAGCAAAAGTCCCTGAAGCACCTCTTGAAGTTCTCATCCAAGAACGCATAGAGAATGGGGTTGAGGCTGCTATTGGTGTAGCCCAGCGCCACACAGAAGAAGTAGGCAGCCATGACAGCGGTGGTCTCAGGCACATTGGTTGAAAGCGCTTTGATCAAGATGAAGATGTGGATCGGTGTCCAGCAGACCACAAAGACTGCGACAACCACAAGCACCAGGCGGGTGATCCGACGCAGATTGCGGTCCTTCTCGCGTGAGCCTGACAGAAGGCGCACACTCTTCAGCCGCAGCACCATCAGTGTGTAGCAGACGGTTATGATGATGAGTGGTGCCACAAAGGCAAAGATGAAGACGCAGATCTTCATCAGGGTGTCCCAGTAGGTGTAAGGTTCAGGAAATTGTAAAGCACACTCTGTGGTCCCTGTTAGGTATGAAAAAAAAAGGGGTTACAGAGTAGATTTGACCAAATTAGACATTTTTAACTTTTTGATTTTTTTTTCCTTCTAATTCTGACTGTGCAACTTTAATGGCTAAACCCAACCAGGAAGTGACAAAGTTGTGTTATAATGTGTTTTGTTTCAATGATGCAAAGGCAACTAGCAAAACAGCATCCATAATGGTGACAGTCAAGTTGTAAATAGAACATATTTTTTCCTAAACTGTGATGTGATTGTAAACCTGACCATGTTGGTGCCTAAACCCAACAGGAAGTGGCAAAATGTTTGAATAAAGTATTGTGCTGTCGACTGAAGTCAGAAATGAAAAAAAGCTAAAAGTTAAAATGTTTGTCTTAAACTTGTGTCTTCTTAAAAGAAACACTTGAGAATGACATCTGCTCCAATCCGGAAAGGACTGGTACTTTTGTGATTTGTATTTAAGAGCACGAACAAACAATTTATATGACTGTTTCAACTGGAGGACTTGTTGGTCTGAACAGATACAAAACCTTTGTGTCTAAAAACTGCACCACTAAAGCTTGAATAAAAGCATGTGATGTTGTAGATGTGATTTGAGAGCAAGTTTTTCTGCTTTTGGCAGAACATTGGACAATCACTGAAGGCCAATTTTCTATTAAGCCAGTTTGTTAGTCAACTAGTTAGCATTTAAATTTACATCTTGTTCAAGGAACTGAACCCATCACACGTGATAATTCTGAAAGTAGATGCGCTTTAAGTGTGAGAAATATCATAAGAGTTTCTTTGCAGCAGATGAAAGGTATTTAGTTACTATTGCAGACCATATATAAATAAACTAGCAAATGAGACAAAAAAGGGACTTGCTGCAAAGACTAAGAGCAGTGCAAGGCCAGCATACCATTATTGGTATTAGTGCTGCCGAGGACCATGGCAGGGATCCCAGCAGCAGACGACAGCATCCAGATGATCACATTGATGATCTTTGCTTTGACAGGTGTGCGGAAATCCAGGGCCTTAACAGGGTGGCACACGGCCACGTAACGGTCCACGCTCATCATGGTCAGGGTAAAAATGCTTGTGAACATGTTGTAGTAATCGATGGAGATGAAGACTTTGCATGCCACTTCTCCAAACGGCCAGGAGCTGAGAAGGTAGTCAGTGCTCTGGAAGGGCATGGTGGTGGTGACCAGAGCGTCTGCGACAGCCAGGTTGAAGATGTAGATGTTGGTGGCTGTTTTCATTTTGGTGTACCTGTAGTGGCAGAAGTAAACTGCATCTGAAAAAGCTGATCTGCTGCATGTAATGCAACAAAGGAAAAAAAGAAAAAAGTGCTGGTGATGTTCGGTTGGCTAGGGACCTAAATTAGTTATCTTCTCTGACAACCTGTGGTATTACACAACTATTCAATCCCATGTCTTTTCAAGCATGTTTGAATATTAGTCATGCAACATCATATTTATGACAGTTTCACTTAAGCGTGTTGTTTTGATGCTGCATCTGTTGTGTTGATTCACCTCCTTTTGTAAAAACTCTGAGCATGAAGGACATTAAGCATTAACAAACAAGACCAACCGATGCAGTTCCGAAAGAAAAATCTTTCCCCATTTTAGTTTGATAAAGTTTAGGATTGCAATGTGTCAAAAACATATTTTTTATTTTCCAATGTGCTAAATGTTTTTAGTGCATGGCAGAGCTGGACTGCAAACAGGTCAGTTTAGTACCTGAAATGGATTGTTACTATGGAGCCATGCTGTAAAACATGCCAAGTATATATTAACGTTTCTAACTTAAAAGACCAACACCATCCCTGAGGGCAGTATACTGTGTGTTGCTACAAGACCTGAATGTGCATTGTTCAGGATTAATGGTGCCTTCCAAAATTTGCAAGCTACTTTTGAACATCTTGCATTCCTCAAAACCATCACTGGTTCTGGTTTTTGAACATGCCAGATGGTATCTCTCCTCTTTAGCCTGAAGGACACGGCATCCATGATACCCGAAGTTTTCAAGTTTTTATTTTTTCAGACTGCAGGCCAGTTTTCCACATTGCTTTAGTCCATCTTAGCTGAGCTGAGGCAGTCATATCTGTTTTTATCTCCGTTCTGCCTGAAGACATTTTAAGAGCTTTGTCACTTGCAAACAGAAACCTGAAAAATTTAGAAGAATTCACAAGTAAATGTTGAATTGTTGAACTATTTGCTCACACAGCCTTTGACACAGTATTGAATTACTCCTCATCTTCATCAAATTCAGCCTCCCTGCAAAGTCCCACTTAGTCATCAGTCACTTAATCTAATTTGTTGTGAGATGGTTCACCAGGTTCTTTTCTTTTCTTTTCTTTTCATATCACATAACCTCATGTACATATTTATTTGAAACATTATAAATATTTTTATGTGGTTTATCATTGGATTCCACATTCTGCAACCCCTTTTTTGTGTAAATGTTTCAGTAAATAAGGAAAATTGCATGGTTAATTACCTGTCTTTACTTAAGTATTGATTAAAATGTCTCAAAACAAAACAAAAAAAAACAAAAAAAAAACGGAAATTTGTTCTAACAAAACCATCTTTTTAAAATTAGCTGTTTGACAAAGGAAACAAACAATTAACAGTTCAGCAACAATTATGAATAATTATGTTGATTCCCAATTAGCTATGAAAAGTCTTACTGTCTCTATCATTTGATTTTACAATCAGCATTTAATGCCTTTTGTATTTTTTTCACTAAAATGGATGAAATGGGCTTTGAGAAAAAATAAATACTGCAAACCTTTTTACAGTTTATAGTACATTGTATCCATGGGTAACAGGCAGAAATAAAAAGAAATACTAATGAAAAACGAGTGGAAGAAATAGAATTCTTATTGTTTTTTTTAAATTAGTATTTGTTTTTTTTTCTGCCTGTTACGCATGGATACAATGACAACAGATGAAAAATAAAAAGAATAAATTAAATTACAGGCAAAGGATACACAAGTGTCACAAAGAAATACCCAAAATATATTAAAACAAACTGTAAATTTTTTTGTGTTAAGCTTCTCTTTTGTCTTGATCCAGTAAATTTCCATGTAAGGACCTGGATGCAAGTCAACTTCAACATAACACGTTTTATAACTAAACATAATGCACAACAATCTCACAATATGCACCAATTCTCCTACTGCTTTATGAACGGAGTGCAGGTGGGTTCTCTGTTTTACACTTATTCACAGCTTTTGACATAACATGCACATCTTTTTACGTGCATGTGCAAAGACTCACCTAATGATGACATACATCACCAAACAATTGCCCACCAAGCCAACTACAAACACCACCGAGTACACGGCGACTATGATTGGGATGATTGGCGACATCGGTTCGGGTTCATTGTCCCAGGTACCGTTGGGAGTATAGTTGAAGATGTCCGACAAGCCAGGCTGCCAGGTGAAGTTTGGGATGCACTCCCCCGGCTGGCCCGAAGGACACCGATCCTCTTTAAAGATGTGCATCACGCCGCTCTCCATGGTGCTTAACGCTGCTCTGTTTCTGCTGGGCGTAAACTGACCGCGCAACTGACCGCCAAAACAGCAGAATTTCCAACTTCTACTAAAAAACACAAGCGAGAGAGAGAGAGAGAGAGAGAGAGAGAGAGAGAGAGAGAGAGAACATTTCACTCTTAATTAACAAACATTTTGATGTCTGTGTAAAAGCAACAGCCCGCGCTCAAGGACACCACTAAAGAAGTGTAACACCACCTCACCTCTTTTTTTCTGCCTCCAAAAAGTTCGTTCAAATAAAGCAAGCCCGGGGAGGAGTAGCTCTTTGGACGCTCTGTTATAGACTGAAATCTGGATGCGGCAAATTTAGCAGGAACGACAGGTTTCTGGGTAGATAGTGAAGAGCTGGAACACTCACAGTCTGTGCCACCGTTGCGCCCCCGAAGGTGCGCACTGGAAGCCCGCACTGCTCATTCAGTGACATCAGAGGCAGAGCCAACAGATATGACAGCCAGCAGAAAGACTCTAACCACACGAATCAAGGTCCGCTCAAAATGTAGCCTAATTTGATTTAAATCTTATTGTTTATATTATTTCCAGTAAAACGTATGACCAATAAGCCTTTCAATGTCTGAAAATGTGACCTACTTCATCTGCTTGTTAATTCAGCCATGGTAACCTTGAGAAATCTTTTATTATATATATATCTTTGATCAAGTTGTCCAGATGAACATGAAAAATATAGGTGTGCCTCAATTTTATGTCCATATATTTAAGAAAATGCAAAAACTTCCATTAGTGTTGCCATAAAATGTGCCCCTGCAACTCCTGTAAAGCTAGGCAACAACATTGTTTAAAAAAGGCGTTAGGTATTAGAAGGACAGCTACCCTGTCAATGCTTTCCTTATTTTTCCCTTCTTTTTTTTTTTTTGCCAGCAGCACAATGTAATATGGAGTTCAGGAATATCATTGACAGGAATAAGCATTAACTGAGGGTAGAATTGTGAAAATCTTTAAAGTTAAACTGGTCATTACTTCATCAGCTCTCCGTTCTGGTCATAATTAGTTTAGCAGCCAAAGAAGAGGAGCCTAATTTTTATCATAGCCTTTCATCTCTGCAGCCTCATAATACACACCCTCTTTCAAGTGCTTTTTCTTTATTTTATTATCCCCCCCCCCCCAACACACACACACACACACACACACACACACACACACACACACACACACACACACACACACACACACACACACACACACACACACACACCTTAGAAAATGAAACTGCTCATTTCCCACAGTAACATTAACATCAGTGAAGGCTCGAAATAAAAAGACACTGTGGTTTTAAATGGAGAAAGGGCTCCTTTTGACAGAAATCATGTTACTCCCCTTTAACTAGTTTCTCTTTTCCCTCCTAGTTAGAAGGCAAGTTGTAAGCAGCGTGTCATTAAGCAGGTGCTGTTTCCGTTCCCTAAGCCTTCATGCACTAACAGTAGTTGCTTAGAGACCCATCATGGCCAGGTGTTGCTTGAGTGACAAAGCTGTTTTGTCAGTGTGTTCCTATTGTCAAGGGCCATACAGGCATGACTTTGTGAGATGGCCTGTGTTTGTGAGTACAAATATTTGATAAAAAACTTGAACCTTGAACCGACAGCTGCTGAATCACCTCTTCTCTTACATGAAGGTTTAAGCGGAGGAAAATCACAGTTGTTTACCTTGATTTTTAAAAATGCATTGCCCAAAATCTGTTTATTCTCACACACAAGCTGCTTCCACAGGCACTTGTAAGAGTTTCTTTTAATTTTTTGATCAGAGGAAATGCTTTTTATGTTGCCTCCACTAAAAAGGGTCAAGGATAAATTCCTTTCACTTCCTCCTTATGTAACCTGAGGTGTTGTTAAATGTTTCAGATAGACGTTTATTAACATTGAGGAAAAGCATTCAGCGAGATGAAATAACTCCACTTTTTGCGGTTGATCTCCCAAATGATTATATAAAAACTCATCCATTATAGTGTACTTCAACATCTGATTATGGTCTCATTTTTTGTTTTTCATTTTACCTGCTTGATTTGAAAATTGAGACTCCATGTGTATTGTCTGTTGCAAATTCATTACCATGAAGCTTCAACAGAAGAAGACAGTTGCATCAGTTTCTGAGCGGTTTTGTGAAGAGATTCCCTTTCACTGCAACAAAAAAATGTAGATTTCATAGACAGAAACCTTTCCCAAAAAACCACAGACTAATATGTTAAATCTCTAACTATTTATCAATATAAAAAGCATCTGTATCCCTACAACATTCATTAAGATGTCTTGCACAAGAAAAAAAAATGCTGCTTGCTGAGTAATGATTAAATGATTATATGTAAGTGAAGACATGTTTCTCAGTTTGAAAAGAGAAAGAATGGACCACTGAAGGCTGTCTATTGATGACAGAGAATGAAATAGGGACAAAATTTCACAAGCTGTGAGATAAATTTAATAGTTCTGAATGGGTTTTTTTTTCTGACAACACTTTGTTGCAGGAAATGTGTCTAAAAAATTCAGTATGATCATTTACATTGCTACAGTAACACCAAGGCAGATCGCTGCTATGAGTTTAGATTAGTCAATAAGATTTTTGAGCTTGTTGTAATAGTACAAGTATCTCTAAGCACTCTTGCATGTTCAGGCATTACAAATCACTTCCAGGACCTGAAGTGGAGTTTCAGCCAATAAAAGCATCTTTGATGGGGCGGCTTCATTTGTGAGTGGATATGAAGAATAAAGAGGTTTGAATTTTGCAGTTGTAACTTCAGAGATGCACAATGCGGGAACCTTCAGCTCAGTTTTCTGTTTGTTCATGGTAGCACTTCTATTTTCTCATTGTATGTTGAACTTTGCACATTTTTATTAATTTATACAGATCTTCCCTACACATGCAGAAATTCTTCTCTAAATAAATACAAACTAGAATGTCATTAATCATTAATGTTACTTTCCTTTTACTCTAACAAAGATGTTGGACTAGCTTTTGAAGTTTTAGGAGCATAAACTGGATCAATAAATTGTTTCAAACAAATAAATTATAAAAACAAGATACCTCAGTTTTTGACTTTTAGAGCATGCAGCAAAGACAACACCTTCTGCTCTCTTAGGGGCCCATTTGATTTGTGATTGGGTTTCACCATTCAGATCAGTTTGAGTTACAACGACAGAGATACACCAATTCTTATTTAGCATCCACTATACTGATAGTATTTATGGATGACAACTATATCCTGTCATTTTGTTGGACTCACTGCTATTTTTTGTTTCTAGTGTTCTCTGCAATCACGGTTATTTTATTTGAGCAGAAAAATGATAATATAAAAAAATAATAATAAACTAACCATGCAAAACATTACTTGCCACATCCCCCACTTAAGATAATAGAAAACATTCACCCATCATTGTGTTTTCATTCTGTTTCCGGAGAAGCAATGTCACTGATGATGCCAGAGACATTTCAAAAAGGGAATGTGGCTCTCAGGAGTTATTTCCTGCCTTGGTGTCACAGGAAATTTGCCACTGAGCAGCACATTTACAAAGCTGTGGCAGATCCTGAGTTTTTTTTTTCTTCAGTTGGAGAACTAAGTGATTCTTTTATTCAGTAGTTTCAAAAATAAATATTCCATCTGTTTGTTACAAGCACAAACTTTTATATAATAAAGTGATATATTCAGATGAAAAAGCCAGGAGAAAATATATATTTTTAAAACCTGTCAGTGTCTGACTCATGAGATATGGGAACATAGATGTCTCTTAGCAGAGTATTCAAATAGAACCTAATCTCAATCCATTTCTATCTATCCACACAAATCTCCCCCCTTCAACAGTTCCCCTGTTTGGAGAGCAAAATTATATGTTTCGAGCCATTATCGAAGCCTCTAATGTGCCATTAGAGAATCCTTGGTCACGCAGTACTTTTTTACTTGTCAAGTGCAGATGTTCGAACTAAATAAAGATAATTAAGTTGTTAGAATTAGCACAAGGCTTCTTTATTATAAAACTATATTCTCATCATTTTGACTCATCAACACAAGTATTTAGACACTTGCTTTAAAGAAGCCACTCTGGGATTAATTAAAGCTTTGACTCTTCTTGGATAAATCTCTGCTGGTTCGTCACACCTGCATTTGGATAGTTTATCTCATCCTTCCAGAAGGATCCCATCAAGCTTTGTCAGTGGAGGGGGGCATCTGTGACCTGTCATCTTCAACTCTCTGCTCAGAACAACTCTGCAGCTCAAGGACAATCACAGTCTTGAAGCCCCCACTGTGTTATTTTATCTGCACTAGTTTACTGTTGGGCTGAAAGATTCAGTTTCAAATTGTTGGAGACTAATATTTTCTGATCATTGCCCACTTACTTTATCTAAAGAAATGCCTGACAAAATTCCAAGTAGATATAGGTGGTGCTTGAATCTGACCCTCCTTAAAAAAGAGACTTCTGTAAATTTGTTAGAGAACAAATACAATTATTCTGTGAAACAAATTGTACTTATGCTCCTAATAGTCTAAATACTATGGGACACACTAAATGAGGACTTATGAGGACAAATTATTTTGTATACAAAAGGCCTTAAAAAACTACATGAAGCAGAGATGGAAGGATTAGAAAGAGAAAGGTTTTGATTGGAAAAGGACTTTTAACATTAGAGATAAGAATACACACAGATTATTGGGTAATAAAAAGCTTAAGTAAAATACATGATGCACATATAGAGTTGAGAAGAATAATCTGAAAACAAAACAGAAGTACTATGAATTTGGGGAAAAAGCCCATAAAGTCTATTGTGGCAGTTAAGGAAATAAGAAAGTTAAGTAACAGTTAATCAAATCAAAAAAACGAACATGGCTGCATTACACACAATTTGAAAGACACAAATAAAACCTTCCAGAAGTATTATTCCCATTTATATAAGTTGGAATTGCCAGAACATTCAACTAGTATACATACATTTTTATCAGGCATTGAGGTACCTAAACTGAATGAGGTGATCTTCCATTACACCAAAATAAATTGAAAAAGCTTTTGCTGTGCTGCAATCTAATAAATCACCTAGAGAGGATGGATTTCCACCTGAATTTTATTAAGAATTTAAAGACTTGTATTCTTCTTGTGGATTTAATCAACTTAGTTTCCAAAACAAAAAACTTTCCTGACTCCTTTTCAATTGCTACAGTAATTCATGAAAAAATAAAGATCCTCTGAAATGTTCCTCCTATCAGCCAATCTCACTTTTTAACACATATTATAAACTGATCTCTAAAACTTTAACAAATAGAGTAAATATTTACCCAAACTGGAAGAATTAGAAAGAGAAATGTTTTGATTGGAAAAGGACTTTTAACATTAGAGATAAGAATACACACACAGATTATTGGTTAATAAAATGCTTAAGTACAATACATGATGCACATATATAACTATTAGGATTGTATCTTCCACTAGATCCTCAAGTCTTTTTGTTAGGAGACTTTACAACAATTAATACACAACTTACAAAAGCTCAGAAGAACTCATTAGCCTTGTGTGCAGCCAGGAAGTCTGACTCTCAAGTATCTGTAGCAAGATGGATTTTTGAAATAAGTAGTTGTAGTCCTCTTGAAAAGATTACATATACACTTTGAAAAGACTATAATTTTTTGTAGAGGTTTGGCCACCTTATTTGACCTACATGGGCACCTTACCAATCCCCATTGTAGAAAACTGTTATTCTGCCTCTTAACTTGATAGTGGGTGGGTAAGGGAAAAGGGCTGAAATGTGTTGGTTTTTTGTTTTGTTTTTGTTTTTTATTTCTATGTGTGTGTGTTCTTTTTCTTAAAAACTTGAAAATAAAATACTCTAAAAAATTGTTGAAGGCACTCTTCAATAATCTCTGCATATTGCACATTCATTCATGATTCATCAATGCAATCAAAGCATGATACAAGTCTCAGTGTAGCATTATGCCATATTTTTGAGAGTCTGGGGCCACTTAAAATGTTTTAAGCCCATCCACCTGGAAAATCATCAATTTATTGCAATATTGGCTTCAATGATTGTGGTGTTAGTGATCATTTAAATTGTGTTCAGCAATGTCTGGAACACAGCTCAGTGAAGTTTCCTATCTGAAATCCATCCATTATCTGCCGCTTATCAGGAGTCGGGTTGCGGGGGCAGCTGCCTAAGCAGGGAAACCCAGACTGAGAGCTGAAGATCACGGCCCGATGAAGCCAAGAGAACCACATCATCCACAAAGAGCAGAGACCCAATCCTGAGGCCACCAAACTGGATTCCCTCAACACCTTGGCTGCGCCTAGAAATTCTGTCCATAAAAGTTATGAACAGAATCAATGACAAGGGGCAGCCTTGGCGGAGTCCAACCCTCACCGGAAACAATTCTGATTTACTGCCGGTGATACGGACCAAGCTCTGACACCAGTTGTACAGGGACAACTTGTACAAGGGGGTCCAGCACTCCATACTTCCGGAGCACCTCCCACAGGAGTCCCCAGGGGACACGGTCAAACGCCTTCTCCAAGCCCACAAAGCACTGGTTGAGCAAACTCCCATGCCCCCTCCAAGACCCTGAAGAGAGTGTAGAGCTGGTCCACTGTTTCACGACCTAGATGAAAACCACACTGCCCCTTCCTCAATCTGAGGTTCGACTATCTGTCGGACTGTCCTCCCCAGCACCCCTGAATAGACCAGGGAGGCTGAGGAATGTAATCCCCCTGTAGTTGAAACACACCCTCCGGTACCCCTTTTTAAAGAGGGGGGCCACCACCCCAGTCTGCCAGTCCAGGGGAACTGCTAGAGAGGAAACTGCTTCTGCAGCCGAGAATCAGACCACCAGGGTCCCCGCATCTGGCAGCCACCCAGCTCACACTGCACCCGACCCCTATGGCCCCTCCTGCAGGTGGTGAGCCCACAGGAGGGGGGGCCCATCTCACCCTTTCGGGCTGAGCCCGACAGAGCCCCATGGGCAAAGGCCCGGCCACCAAGCGCTCGCCTCTGTGCCCCACCTCCAGGCCTGGCTCCAGAGGGGGGCCCCGGTGACCCATGTCCAGGCAAGGGAAACCTGGGTCCATGATTTGTCGTCATCATAGGGGTGTTTTTAGCCGCACTTTAATTGGTCCCTCCCCTAGACACCTGTTTGCCATGGGTGACCCTACCAGGGACATAAAGCCCCTGATAACACAGCCACTAGGATCATCAGGACACGCAAATTCCTACACCACGGCAAGATGGCGGCTCAGGGAGGAAATCTGAAATCCTGGTAGACAAATCCAGTCTGTTCATCGCCACTCCACGTTTTCTTCCCCACCTTTCACTGCAAATGCAGCTTTTTAAAGATGAAAATAAATAGCAGTCACTACCTCCAACTAATTAACAGCAAAAACTTGATGATTTTTGATAAAGTAGTGCTCCCAGTTTTAGTCCTGTTTGGTCTGTTATTGTCTGGTTATCTCTGACAATAGAGTGAGCCCAGTTTGTTCTCCAGCTCTTATCATCAATGAAAAAGACAAAAAGGTCTTAATAAATATCAGAAGAACTCAGCAACATCTATCATGTCCCACAGAGCTTTGTGTCTAAAATAACACTAGGCTACAGATACTGGACCTCAATACAATAACTGCTCTTCAATGTTGCTTTTAACTTATCGTTGCCATGATTTCACCATTGGCTGACAGGAGCAACTTTGTATGTCATCTAGATAGATAGATAGATAGATAGATAGATAGATAGATAGATAGATAGATAGATAGATAGATAGATAGATAGATAGATAGATAGATAGATAGATAGATAGATAGATAGATAGATAGATAGATAGATAGATAGATAGATAACATTACTAGATTATGAAGGGATGAGGAATCTGCAGCTTGGCTCTATAAAGAGATTTAAGCATTAATAGAGTTGTTGTAAAATTTCCAAACAAAATTAGAGATTTTTATAGACTATTGAACTAATCTTCAGTTTAATATATTTAAAAAGGTAGCCCTGTGTGTTCTTGCATGATTATTGTCTATCTAGCCCTACATTTAAAGACAGCTGTATCACCATAGTAGCAATATTATCTTTATCATATCTGGGTGAAAGAAACTTTTTATGCAGATGCTGTTCAACCTTGAGATCATCACCTGCACATCCAGGCATCCAGATGGCCAGTCTCTTTAGGTCCTCATGTTTTATGTTTTGACTTTGGTTCTTGTGGAAATGTCATGTGCATGTGTTGTGTTGTCCCTTCAGAGGATTCGGCTGCAGTCTGGTGACAACATTATGTTTTTACTCTGAGGGCAGAAATTTGGAAAAATGTTTCCAAATATGGGAACATTTGGACTCACAGTAAGCACCATTAACGCCCTAAGGATCAAACTTGTTTAAGAGCAGGCAGTTAAATGAACATACAATAATGTGCTCAGATCAGCATCATTCTTCTGAGTGCACTTGACCACACTTATGGAAATAACTTTCTGTATTTTGACACACTTCTCCTAATCAGCCATTACTGTAGTCAGTACTGTACACCTATTAGATTAAATTCAAAAGTGTGTCCAAGCTTCTGACTGCTACTCTACATGTCACATACAGTATATATGTAACCAGATGAAGCTAAGGTCTATGCTAAAAAGGGTCATCCATCACAGACTCATTGCCTCCTGAAACCCTGCCAACACTTTTAAAATAAGTATTTCAGTGCTAAACAAGTATCTGGCTTTTTTCTTGCTTAATGTTTTGCAGAAAGACAATCTGGTTAAATATTATTATTATTATTATTATTCAGCAAAGGTGCTAAAGAATCATTCACAGGAACTTTCATTCAATCTTTACCCAAATCTACATGATGATAACAATGCCAGCTATCTGGAAAACTGCCACTATATTCCCAGTTCCCAAACCCTGACCCACAGAACTCAACCACTACCGCCCTGATGACACAGCCAACCTCTTGTTGCATTCTTCATAGATGAACACTCAACTCTGGAATATCATCACAACACCATCAGACACTTTATCTAGTGGTGTGACAGCAATCGCCTTCACCTCAATGTAACCAAAACAAAGGAAATGACAATCAGCCCTCCCACTCCCCCACCCTAGTACCCCATTATCATTAACAACCACACAGTAGAAACCGCTGACAGTTTCAAACATCTTGAAGTATCATTAGACAACAAACTCATCTTTTATCAGCACATTACAGACAATCAAAAACTTAGTCATCGGAATCTATCGGCCATCTTTAAACTTAGAGGACTCTGTATTTTACTTCACATCTCTTTCTGTCACTTTATGAAAGCATTATACAATTTATCCTGCTCCACCTGTTTTTATAACATGTTCTCTGTTAAAAAACGGACTAAACGTACATGCACAACCAGCACTGCTGCAAAAATCATTGGTCTGCTCACATCTAACCCCACTGAACTCAATAATAAGGTCACCACACACACTGCAATTTAAATAGCACAGAAATCTACACATCTACTACATGAATACCTCACCCCATTGCCTTCAGAGCATAGACAAAAGACATTGTGGTGCAGGAGGGCCCCTTTGGGGACAATAAAGTCTATGTTTAAGACTAATACACCTTTTAAGTACAAAAGTGAAACTCTTACTTCTCTATGTATCCCGAAGACTGTAATGCATGACAAACAATTTTAATGTGCTGTGCTGGAGCAACAGACCACCCAGTTACCAACCCCATGCCAACACTCATGTATACTTCAAGCTAATATCACTTTCTATCTCCATCAGCAGGATAGATGCCTCATCTTATTTAGGATTCTTACACTTAGAATTCATACACTTAGACAACAAGAGGAAGCAAATGGCTATAATAGTCTTATTATTTGTTTGTTTTTTGTTTTTTTTTTGCCAATGATTCTGGGTGGTAAATGTTGAGTTAAAAGCAGTAATAGCAAAAATATCCCTGTGTCCCTATAGTAAAGAATCTTTGAAAAAGAAAAATCCTGGATCCAGACAGTGATCCAAACGTAATCACTTGTTCCTTATTCTATTTCTGACATTTCATGAAAATTTAATCAATCTTTTTTGTGTTGTCTTGCTGACAGACAGACAGACAAACCAGCGCCGCTGAAAACATAGCCTCCACCTTGACAGAGGTAACAAAAGAACCACATGACACTGGACTCTCAAGCTGACACTAATTGTGGTCAATGAGAAGCTATGAGGAAAATCAACCATCTCACACAAGTCTTAAATATGAGAGCCCTCTGAGCTAACACCTCTGAAGTGGAAAAGACAGCTTTTTTTTTTCTTGGTGTTAGATATTCCTACACGATGAGAACAATTCACATGCCTGCTCGACCAACAGGATACTGACCCCTAGTTTACATTAAGGCCACCGGTGTCATTGATAATCAGGGTTTTCTACAGGTTACACATAAAATCTTTAGCATACAGTATATCACAGTGAAGTACTTTTCTACTTAATTAATCACAGTCTTACGCTTTCAGGATCTAAATATTGCACGCCTGAAAAACAAGTTGACTGAGTAATGATCTTATTCAGTTCAGTAAATAATGCATTGTGTAAGATTAATTCAGATGCTCTACCCTGAGCTAAGAAAACACATAACTGCTGCAACTCAGTGTTAAATGGATGATTGTCTCAGTGCTTTCTAACCACAGGGATCTGAGTGTGTCCAATAAACTACCCTCTTTACGTCAGATTTTTACTGATTCTGCTTTAACTGTCAGGTTGATCAAGAGCAAACTGTTGTTTAACAAGAGTAATCTAATGTGTCATGAAATTCCAACCTGGAGTGGATGAACACAGCCCAGCAGGAGAGTAATTAGCCTGCACTTTCACTTGGTCATGAGCTATATGAGGAGAAGCTTTCAAATAGGGTAAATCCAGTGTCCACACAGCCCCGCTGATTTCTCAGCATGAGATAGCAGGTATACACAATTTACTGCTGCACACAGGGGCAACACTATCAGGTTTAACAGCAAAGCATGAACAACACTCTTGTATTTGTGATTCTTCTTAGATGCTGCCTTAAATCAAGCTTCATGCTGTGTGGCTGTTGGCAGAGTCTTACTTTGATTGTCACTATGGGAACGGAGAGTCTTTGACCCATGGTTACAAGAACAAAGGTATATAATCAATGGAGTGGGACAACAATAGCCCTCTTCTGCTAGATGAGGCAGATGAAGGTGTCAAATGAAGACAATTTTGGAGCCCAGACCTCAAAAAATGTCTCTTTAATTACTCAATAAATAGCTGGATATTCAGAAATCCTTCATACACTCCTCTGAGAGAAAGAGGGAATTGCCTCAGGGGATTTTCACCTATAAACCAAACTGCAGAGGCCAACTGTGTTCACAAATAGTCAGTTTCATCTTGTCCCTCATCCCCAAATAAGGAATGTGAGAAGCATAATAAAAAAGACAGTGGGGAGAATAACCATTTGTTGCAGGGTCCAGAGTTCACTCGGTTGGTGCAGGTGAGTGTGCACTGGGAGAACAGTGTGCCAGCAATGGCAAACAGTGTTTGGAGAGCAAAGCAGGGTCAGGCAACTGCAGCCAGAGGCGGTGAGCCTCTACATAAATATTGACTTTACATCTCTGCTCTCTACACCTTTTAGATGCTAAAGCATGAGGGATGAAAACATCAGAGTTTGTAAAGAGAAAAGCCTGATCTGAATGCTTCACAACAAAGGTGAAGGACTGGTTACATACTTAGGAGACTGGAGGCGTTACTGTTGAATCGGGGCTTTTAAACTACCGAGGTTAAAACCTTTATACAGAAGAATAACAAGCTTGTTGGAAAGTTTAAATATTCTGATGCTTCCATGTGTCAGAGTAATTCATGTTTAGACATTGAGCAGCTATACGATGACAGCCTTAGAGGATTCAGAATTGGAGAACAAGTCCAGAGTTTAACATTGAGGGTATTAGTGTTGTATTAGTATTGGAGGTATTCAGTGCTGATGTACACTTTGTTCCAGCCTCTCAGTCTGCTTGGTATGTAAACAGTAGCTGCTGAAAATACTAATAAAGTAGTGTGTGAAGGTCTGAGTAACCCTAGGGCAAATACCACTGTTTAATTTCTGAAGTAGAAAGTTCCACTCCAGCAGCTTACAGGCATTATAAATTAGTTTTTCTTCATGTGTTAATTTTTTATTCGGTAAATTTAAAATAAAAGAAAATATATTGATAATTTTTATAAATCGTCTTGTGTGACAAGCTTTTTCATGGTGGACTAGACATTTAAAACTTGCAGATTATCCAGTGTGATGAATCATTACTTACATTTTAGTGAAATCACATTATTATACTGGCAAAATATTATTTTATGACATACAATATATCTGCAATTATTCTGAGAAATGGCAAGTCAAGTACTTTAAGCATTGAGCGTCAACGTTGTTGCAGGGTAAAGTTATTAAGTCAGATATATCAGGGGTATTTTATTTACATAGTGGACAAGGAAATAAGTCAATAGCGGAATGTAACGACCACAGGATTTCCATCTGGGCCACCAGATACATTCCAAGATTTTGATTTTCCTTTGTTTATTTTATTTTATTACATTTTTACTTAGATATCTAGGAATACACAATGACACTTTTTATTTTCAACCCAAGAAAACAAGAAACTGCACAAGTCTTGAGCCCCTTGGAATATCTACATTTTGCCAAGACTATAGGAAATGGTTCCAATGATTTATTGAACCATGTTAATATAAATGGACATAGAGTCTGTAAGGCAAATACAGTTTGTAAAGTTTTAATGAGTCTAAAAAAGCATTACTTGTATGACCACCTATTGGGGACAAGCTTTCTGGTCATTTCTTTTAGTTGTCTTTAGGAAAACTTCCTGAAGCTCTTCTTTGGATGTTGACTTTAGTTCTGCTTTCTGTGAAGATGATCCCACATGGCTTCAGTAATGTTGAAGACTGAAGTTTATCCCTCCACACCTGTTGCCAGTGATTTTCAGTCCAACTCTTGTTTCTCTTAATGACTTCTTACCACCCAGCTTTCCAAGGAGACCATTTCTGCTCATCTTTGAAACCTCCTGCAGATGGTCTGCCAATTTTTGGTCTTACACTTGTCCAGGTTCTTCAGCTTTTCAAAGAAACTACACCTTATGTTGAAATATGCCAAGTTTTTGTTTAACAACTCTTCTAAATCCCTTTTATGCAAAAAATACTGTCTGTCAAATTATGCTTCTCTGCTTCAGGCTGCAACCTAAAGATAGAATATAACAAAAACCCATTATATACAGATGTTACACTGGTTTGGCCCAATAATTTAATGTCTATTGTGTGCTTGGATGATTCAAAGGTCAGGGTTAAAAAGTGGCTTAAAAGTCAATATTCAACAAAAAAAAAAAAAAAAAAAAGAAACACAAAAGAAAGAAAAGGATAAAGCATATTAAATGTCAAAATAATTAGATGCAATGACTGAAATGAATCATGAGTGAAAAAGCAGCCAATGACCCAAAACTTTGAAAGATCACCAGAAACCCTCCAGAACTACTTTTTAATAATATTTTAAAAGAACAAAGAAAATCTGGCTGCTTAAAAGCTAAATTTAAAGACATGAGGAGCACCTGGAGATTTTTTGTGCAGTGCAGTAGTTGATGTAATAGCACAACTGTAGATATGTACCACATATAACATGAGGTTAGGTGGTTCATGTTTAATTGAGTTTATAAATGAGTAGGGATTGATTCACTTTTAATAATAGTATAGAATTAGCTCTTTTTATTCTACCCAATTCAGCTCTGTAAGAAATCCCCTTATATGACAACACTGGAGAGTTGGTGGTTCTGAAAAGTTTACAATGGAGACGAAACATTTGACACAGAAACATTTCTGTCTACTGATCCTAGGGCCGTTCTGAATGTCACCAAAGTAATTATTTTAGCTGTCAGAATCACAGGTAGAGGTGTATTGTTCTTCAGGGTTTCATCATGGAAAGAAAATTTAAATGCAGCACTTGAACTTGAATATAGTTTTAGTTTTAATCTAAAAACTAATTTTCAGTCCTTTACTAACAGCTCAAGGTGTAGAAACAGAAATCCATTTTAACAACAGGCAGCTGCTCTGAGCTGAACGATCTGAAATAATGATAGATGACCTCTCCAAAGCATATACTTAATCAAAGGCTGACACTTCTGGTTTAATTCAAATTCTGATGGAAATGCACTCCCTAAACTTAAATAGGTTTTTAAAACTGATGTTACTGAGTCAGAAAATGGCCCTGAATTGCTACAAAAATGGAAATTGTACATTTGGGGGACATTGGGGACAGAAGCATTTCTTAGCTGGATAAAGGTTTGGGGCTACTGCAATAAATTTGTAATAGCAGCAGTCTGCAGGTGATGTTCAGAGCAGTCAGAGCTTTTCATGTAATTGGGTAAATGCAAGACTATCACATCTGTCAGCATTTCACTTTAGCAAGAAGAGAAGGTTGACGTGCAATAATGCCTACAGCTCCTATAATGCAACAAAGGCGTTTGGCTCAAAGTCCATACAATGTCCATACACATTTTTGGTCATTAAAAGAAGTATAATCTACAATCACAGACAACTACAAAAAAAAGAAAAGAAAAAAAAAGCAAACACAATTTTTACATGTTCTTTTTTAAGTCTAATCTTGGCTCAATGAGGGCAGATGTGAGAGATCATAGCAAACAGCTTAATATTACTCTGCCCATTTTGTCCTGGAGCCAATTAAATTTGGTTTGAAAAATCTAATCTTATCAAAGTAATTTTACCAAATCTTTGTTATTCAATGCTGCTAATTTCACAAATGACTGAGATCAAACACCACAGGTAAACCTCTTTATTGGAATTTCATATGATGTTTTACATGTAAGACTTAAATAACTTCTTTTTGTACGTTATCACAGACAAAGTGCCACTTTTAAACATCACTGAACACTGGATACAACACAAAGCACAATCAAGTCACATTTAGGATCATTTAAGGGGTAGCTGGAAACCGCACTGTTTGATCTTTCAAGTCATTACATAAAATGAGAAGCTGAACCAATGTACGTACAATTTAAACTCATCCACACAATAATACACAAACACACGAAGAGTTTAGCTTCGAGCTGCCACAGCTGGAGCCTGCTGCTGGTCAGTGGACTGGAGCTGCCTGCCCAGGTACTCCCTGTAAAAGAAAAATACTGTCAGACCGAACAGTTTCGACACAGTCAAAGCTATGTCAGGCAAAGTCTGAATTCAAGGTTTAACTTTTTGGGAAATATTGGGTTTTTGGCGAGACATATGGAAGTAGATCAACAAATATAATGTGTTCTTTGTGGCCAAATAACAATCCAGTTAGTTATATATAACACAGACTAAGAAGCAAAAAGGAAGCCTATAATATGCAGAATTTTCCAGAAGAGGAGAAATGTGTTTTAATTTGGTCATCTCTAGAGGACCCCCCAGAATAACTCAAATGATTCATCGTTACCATAAAAATGTAATCCCATACTTTCTACATTTTAACCTTAAAACCCACAATTACTCATTTTAACACATGGGGTTTAATTTCAGTTGGAAAGTGGACAACCGGGATTCAGAACATGATTTAATGGCTCTGCAGTGGCCACTGATGCTGTTTTTTGGGCAAAAGCTTCATCTGGTAGAGATGGAAACATATGGCAGACCAGTAGTGAATTTGTCCTCATTTTACAGCTCAGTGCTGCATTTGACAAAAGTTACCATTCAAAGCCACTTTCACATTACCATTTATGCATTATTCAGTCTGAAATGCAGAAATCAAAATAAAATGTATTTTTTAAAGAAAGGAACTGCCATGATTTTTCCTGGCCTGTTCTGCTTTCTAACACTCATCCAGTTTGTTCATGGTGATGAAAGTGACGCCAGAAAAACAAAAGCTAAACAAAAACAGGGAACAGACTAATCTTTTCAGCTCTGCATCAGTTTTTTCAGGTGTAATTATGTTCTATCGATACTGCTGTGTCCATATTTAATATTTGAAATCTGTGATTAATGAGCCTTAGAGCTGCTAAGAATGTAATAATGTCCACTCATTTCTCGAATTAAATGCATGTCAGCTTTAATCCACTCGCTGTCTGGGTGGAACCACGGCACTTATTATCGCTTAATATGAGAGGAAGTTTCAGACGAGCTTCTAATTTCACAAATATCAGCTTCTCCCACTTACTGTGACCCAGACATTATACAGCGCTTAAATAAATGGCAGTATTTGGAAAGGTCACAGTTCTCCTCCAGGTATCTTCTTGGCAGCAACATTTTTAAATCATGACACTCACCTGATTGGAACCAGAAATATCAAGCACCTCTCAGGAGCCTAATAATATAAAAGGCTAGCCAATACATTTGATGGTAGGTTTTCTCCTTAAAAAGCACCACTTATACCATCATTTCACTCTTTTTCTTTTTTTCTACAGAGCAACAGCACTGTTAGGTAATGGTTTCTTCAGGATATTCTATCTTTAAAGACTGATGTTTGCAGAAAGTATGAATCAGAGTGGTGAACGAAAATGATCCAGTTTGCAGCTATCACAGAAAATAGCAAAAAATCCTTGCTGACAGACACAGAGAACTTTTAAGTGTTCTTGTCTCATGTCTTCGCTCCTCAAAATAAATACTGCATCATGTCGGGTTTAATCCTCCATGCCAGAACTTAAACGTTTTCCTTTTTGTTGAACACAGAACCCTATTTGATCAACTTGACATGCTTTCCTAACTAATAAATATGGACAGAAAGTTAGCAAACAGCCATTTGAGGACACAGAAAAATAAGTTTTATGCAAAAATAAGATATTTATCAGACCAGTCAAACACACATCATACACATAAGTTTTTCAGGCATTGATCATAATGCAATCATCCCTTATCTTTAGGCAGACACAAAGTAAATATGTTGACTGGGTAGTGTCAGAGAGTTAACAAAAGCAGGTGGAAATAATATAAAATGTGAGAATGACTCATGAAGCTGACGCTCTGCAGTGAAGGCACTTCTTGATGTGTCTCTGCAGATGCTACGCAGCTAAAGGACTCCTGTGGGTAGAAGACTTTATGATGTCAGGCATGGATCAAGAAGAAAAAATTGCCATTTGAAATAAAAAAAGTAAGCTAAACACATTAAAGCCTGCAGTGTGAAGACTTTCTGAACGTGCATGAATACAATCAGTGAATGAAACGTCTAAATCTACCTAACATCTGACACATCCCATTTATGTTTTAGTTCAAACACAAATCAAAGTCTTCTCATATCAAATAATAACTTTGTTTAAATGTGATGTTTGAAGACATTATTAAATTAAATCAAATTTCCAATGTGTGTTATACATGTCTGCTGTAATACTGTACCGTACTGCATTTAGAATACAATTTCTTCAAGAGTGAATTGTATTGAAATAAAAGCAGTGCAAACATTGCTGACAAATCACTTCATGTTCACATTTGCACTTTAAACCATATTAATGTAACTGTAATTCATAGACTAGAAATAACTTTACTACCTGAAGTTATAGGGTCTTGTTTCAATGTCTCTGAAAGTCTTATAATTAAAATATTTGTCTTTATATGCCAGAGAAAACAACTTTAACCATTTTCTCATCATTACAGACCTCTTAATATCAAAGTCAAACAGGGACTTCTTTTCTTTTCCAAACACGTTTATGTACAATATACTCTTGCAACTGAAACAAGTTACCTGTGCCAATACAGTAGAATGTCCCTTTTTACATCTATATGTGGTTATTTTTAATCATGGGTGCAGTTACTAAAAAAAAAAAGGCGATAACGGTTTTTCTCAAAGCTAGTAGCAGTGTTTTTACACTCTGGACGCAACGTGGGGTACAAGTAAGGTTCAGCCATTTGCAACACAAAATAATGGCATTGCTCTTGAAAGCTGCATTAAATGACACATTCTAATAATTATTGTCTCTCTGAGATAATGAAGCTAGTTTGTGATATTTCAATGATTTCCTTTCAAATAGACAGAAACACAGTTTGTAATATATATTACCTAAATAACTCATTTCAAAGTATATTAAAATCCAACCGTTCTTCATATAAAAATGCTTTTTTAGGAGAGTTTAATATAGGAAATATAAAAAAAGAAAAGGCAACATCTGTGGAAACAGATTTTTACAATATATTTTTTACAATAAATACAATAAAATGAGAAACAATTTATCAGTTTTTTTTTTTTTTTTTTAATGTGGTCATCATTATATTCAAGTTTAAACTGAAAAGGTGAATAAGAATTCAAAAGGATGTGGTTCTTTGAATCTCAAACCAAGGTCAATTTACCGTTTCAAATATTCTTCCAGCCACTGCCTCTGGCTGTCTTTAAGGAGTACACTGTGATCTCACGGAGAGATTTGGGTAGTCTGATTACCAAAAAGGCCAGGCTACTGAATTCAAAATCCACCCAATAATATATCAAGAAAAGGGCAACAATAGGCTTCTGAACAGTGGGATGTACTTCAGTCTAATCACTGAGACAAGTACAGAACAAGGACAGAGATACTGTCAATAGTATCAGGCTTCAAGAGCCTTCAAGACAGAGTCGATAGACCAAAATGGCATTCTTTTAAGATCTGGACATACATTAAAGAAAACGGCTTTTCAAAGCGAACTACAGGGTAAGCTGACAGATAACACTGCAAATATTAATCTATGCTGTAGTCATGACAGCAGGACCCACAGATAAGTAAGGACAAGAAGAACTCCTTATGGAAACAAGAAGACAACCCACTCAAGGTGAAAGCGGCTGGAGAATAAAACCACACCGTTCAAAGAGACCTCAGAAATCTCCTTTCATTCACACATTTGTTTTCAGGGACGTGAGATGTTGAGACAGCGGATAATGCGATGTGACAACGCAGCCTTGAGACATGACCCACCCCCTCCCTCACGTCACAGGTCTTAATGATAATAAAGCAAACCAGTGGAAAAGCAAAGGGCTTTCTGAAAGAAGTTTGGTTACATGAACGCAACAGCCATCATATCACTGTCAGCACACTGTGTTGTCACCTGAATCTGCATTCACTAGAGCAAGATATGGTTAAACGTCTTACATGCCGTTTAAGAGGCTCATGACAATAAATAAGAAGTTTTCAAATATGATGTGCGTCATGCTGTTAAATAATACACTGCGCTTTCTTGATTGGAACTAAGCTGTATATAAAGAAATGTCCATTTTAATATTGAATATAATTAACTTTGTCAGAGAACTACATCGCCTGGTCAAATAAAAAAAGTCGCCACCATAAGAAAGGTCACTAATATTTTGTTGGACTGGCTTTACCTTTGATTATGGCAGCATTCACTTTGGCATAGTTTCGATAAGCTTCTACAATTTCACAAGATTTCTTTACATCCAGTGTTGCATTAATTTTTCATCAAGATCTTGTATTGATGATGGGAGAGCCGACCACTGCACAAAGCCTTCTCCAACACATCCCAAAGACTCACAATGGGGTCCAGGTCTGGACTCTGTGGTGGACAGTTCATGTGTAAAAACAATGTTTCACGCTCCCTGAACCATTCTTTCACAATTTGAGCCCAATGAATCCTGGTATTCTCATCTTGGACTATGGCCATGCCATCAGGGAAGAAAAAATCCATCGATGGAATAACCTGCGCATTCAATATATTCGGGTAGTTATTCTTTGAGCACATAATGAACCTAGACCTGACCAACTACAGCAACCCCCAAGTCATGACACTGCCTCTGCAGGCTTGTACAGTAGGCACTAGGCATGATGGGTGCATCATCTGCCTCTCCTCCTACCCTGATGCCTCCACCACTCTGGAACAGGGTAAATCTGGGCTCATCAGACCACATAACCTTCTCCATTGCTCCATTGAGTCTTTTTCTCCAGTTAGCCTCATTGATTAGTGGTTTTCTTATTCTACACAGCTGTTCAGTCACAATCGCCGGAGTTCCTTTCACAATGTGCATCTGAAAACGCGCTTACTTTAACTTTTAAACATAGTCCTGAGGTCTACTGTTGTTTAACTTTGATTTGATGTCACCAAACATTTAAATGATCGCCAATCCTGATGATTCAGGATTTCTTTAATGACCTCATTTCTTCCTGGAAGTCAGTGGTTCCCAACTATCCTTCCAGTTTTTAAGATCATCTCGGACAGTTCTTAACCTAATTTTAGTAGTTTCTGCAATCTCCTTAGATGCTTTCTCTCCTTGATGTATTCCAGGATTTGACTCTTCTTTAACAAACTAACATGTTTTCTACGACCACTGGATATGTCTTTCCACGTGGTTGTTTCAGAAATTAGAAGATATGGGGTGGCGTGTAGCTCAAGTGGTTGAGCAGCTTACCTATGAAAAATCCGTTAAAAAAATGATAAGCTACTCGTTTCATCAGTTAGGGTTTAATAACTTGCGGCCAGCTGAAAGATAATCTGCAATTCAGTAATTATCCAATAGAAGGCTTGAACCTATTGTAGCTATTTGCTTAGTTAAATGCAGGTGGTGCAGGTTTTCTCTTGGCCAGGCAGTATATACTGATGTGTTTTAGATAATAGGAAAAGGCGGGGAAAAAAAATAAAATCACATTTTCATTCGTTGCTTGTTATTTTTTTCTTTCAAGCTGTATAGTTGACAGTGAGTGAATTTTTGACATACAAGTAAAATGGACTTTGGGATAGTGCTGGTGACAGGTCTGAACAGATGATCAACTACAGAAATTTAAGTCAGCAGAGAGCCGTGACCAAGATATCTGCTGATTTATATGACCTCAAAAATAAACCTGCTGGTACACTTTGATGGCACAAAACACCAACCCTATCACAGAAATATATATATCATTATACCTCTTAATGGACATTTAAGCATTTGCTGAACCAAACTATATAAAAATCTAAAACCAAATTTTGCTTGTTGCAAATTAATGCAATTCACAGATTTTTTGTACAACAAAAACAGAAGAAGAAGAAAAATTAATCCAGATTTAGGCTGAAAGATAATTTCCCATGCAATAATTGTCAAATAGGAGGCCATTACCCTATGTGGCAGACAGGGGAAACCCAGAAAGGGTCCACACAGCAGTGGACTCAGTTCCTCATGACAATCTGCTACAAAGTCTTAGGGAGCGCAACCAACAGACTGAACAGGGTATAGACCCTGTATAGATCCACTAAGGATCTATACAGGGTCATGGGTCAAAACTGACAGCTATTGACTTTATTATGCATTTATTTCACACTTAGTACATGCACGGTGGATTGTGAGAAGAGAAAAGTGAACTGTTCAGGACCTTCTGCAGTCGACTTGTCAATACTGCAGCATTACAGATGTACAGTTACTGCCACAGCCCAAATGGAGAGAGCTTTTCCCCGCAAATAATATTAGATGTACACGTTTCATTTAAATCAGTCATCCACATTGTGGTGGCCGCCTAGGCAGCCACACACTGAGCCCGGTCTGGTAACCTTTTTCTTCATTTCAGTTCATTTTATTTGTAATATTTACCATTTCCTTTATATTTCACATTTTTCTTAGCAAGTTTGGCAGGAGGGGTTAACTGATTGGGTGCACACTTTTAGTTGACTCATTCTTGTCACCTTGTTTGGTTTATTTTCAGTTAATATGCATTTTCTTTGAGTTACTAGTTCCTGGGGAAGTTGCTGTGCTAAGAGTCCCAGCTGAGGTGGATCTCCTTTGACGAGGCTACAGCCTAATTGGACTCATCCATCTTGCAAAAAGATAGTGGGAGAGGGGTTTAGATTTTCTATTGTTTTGTATTACTTTATTTGTTCTTTATGTAGAAGTATGATTATTTAGATTTCTGTTTCCCTAATGAGTTATAAATCTAAATTGTTTAAGTTCTGTTGTGAATTAGTTAAGTTTATTAAGTTAGCTGAAGATGGTTATGTTATGTATTTCCCTCTTGTGTCAAAATGGTCTGATCAGCCAGTGTATATAGTTTCCCTTGTGTGTCAGTTTGTTAGGTCAGTTAGTTTTCAGTTCCTTATGTTGATGTTCTGTTTAGTTGACCTCTTTTATGGGCCCAGAACTTTTTTATTTAGGAATTTGTATTTATGTTGTTTTTTGGTAAAATTAAATGTCAAAAGACTTTTTCTTTAAAAAACCTCCTGTGCTCTCTTCATCCTTGGCCTCGGTCCCTCACACACATGCTGGTTTATTGTTACATAGCATATGTTTTTTTTTTTTTTTGTTTGTTTGTTTTCTTAAATAGCAAATTGGATTTCTCTCTGGGACTGTGAGGGACTAACTGACACTAACTTGCACCTCCAGTGAGCTATTTTGAACCTAAACATTTCTCATCAGTATAGATGTCCACTGACGTTACATAATTTACAACGTATCTCCTCCAATCTTCAACCTTTCTGAATATCTAATCAGTCACAATCAATGAAAATATGTATGAGGGTGAGCCAGGGCTTCAGTCATTTGTATGCAGATGTCATTTCCACATCAGGAAGGTGGGTTCGGATTACACTTTAAGGATTTGTTCGTGTCATTTTTCAAACATCAAACAGAAAACACCACCAGATCAATGAAGCTGTAATTATGTTCATACCAGTTGTGGACCATCAGCTTCTGCACGGCCAACAAGGCGTTGTAACGGACTAGCTGGTCCTCGTGGTGCATATGATTCATCACCAGCTGTTTTCCACCCAGCTGCTCAATCACCCTGAGATGGGAGATAATGGAAGAGAGCCTTTATACACAGAACACGGATGCTATTTTCATGTTTTAGGTCATTCAGTGATCCATCATGTAATCTAATCTGAGCTCACTGAAATTTTCTATGAATGTTATAATGGGTCATGGGCCTTGTGAAAGGACATAATGCTGTGGAAAGAAAAGAATGATGTTTTTACAAGTATATGGTCTGACCAGAGAAAAGTAAAGTACATTAATGTACAAGAACTTTGCACTCATGATGTTATGCTTCATTTTTAGGCAACTGATTCCTGAGGGGTTTAAATGCCAACTAGCCCTTAGAAAAGGACGATGTCAATTCTACAATTATAAACAGATGGGCATGGGACATGACAAGTCAAAAATGTCTATGGACAAGAACTACTGACCCAAGAGTTGTTAACTAAACGACAGAAAAAAATGTTCCTAGACTGGAACTTTTGATTCGTTTATTTATCTGTATTATTTAACCACATGTGAATGATGTGCTGTTTGATTACTTGTAATTTGACATGAAGAATTGATTTAAGTTTTGTCTTGGTTGGTAATAATTAAAATTTCATGAAAAACCTCATTATCAACACAATTTTATATAAAGATTAAACAAAAAGTTTGCTTTGGTTATTGCACAGTGTGTTTTAGACACACAAGAAGTATTTGTTACCATTTAAATTTTGCCATACACATTTCAATAAAGCTTATTGGGGGAAAACACAATGTATTAAAACAAGGCACTAACATGTCAGGTAGATTTCTCCAAAGGATTTCTGATTTAATTAATCTATTTATCAGACAACTGGAGCAAGGTGACCAGAACATAAGGAAAATGCTATATGATAATCACAAAGTTTAATATAATTATTCATCAATGTCATCTATAAATTCTTCTTGCAACATTATTTATTTCCGGCAAAAAGTGGTGCTTTTATTGGTTGCTTTTATTCCATGTCGTATTAAAAGAACACTACACTGTACAATCTCTGCAATATAATCATGTAACAGAGCAAACAGACCTCCAATTAATCAATCTGCACATTTTCTCATGTGACAAGTGTTACCATGGAAATGCCTGTATTATTTATTTGCTAGTGGCTGTAAGGATATTTTGTTGAGGTCTTTGTGGTGCCTGGTGAAGAGTAACTTGTGCAGACAACATGTCAACTTAAACAAATATAAAACTGTTGATATGAAGTAAACTCATTAATTGTGATTCTAATTATTAGGTCCTCAGTAATGATGCATCTATTGTACTACAAGCATATTTCTCAACCTTCACATGGAGATGATAATGCTTCTGTACTTGCAGTCATGTTATTTGTAATATGAACTCAGTTTTATTCTCTTATTTAAGGTCCATAGATGGAAGTTTGCATCTATTGGAAAGTGTAATGATTCTTAAAATCCAAAGTCCAGTTTACACTTTGATTTTTGAGTAAGAGTGCGGATCATACCCCTTGTTTTCTGGGGTTAGGACATGAATGATAAGAACAGGGCAAACTGTATATTTTCTTTGGCTTTTTCTCACTCTACCTGAAATATCTGCTGACATGACAGCTTTTGCCAAACTAGCAGGCTTCCACAGAGATTAGGACTTGTGTTAACATACATTTTTTTCAGTTATTCCCAATAAGATAATGAAAAAGAGCACTGCATAAAGCATCTTTTCTCAGAAGTCTCTGGCTTCTTTGTACAACTCCTTCTAAATCGGAAATTTTCAGCAAGGCATTGTTGTCATCACGCCCTTTTCACATATCACCTTATAGGCAAAAAAAGAGACGCCTTCTTAACCCATCCTTGTTCCTCCTCATAACTCACACATCTCAAACAGAGACAGCTCAGTCCCACATTGGTGTGTCCTTGTCCTAGTGTCACACAATTATGAGTGATGTCAGCACTTCTGGTTAGAGTGGCCAGTTTTTTGATGCCAGCTAGGTGTAATGAGGTGGTCCCATTTTGTGTCTTTTACAACCTCTATTACCAGCTCACAGGTTTTATCAGTGATGGGTCAACACTGTGTCCCAATTCCGCCACTTATGACATGATGTGTAATATGCATTAGTTCCAACTTGAAAAGTCACTGTCATCACTTTAAGCAAGTAACTGATCATATGGGCAGAAACTGTCACCCTGGTAACCAGGAAAATAGAGATGAATCATCTGTTATTTCCAAAGATGAATGAAATGTAAAACAAAAATGATACAAAAAAAATCTACTTGTGGGAGTAAATCAGACACTAAATGCTCATGGTTATATTATTAATAATGTGATGGTGGAAATGTTGAAACAGCCCATTTAAAATCAAAATTGCTCATAGTGTGTTCCCATACATGACAACAGTACTTTTCTGTCAAGACAAAAGCCCTACATGGACACACACTCCATGTAGTGCTTGATATTTCTCAACATACATTTACAGAACTATTAGTCGTCTTTGTGTTAGCAGTCTGCAATTCAATCATAATATCTCAACATATAGTGGCTATAATGCCAAGAGATTCTCTAGAGCAGCTTTGAGGTTCAGCGGGATTAAAAGAAAAATACTGTACCGTTTACCACGTGGATAGTGTCGAACATATTCTCCAACATCATGAGCTGCAACTGCTATAACCTGAGGATCATCAGAAACTTCCAACAGCCTTGTCAAGATCCTGTTAAAATTGCACAAAAAACAAAAAGAAGAAATTCAAGAGGTTTGCTGGTATTACAAGAGTCATTCACACTTTTTTCACTCTGACAAAAACATTTTATTTATATTTTTTTGGGGGCTGTAGTGACCTTTATTTAGCAGTAACTTAACAGGAAAGAGAGTTAGAGCGAGTGGGGAATGACATGCAGCAAAGTGTTCCAAGCATGGACTTGAACCTGGGCCGGCTGCACTGAGGATGGGAAGCTTCATGGGGTGAAAGCTTAAACAGTTGACCTACATGCTGCCTGCACTCATTTCAAGGTTAATGTCACTCTGAAACTGAGGAAATCCCAAACTTTTAAACCTGGAGGTGAGTAATGAAATGTTAGTGTTCTCTGAAAAGGTGCTATCTCAGACTTCAAAGTGAGACAAAGAGTGGGTGAGATTCAGGAAAAAGGGAGTAATAAAAGAGGAAGGTAATTTAATCTGAGATGATGTCTGAGCTGATTACAGAGAGGACAAAGAGATGGTCAGATTAGGATTTTTACTGAATGTCAATAAGCATGTCACAGTGTGTGAGTGGAATAACAAAAACAGCAGACACAAACTGATCATTATCATATATTATTTATCTGTTGTACTGTGAGTTCTTCGTCTAAAAACACACACAGACTCACCAGACATGATGCTGCTAAGTGTTAATGCGTAATATCTAAAAGAGGTGTTACCAGAAAACAAATTATTAGTTCAAAGTTCTAAACTGAGATTTTGCCAAAGCCATGAATGGCTACAGGCATTTCTCTTATAGAAAAAGTGCATTTTTTCATTATAGTCACTGAGTTTTGGAGGAAATCTGTTCTGACAAAATTAAGATGATCATGGTTCTTAGAGCCCAGGCTTTTTTGTTTGTTTGTTTTTGGTTTTATTTAAAGATGTTGTGGAGAAACTGGACCAACAGTAAAGTCCAGTTTTGAGAAACATACAACATAAAATTCACAGGATTTTGACACGTACATTAATCAGACCATCATACATCATATTAACGTTCCCATCATCAGTGCAGACAGCATAAAAAGCCCTCTAGGATTTGTAGTTCTCAAGGGAGAACTCCAGTAGATAGTTGCTGTGTCTAGATCTCAACCAAATTTCAACCAAACAAGCTATCAGTTTCTAGAATTCGCTCCCACTAAAAGCCAAGAACGACCTTCTCTGTGGTAATTTATTTGTATGGTGTTACAAGATCAGGAGTTTATTATCTCAAATAACATAGTAACAGGTATTCTTTGTTTGATGCAGTCAGGTTAAAAGCTGACCAATCTAAATCAGGCAGCAGCTTCTCAAATACACAAAGAAATAACATGCAAATTAATCTATTAGCAAAATTCATTTGTTTTCTTGAGATGACGCAATTATTGACTTGTCATCTCGATTCAATGCCAATAAGTCGAGGTTAAGATCTGCCTTTTTTAAAACTTAGCATACATGCCATGAAGATCACTTGGCCAGACGGAGTATGTGTGTATAAATATATATATATATATATATATATATATATATATATATATATATATATATATATATATATATATTTTTTTTTTTTTTTTTTTTTAAGACAAACAATGCAAAAAACACTGAAATCCACAATAGTCCCAATAATGCATAGTGCAGACCTTTGACAAGCCATTGCCATTTCTTTTTTTTGCCAATGATTGTGGGCATTATTATTGAGTTAGAAGCTCTAATGGTAAAATTATCCCTTCCTCCCCATAGCATAGAATCCTTAAAAAAAAATCCTGGATCCAGTCGGTGATCCGCAATCAGCAATAAAGCGTATTTTGTGTCCTTCAGTGACTGAACAAGTTGCACTTTCAGCAGTATTGTTCTTTTACTCCTATTGAAGGGTCTAGGATATAATAAATCAAGTTTTCAAAGGCCATGAAGAAGATTAACTATCTCAGTGCAGAATAGCCTTCATCTTACTTAAGGAGCTCGTAGTTCTTCTCATTCAGGCGGACAGCGTTCTCACGCCAGAACTTCTCCGATTTGTGAACAGGACTCCATTCCAGACGGCCAGACTTGAGTTCAGAACTGTATTCATCAAACGAGCTGAAGATAAATACAGAGCATGAATGTTATTCTGAAACAAATAAAGCAGTCTGAGGATGACTGCTTACAAAAAAGAACCAAAACAGATTCTTATACTCAACCATATTTAATGTGAGTTCAGATTTGAGGAGAGAAATGGAAAGTATAAGGACATCCATGCATGTAATTAGTGCAGCATTCACAATCAATGCAGTATTCACAGCCTCTTCAGAAAATATTCCTAATAATGTACAGCACTACAATATCCTTAATCCTAATGAGCATTTACTTATAATTATAGATTATTCCACAAATAAATTAATTAATTAAAGGGCATCACATACATAATGGAAGTAATTACTGCAGAAAGTGACTGCATGTCATGAATCTGTGTCTGTTGGGTACCTGAGATCCTGCACACTCTCTCCCAGCCTCTCCAGCAGGAACTTAATGTCGTCAGTGATGTCCTCGTCATCGTACTTCTGCTGCTCAAGATTTTCCAGCTGCTTCAGGACTTTGCACTGAATCATTGCCAAAGCATATTCCTGTCGTGTCTCCCTTTCAGCAGATTTCTCTAGAAGATTCTGTCAAGAAGAAAAAAGAGGTTTTCGATCAATCAACTAATATGGGAATGTTTTAGTTATGGAGCGAGGTTTTCACACTTAAAAGGGTACTAAATTCCTGTACGAATAAATGAGAAATCCATTTTAAAATAGTAAGATAAATAAGAAGTTACATAAAACTAATTAAGAAAACAAAAAAACACTCATATCTGTGTTAAGCTGCTTGTCAAATGTGAGGATTTGGGTATTTATAGGACTGCAGATTGAAGGTCTCTAAAGATTTGGCTGTTTATGCTGATGTTTAGTAGACTAAATAACAGAGACAATGGGCAAAATTATTAGAACTCGTCAGAAACAAAGACACACCATCCAGACTCTGGAAACTGAAGACAACATCAGTTAATGCCCAGTGGTATTACTGAACTTTTATGTACTTTTTAATCACACAAAAACACCCATGTTTGTCCACATAGGACTGAAATCTGCCATCTGGTTATTCAATTGTGGCCAATTTCTCATTTGATTGTGAAACATTTCTGTCCCTTTTTATTGTTTGACGGTAGGAAGGGTGCGCCTTAATTCCACATCATGTTCTGTGTAAAAAGAACAAGGCATGAAATGGAAGTAATATGTGCCTCATATGTCTCTGAGCCAGTAACTGTAGGTTTGTCAGACAGATCCAGCATCACAGAACCTGGTGTTCTGACCCACAGCACTGTTGGTACTTTCTGATTCTGGTACACCTTGGTGTGTGTGAGCACACAGTGGTGCAGAACTAAGCTTCCTGTTTGTGTATGGATTAACAAGAATGTCTTTTTTTTTTTGTGCAGATGTGCCACAACCACTGTGTGAAAAAGGGTTAGTAAAACTGAATTTTGAAAAGACTGTAATATAATTTTAAATTTATACCATCTTCTGCAAATATTAGAGTTACAAAAGATATGAATTTCCTCCAGGGTAGATAGTGCAGTACATGCTTTTAAACCAGAACTTAGTTTTATGTCAGTTTTATTTGAGTACTGGAATTCTATCTTTCTTGAGCTTTTGCTAAGGAAAGAAACTCTAATTTGCAGCATCAGAGTTTGACTGGAGCAAATTTATCAAAAACACTGCAGGACTATATTTGAGGATGTTTTCAAGGACATCCAGATGGTGTGGATAATCTAAGTTGCTTCACTCGTCCCATGTGGTGAACAGAATGATTTGCATAATTAGCACATTTGGGAAAACAACGACAAAAAGAATAACGCTGAATATATTTTGTAAAATAATTTTGTAGAAACTTCAACATGTAACAATCTCAGCTTACAAAATTTGAAGTGACACAGTGGGCAACAAAACAATTCTTTTCTTATAAAGTAACTCTACTTACTGTCAAGCATGCACAATGTAAAGAGAGCAGGACTCCAGGGAAAACTCGCTTTATGTCTACAATTGTCAGGGTCTTCTTTCACAGCTTGGCATTGCTTTTAATTAGCACCCAAACTCAAAGATATATTTGGACTAATTAAAAAAAAAGGTGCTCCTTTCTTTCAAGGGCTCATTCCGACATATTTGATGCAACAACCAGAATGATATGAGAAGTGAGATAAAGACATTCTGGGGAAAAATTAAATGCAAGGATACAGGAAGCCCATTGAGGCAAACATTATAGTATATTATGTTTGTCCCACTACAGTATGGTGTCAAAATATTATTTTTGTCAGACAATTTGAAAAACAGTCCACAATGAAGACTGATGTCTACTGATGCAGGTCACAATGACAGCAGAGAAATGCTGATGGCAACTTTCTGAAAAAGAAGCCTTAAAAAAGAGTTGAATTTTCTTCTAAAATTGAATTTTAAAAATCAGCCTGCTCTGAGCTCATGTTTCAAACATGTAATCAGTGCCATTCATCCCACCATTGTGCTTGAAGAAAGGCTGCCGAGGCAGTCTGACGTTGCCTGGGTTGGACAAAGCCAGCTTTACACTGACTTGTTCTTATTTTCTTTACTTTTCCAAATCCATATTTCCTCCAGGCCATAGTTCTTTGACTCTACATGAATATTTTGTAGGGTAATCAATGTAATGCTGAGGATGGTGAGGTACTAAAGACTGAGAAGTGGGCAAATTAAATGTGTTAAAGCAGATGATTTTTAAGATTAAAGGATATTAATATTTTACAAATATATATTCACATGAATGTTGGCAATCATTTAACATGGAATAATTTCCATAATTAATAACTAAGCACAATGCTTTGTCTTATGCAGAGCTGGAAATTATCACATTGATTTTCCATGCATTTTCCAGATGCTCCAGACATACACTGTCTGGTGTCCTGTCTAAACTAACCATCTTCCTGCAGTTAAGAAGCACTTCAGCATGTGGAGATAAATAAGAGTCTTTGCTACTGATTCAAGTTTGTAAACACAGAACTAAAAGGCTTTAATTACCTGGGAAAAACAAAAAAGACAGCAATATTTAATGCTGGTTTTAGGACAGCATTAAACATTCACCAGATGTTTTGAGCCATCAAAGCAGCTGAAAGCAGAGCTGAAGAATGGTCCAACCATTAATGACATTTATATTTTGTTTATGGGACTGGCTGTCTTACAGGCTGACTCATTTGTCCTTTGTTACCAATAGAGTTCCCTTTTATTATGAAAACAAAAGTCATATAAATAGACACAAATATTTAAAATGCTGAGCAAAAATGAGCATAAAGCTCACAGCCAGCTGTTTTTTTCTCAGCAAAGATTGAAATTACAAAAGGATGCTGGACCTTTGTCTCAGGAAAAGGCAGATCTTAATATATCAACATAACTAACAAGACATTTCTTTGCATTTTAAAAGGAATAAAAGAACTTTAAAGTTTGAAAAATTACATTTTCCTTCACTTTAAAACATCCAAACCCTGCTCTCTGTACCAGTAGCTTTCTGGAAGGAAATCATTGGTAAGAAGTTAACTCTCAACCCTCTGATAAGAAGTTAACCCTAATCCAGATACATTTCTAAACTCCTACAAACCAATTAAATTAAAAACATTTATAATTCTAACCAGAATTTTAATTGCACCATTACGTTGCAGTTGGTACAAATACACCATATCCAATAGGTTTACCAATATGGAGGCAAGATGTCAACCATGATTGAAATGCTTCTAATTTTTTTAAGCAGTTTTCTTGTTATAAGAAGCCAGATGTTTAATTGTGTTAAAATATTTTAGATTAAAATTAAAATGCCATGATAAGAAACTGTCTACTTACTCATTCAGCAGTTCTTATGTTATTTATTTAGAACCACGTCTCTGAGAACCAGGTGGCATTCCCACTTTCCTATATGTCTCTCTGTGGTCTCCATTAACTCCAGATGGAGATATCTGTTACTTAAGCTGCTACATGTTCCACTGTCCTCACCACTTTGGTGCTTACATTGTCCGTTTGGTGTTGAGAAGGTGTGATTTTTGTTCATTAAAAACAGCTTCCTGCTGTGGCAGAAGATGACTGAAAATAATGAGTGTAAACAAAAAACATTAAAGATAATGGAACAAAGGAAAAAATAAAGGACCAAGGAAATGAGTAAGCAGTTCAGTGCTCAAGCCTTTCAATGAAATGTTGCATTTTAGAGGCAGAAACAATGAGTGAGATATTTGTCACTAACCCTGAAGGCAGCCAGAATGATTCGAGTGACCTTCTCCTTGACAGACTCCTGGAGGATGTCAGACAGGGCTGGCACTACGTTGTAGCGTCTCAACTGCTCACAAAGCTGAGGACTGAAGGCCAGGAGCCACACACAGAAGATCATCTGGTACTGGAGCTGGAAGCCACACTTGTTGCTCAGCACTGCTGTGATGCTTTAACAGGACAAAATCAAATAAATAAATGAAACCTAAAAATGGATGAAATCAGCACAGAGTGATGGAAGGAGGCATCACATTAATATCTGCTATCTGTTTACTAAGACGAGCTCTCACAGCTGTGTACCTTCATCCTGCACCTCTATTATCTCTGATGAGGGCAGAGAATAAAATGTTCAGTCTTCAGATAATGGAAGAGTTGCTTAAAATGCAGCACAGTACTGACAGCGTACAACCATGCAGCGACTTGTACATTTGTGGAAACAGGTGTGAAGTGCACGGATGAGGATTTTATAGATGTTTTATAGATAATTATCTCACAAATTATGCAGCCAGGCTGGTTTTACAATCTTATTCTGAGAAAAAAGTACAGAGCCAAGACAAAGATGATAGAAATTATTAATAATTTCAGCTGCATGTCTTTTGGACAGTTTTAGGGATTTTAAGCTTTCAATTACTTTTCCGTTTCATGCTTGTTCATCTATTCTCTCGTTTAAAAATGTGGCCACAGAATATTAAATGTGAAACTGAGTTTAAGGCCTCAGCCTGTTTGTTTTTCATCTAAATGGTTAAACGAAACGTATGTATAGCTCAAAAAGCATAAATTTATGACAAGTAACTCCAGTAGATCGCAAGCCAGTGACAACATTGTACAGCTGTATAGTTTGTCTGGATGAGCTATTATGTCCATATTTTAAATTCAGGATACCCAATTTGCCGCTTGGGCCTCTTTTTTAGCTCTTCTGCAAATGCCTCAATAGACAGAGGATGCAAAGCACTGCAACAAATGGGGTAGCTCTCCATGCCAAACAGTCTATGTGGTCAAAAATAATTGTGATTATTACACGGTTGTATTTTACAGAGAAATTAAGTGAAACTGTTTTTTGTCCAGGAGTCAGAAAACCTGTAATTATGGAAATAATTAAGCGTACAGCAGTAGAACATAGTCATTATCAACAGCATACTAATGTTGATATTTTATACTTAATATTCAATTTCACTTATTCTTTTACTTTGGTCCAACAGCTTTTCAGAAACAGAATTTCTAACAGCCTAAAAATAAAACTCTGGTTGTATAGAAGAAAGCTGCAGGGTGACAAAAACAAGGTGAAAAATGAAGAAGTTACGAAAGTCATCGTTACGTTCATATTTTGGATTAGACGAATACATAAGTTAAGGTCACCAGCCAGGTACTGGAAAACAACTTGAAATTACAGTTGGTTTATTTTAATGAGCACTAATTGTAATAAATGTGGCCTTCAATCTCTAAAATACTTCAGGAACTAAATGAATTTCCATACTAGTAATGAGTCATCATTTTTAACATTATACATATTAAATGTGCTAAAACATGAGAAGTAGAGGTAGAAGTAGAACAATAACTCAAAAAGGACACACTTCTTGTGACCTTTAAAGGTAGAATTTTTCATATTTTTCTTGACAGTGAACAACTGCAGGAACATTGAGGGAAGTAAATCATCACTCACCAGTTGACTCCATCAGCCTCCACCCAGGCAAACCTATATTCATTGACCCTCAGCATCAGCTGGAGGCACCCAGCCACACACTGAACATACTGAGAGCTCTGGAAAAAAACAGATGCAAACTTAAACTCAAACAGAAGCGTCAGCCTTGGTTGTGCAATGAGGAGAACAAACAAAATATTAAAAAGTCAAGTTGACGAACAGAGAGAGCATGTGGAGGAAGATCGGTCCAAACCTTGCATAACTGTCACATATCAGACCTGAGGCAGTGCACATGCAGCCTGTCTTATGTATACATCAACACATGCTAGGTCACACACCAGATGTACAAATATACAGCACAACAGTGGGAAAAGTGCTCATCACACCTGAGCAGAATAATGTTAAGTAAGATTAGAGTGGAGGAAGCTGAGAGGAGAACATTAATCTGTTAATTGAAAGTGGCTCAATAAAAGCAAAAATCCAGCAAGAGATTCAGGCAGCACTGAAGACAGAAGAGCAGAGGAGCAGAGGTTACCTGGTTGGAAATGCAGAGAAGTTATTAGACAGGTCTCGTGGACATATTTCTGAGCACGCCTCTTAGAATAATTGCGCTATGCTTGACATAATGTGGAATTTAAGATGGTAGGATGCTGCTGCTGCTGTGCAAATGCTTGTTCAATTTTCTCTTGTTACACTAATATTCAAGGAAAGCTTTCAGCATTAGGGAGAATTGGCTTCCGGCATGCATTTTCACTAGTACACTTGAGCTCAACCAGTGGCAGCAAACACCATGCTGTCTAAATGAAGAATTATTTCTAATATTACTCCTGTCAATAAAATCATGTCTCACCATCTAGTTAATAAAAAATAAAAAAAAACTGCAGTGCATCAATAGGATGGGGGAGAAAAAGGGAGGACAGAGGAGATGTGACAGTCCAGTGACAGCTGACAAATGCTAGCTTGTACAAACCCTGCCATTTTTTTCCTGCAGGTGCCAGAGTGAATGGAGAGGCACTTCACTCATACTCACTTCACTGGGGGAAATAGTTCCTGCTCCTGTGCCTGATTCTGGACCTGTACCATGTAGATTCTAACAAGACATACACAAAAGAAACAGGTGCAACATTGTTCACAAGCCATTGCTTCCAGCTGAGTCATACTGGCACTATGTGTTTGGCCATAAATGCAGGGACAGCAAACGCTCACTGATTCCTTGCCTCGCTGTTGAGGAGAGAGGTTGCCATTAAAAGCAATTTCAAGAAGCAGTTAAGGAAAATAACTTGCAAATATGCTAAGTTTAAAATGGAGACAGGCTTTTCAAACAGATGTCTCTGAACTGAAGACTAGGTAAATTAAGAAATTTGTGGTTTTGAAATGCAGAGGTGGAAAAGAATTGAGAAATAAATGTTCAGCTGTTATCGGCTAAATGTTTAGTGCATATATTTGCCAAGGCAACGCCACGACCCACTGAAAAGCTGTCATTGGACCATCTCAAGGTCTGACAAACCTGCTGAAACCCAATATAAATGCAATGCATGAATTCAGACAAGGTTTACACTGTGTGCCCAAACCACAAATGAGGAGTGACTAGAGATAGAAATTAGATATAGCTTTGGTTATTCAAATTATTAAAGTATTACAGGAAATGAATAAATTAATGTTTTATGAGCAAGAAGGTCTAAAAGGTCAATGTCTGCTAAATAAATTAAGAATAATTTAGAAAAGAGACAGCAAAAGAAGCAAATTCCTTAATAGTTAATCTAAACTAAACAACATGTATGTATAGCCACAACATTATATTTTTACATTCATGACACATGATGAATTCCAGTGGATTGAAGCTTTCATAGAAACCACAAAAATGCTTTTTAATTAAGTATATTAGTTGTGACCGTGCTGCATTTATTATAAAAATCCATTATTTACAAAAAATCATTGGAGTGATCGGAGTTATCTTATCCATAATTTACCATTCACCATCACTTGTCATGTCAACAGTCACCACTACTGACAAAGTAGACAAAAAAATGAGGAAAAAATGTTTTGGTTTAACATGAAGTCAGTAATATTCTGCATAGCCTCATGAGATGAAACCACCTGAGAAGCTTAGCTTACTTACATTCTCCATTTGCATAGAATAAACAGGAAAGTTTTGCAACGTACCTGTGAACTGAGTTGACTTTTGATCCAGTTGAAGTAGTAATTCAGATCACTTCCCTCCATCAGATCACGGCCCCAGGCAGCCAGCTTAGCAATGATCCTTGCCGCCTATTGTATGAAGGATGACATTTTTCATTTCCTCTGCTTGTGTCAGACAATGTTAGACTCTTACAGCAAGGCTCAGATGAAATGCACTTAGACCAGTTTCATGGTGCCATATATTTAATACTTTATAACCCTGGTTGTAGTGATAAACATGCCCAGTACTAGGTATGGGAATTACAGCAAACAGTGACAGTCAATCATTTTCTTGCCAAAAACAGTGTTTTTGTTTACTGCTTTGTTTCAGAGTGCTTCCCACAATAATATGAGTTTGAATGGAGGTCTAACTTTGCATTACATGTAGCACTCTACACAGCAGAGTATTCTATGTAGTATCAATCTACTTAAATTTCAAGGAAAAACTTATAATAAAAAAAAGTTTAAGTATGGTAAGAGATAGTGAGAACTTAAGTTTAGGAGACTTAGTCAAGAAACACTTCCAAAATGCTGGCCGAAGGCAAAATCGAAGTTTAAGTGCAACAGTGACGAGATTACATTTTATATCTCATAAACAGTTTCAGTTGTGTCCCCCCTGTGAAAAAAAAAAAAATTTCCCAATTTCCTTCTTGCTAGGAAAGGAGGTGCAAAAGCATTGAAGTTTAAATTCAAAAGCCACACTCAGTATGACTCTCAGATTGAGTTAAGTGCTTTGTCACAGACTTGAGGTCACATTACGCCCACCTGCTGGATACCATCTGTCTGATGTTCTTAATTAGGCCATGTGTGCCCTGTCATAGTACTAGATTTGTCGTTATGTGGTCACTCTTGACTTGAAAAGGCTGGCAGAGAAAGATCATTACATTAATTGGCTGTTTCTGGAAAAAAAGGGTAAGGATGTTTTGTGAGGAATTATTGATGCTTTGCTAAGATTAGAAATCGAGACGTCTGTTAAAAAATTCCATGGCTATGAAAAATGAAACAGAAAACACAAACTTAGATGAAAATCTGAGTTTTATGAGTTTTATTACCAATTTCAGCACAATGTGTTCTCATTTAATTACGTTGTGTCGTCTCCTAAAAATTCCATGTTTTGGTTCAACTCTAAATCTAAATACTTTCCATCCTGATCGCAGCCCACATACACATAAAGAAATGTCCATGGGGCTTTATTTATTTATTTATTTATTTGTTGGGTCAAAGTACAATGAACCCTGTATAGGAAGGTTTCTTACTGAATAAACTCACCCAGAAGTATCTAAGCTGCAGCCATGATGCGAGCTATTTTAAATTCTCTGAATTCTAAGGAAAGGACCTTCAGTGCTTCCTTTACTATCTCCTGCAGCATAGTAAACACCTGAACATCCTAGACTAAACAAAGGTGATGGTTTCCCCCACAATCCTTGCAGCCACAACTTTCAAACTGATGGTCTGTTATGTGTATCCAGTGTAGAAAGCGGAGTGACTTTGAGCACCCAGTGTTAACGTTTTTCATTTTTTTCATTCTTTCCCAGTTATGCGCCATGAAAATAATGCAATACTTCATATTATATTTTTATATACCTATAAGATATGTAGTCTCTATGCAACATTAAAAGACTGCATTAAATAAAGAAAGAGTGCTGCAGCACAGTCATCTTTTTCTAGGTCCTCTCTAAATTCTCAAATTTAAAGGAAAGCTTAGGAAAAGACGAGAAGTTTATTGGTGTAAGTTTTTGACAGGACCAAAGAGTCAGGCAATTAACCAACCGCTACAAAGCCATTAGAGCAGATAATTATACAGTTTCTGCTAACTGATCTGTTTAGAGTTGTCTTGTCTACTAAAACTGGTCTTAACCTCTTCATCAAAAGAGCCTCCTGTAGAGGGGGCTGCGTGGGATTTGTGCAGTACAGAACGTCTTTGCACATGTACAAAATCACAAGGAGAAACTCAGCTAAAATACTCTACCAAGCATTGCCATCCAAACAAAACATAATTCAGACCCCAAGCAATTATATTAAAGTGTAAGAAAATAAATAAAAAAGCACTGTCTACTCTAATGCTTCTGTAATTTTTTTTCTACTTTAAGCAAACAACACAAACTGTGTTGTATGAAAGCAGAGACTCTTGATTACAAAGATATCAGTCATATCACTGTGTGATAAATTAGCAGCCAAGGAGCGACAAAAATAAATAAATAAATCATTTTATCATAAAGCATGTCCTATCTTTGCTGTTTTGTGGTCAAAAATTTTATTACACCTCAAACTCTGCTATGTATTCTCTTATTAATCTATCTTTGTTTAAATGAAGGTTGTAGTAGTTTCCATGAAGATTAAAAAGATTTTATATTAAAGTATTCACTCTTCCTATGACATAATAACTTGGGGTTCACTTCTTTGTGGATCCCCAATGTGTTTCTAAAGAGAATTTGTGGACTATCCCTCAATTCTCCTGACTGAAGATTGATAGAGGTGTCAATTATTAACATCGGCTGATGGGATTTCAAAAGACTTACCTGTGTAACTCATCTTTTACATCTGTAAAACCACTCAAGTTCACATTGTTAGCTTCAGCTTCTGCACAGTTACTCATCAGACATTAGAGCAGAGTCAACATTAGGTTGACTTTTACTGCCTGGAGATAGCTTATGCAAGATGGATGACGAATTAGCCATCGTTAGTGGGCACTTTACTGGGAAAATCTGCCAAAGTTCAGTCGTGCGGCTTTAAAAAGAAATATGCTAATGTTTTTGCTCCGACTCTAAAGTGGCAAAAACACATTACTGTAGTTTGTAAAGTGTCAGTGATTGGATGAAAATGAATGCTTTGCGCTCAGTTAAAAATCTAATAATATAACTATCAAATTGAATAAGTTTAATTTAATTTCTAAAATTGAACTTAACTGAAACGAATAACATGTAAAGTATGAACCTGAACAACACAGCCAGTGGAGTCAGGCAACAAAGTGCTTGCAGGAGATCCTTCAAACCCCAGGAAATTACAGCAGATGCAAGATGCTTGCTTAGACTGAGATCAGGTCTGTGTGGTTTGTTAATTCTTCTGCCCCTCAGATGAAAGCTAAACAATTATTTTGGGTGGTCAGGGCAACAACCCTACTGAAAAAGGCCACAAGAAAACTAACAACAGCTCTACTAACGAGTGTTTTATTTAAAGTAACATCCACATAAATGCCAGGACCCAAGGTTTCAAAACATACCATTTTCCACATCACAGTGCTTTTGCCAGTTTGTGTATTTACAGGTAAGTATTACATATGAATCCCATTATCAGTATATAAAACATGATGCATCAGGGCAGGTACTCCTCTTGTATTGCCCTGCACTGTTATTGCCAACGTTTTGGCACTTTAAGCAATAGAAGAGAATCAACATAGTACTCAGACTGATCTGCAGTCCTGCAGCAACTGCACCATAACTTTGCGACATCTCTAACCCACCCCTTAAAGGACGCCATTGTAATAAGAAAATCAAGGTTATTCACTTTAGGTGCCAAGTTTTAATGTTGTGGCTGATGTGTGTTTTAACTACATAAAGCCAGCTTCCCTCATGATTGACATGCACCAGCAAGGCCACTGTTGCAAAGATATCCTGGATTTTTCTTGTGTTTCTTTATCTCCAAGCTCAAATCTATTACTCACCATGTGGACAGTAAAGAGGTCCTGACGATTCAGCATTGGGAGGAAGTAGGACCAGGCGGTGTCTTTCTGCTTTTTGGCGTAGTCAAAGAAGATATTCACTCTCTGATGGTTTTCCTAATTGATACAGTTGATAATGATGAGCACTGAATACCGAACTGGTTGCATGAAATATAATTAAATTGTATTGAAAAACAGTCCTCCCAGGTCAAGATGTAAAATAAATCATGAGAAAGTCTGACATCTCCAGGATTAGGGTTGAAGTCAAGCAATAAATCTTCTAACCACCATAATTCATCAAAAGTGTGAAGTGTTGATGATGGTGCTAGTTTTCCTCTATTTTATCCATGTCTGCTCAAATTTAGGATTTTACAGAAAGGCTGCTTTAAACTTAAAAAAAAAACTTTGACTGATGCAGAAATATCACATCATTTACTTTGCTTTATATTTTGTAGCACTATTCTCAAAAAGTGAAAATAAAAAAATTATTTGGCTGATTTTTTTTTTGTTGTAATCCCAATTCATTTTAAAAACAAGTAAGCCAATACTTCATTTTATTAAACACATAATGATAAAGTAAAAAGAAAACAAAAAATCTTCTTATGGATACTAGCAGAATTTAATTATCTGGAGCTGTAGCTTGTAACAATCACTAAAATCGTAGCTGTGTTTAAAATCTAAGCACATCGGAGAAAATGAGTATGCCGATAGCTAGTAGTGCTGTCTGTGTACCTGCAGTGTGTCATCGATCAGAGTCAGGATGTACTGGACTGTCTGCTCCTTGGAGATGTGGGCCATCAGGTTCAGAAATGTCTTTGCACACTGAGAAATAATAAAAACATACCACCCATTAATCTCTTAAACACAATTTACTTTGTTTCACAAGCTCAAGTGAGCAAAAAGGCACCTGAAGTGTCTCAAGTCATGTTCATGGTAATCGACTGAACAGTGAGTCAGCAATGATGGTAAAGCGGTCACAGCACAGAAAAAAAAATGCATTACAACACAAGAAGCTGCACATGTTAACACTGGGTACAAATAGAATATTTAATGTAAACCAGGAGGCCCAAGTTAGAAGGGTTTCAAAGTAAAAACCTCTTGTATTTAATTGTACAACTCCAGGGCTCCAAGTGCAACCAGAAATCTGAAAAGTGTGACTAACTTATGTTCAGGGTAACATTGGTGTACCGAACATTTGGCTGATATGTTCATTATCATATCATCTTCAAAGAAACATGACATCTGTCATGGCAGACTTACAAAAGGCCCTCCCTCCTAGTGGGACTTCAGTTTCAGACAGCAGTTAACTTTCCTGATTGAATGGAAATCATCAGTCCCAAATTGTCAAGAGTCATTTAGTTAGCACAAAACACCATTTTCACACATAGACTGGTCACCAGAGAGACCAAACGTTACCACCAATTAGAATTTCTGGGATGTGCCAGAAAAGACATTATGAATGTCTGACAACAACATTAGTACAAGGTCTGTGGGACAATGTTATTTAGTGCAACTGCTCTACATAGGCTCATTGGAAAGATGCCACTACAAATGTTTACAACTAAAGGTGAGCCAAAAAAGAATTTTCCCCCTCAAACAACGTGATTATATCTCATAATTTACATAACTGTGCAAAATTTGGGTTTGGCAGCACTTCTAAACTAAAAGAAATTAGCCTGGAGCGCCCAACTTTGCCACGCTGCAATGAAAAAAACAGTTAGGTTGTACAAAAAATGTCTAACTTATTATGCATATTGTGCATTTTGTCACCAGCACAATGACTCATTGAAAAATTAATATAGGAAAAATACTTGTATTATTTGCTATAATGCCATCACATCTATAAAGGGCTCTAAAAATTCATAAAGGTAGTTATCGACTTTCTTACTTACTTAAGTATTATTATTGCTCATCCCCTAAATGATTTAAGCATTTTCCATTCATTTTAATTTCAAGTAGAGAACTAATAACCCTGCATGGGAACACATGGATAAACAATGGCTGGTGGGGTAGATAGATAAGAAAATGCAAATACGTCATACAAGGACTGCTTACCTGATGTCCCTCACTGGTCAAAATAACTTGTTTCTCCTCAGAGTTGGCCACCTCAAACTTTTTGATGAACTCACAGTCCTCTGCAGAGATCATCTGACTCCTACAAGAAAATAAATTAAGGTGCCATTAAAAAAAAAAAAAAAATAAAAAATAAAAAAAAATCTACTGTGATGTGTACATTTCACTTGAAACACAATGTTCAAGCAAGGATGATAACTTTTGTCTAAAAGGTGTTTTTATTAAAGTTTTCTTTATTTTTATTTTATTATATATTCACAAGGAACACTAAATGATTTTCTTTACTGTTGAGATGAGATAACACCACACATTGAGACCATTAGCACACTCACTGCAGCTTTGCCTTGTCACTGACATACTGCCTCAAATTGCAAAGGGCAGCTTGAGCCATAAAGACAGTTAACATATCACATATTCTAGTCAAGACAAAGACACCCAACTCTTTCAAGATAAACATGAAACATAAAGTTAAGTATGACTAATTAAAACCAGAATTAAATTATCAAATTAACTCCTTGATTGAAAATTTGATTTAGAAGTTTTAGTAATAATACTAACACTCATATCTGAGTTGCTGCACTAAAAAACTGGGTTGAAAGAGGAAGTATCACTCAAGACAGTGAATCACAATCCAGGAACTACAGCAGAGCTGCAGGAGAACCCCAATCATTTCCCTATCATATTCACAAACACAGATTAACTGGTTTGAAAGCACACTGTCTATAATACAATATTAACACAAAACACAAGAAAAAATCCCAATATAGTCAATAAGATGTCCAGCTACACAATATCGAACTTCTTATTTTCATCATACGTAGACTTCTTAAGGAGAAATATGTGAAAATGGGTTGAACAAATTACAAAACACTTTCAAATATAATGTTCTCTAGTACAACACATCCAGTACTTCAATCTCACTGCTAAACAAGTACAATAAAATTCACCCACTGGATGACTAGAATACTGAAACTTTATAAACTTAAATAGCAGCTACAGTACTGACTTGTCAATTATAATTCATGTCACGTGATCATGAGACTCAGAGCTAACAGCAATCATGATGCACAAATATAACAAATTGGTTCCCTTTAGAAATGACAGCTTTCCATGTTGTTTTCTACAGTTTGAGGCTTTACTTGCCCTCCTAACTTCATCATTGTATTGCATCCTCCTCTGCTACTGTGGAACGGCACATGAGTGGAGAACTGTTACCAACAGTTTACCTTTTATAATACACGTTTAGTCATATTGAATGTGATATAATATTTTGGTACATGTACAGTAAACTTACTGAAGATAAGACTGCCAGTTGACCAGATTGGCCCGAACCTCTGCTGCCTTTGCAGCAATGATGTTGGTGGGGACTGCAGCGTCCACAGCCCCGCGAATATCCATCCTGAGATGTATCCTCTATAATATATATATGGGGAAAAAAATTCCACCTGAAAGGAAAATAAACGAATAAATCAGAATTTCCTTTAGCACAATGAGTCTACGTAGAGGAAAAATGGCAGGTTTAGGAGTTGTTTCGAGCTTTCGAACCCAATATAGGAAACAGCAACTGAAGCTGAACGAGCTAGCAGCAGCAGGTCATGTTAGCTAACTGGTTTAATCCAATGTCACGACTAGACATGATGAGTCTTCTCGAAAACAGGGGGTAAAGCAACAAAGTATACATTCTACGTTATTGCACTATAAGTGAACAGTAGACAGTTAAGACATACACAAAACAAGACAGTGAAATTTAGCATCAACAGTGACACTAGCATTGTTAGCTTAAGACTAACGGTGGCTAAATAACTTAGGATGCTAACCGAAGGTAGTTATGCTAATTTAGACTCAAAGGCATTATGCACCCCGTTAAACATTACACAGAAAGCAGACGAAAAGTTTATACAGTTTGTTAAAACAAATGTGTGGGTCAAACTGTAATGGCAAGTGATATATTTACCAGCTCTTTGCTGCACTGTGCTGTGTTGGGCTGTGCTGTGCTAACAGCTGACAGACTACAACACGGCGTCACGACTTGTCATGTGACAGTCAGCCAGTCAGTCAGTCACGTGTATTCTTCCAAAAAAACAAAAGCTTGATGATTATATTATATGTCACAATAAATGCTTAAATTGTTATATTTCCTGTATAAATTTTATGTAAATTTTATTGTTGATTTCTACTTTCACTGTTTTTAGGTTAATTTCACTCTTCATTCACGAGGATGTTTTTGTAGTATGGTTTGTTTAGAAAATTTGATTAATTAAAAAAATATATTTGTATTATTTAAAATTAGCACCACTGTTAACTACAACTGTGAAATACAAGAGTAATTTTATTGTACAAGGGCTAATTATATTGAATCAACCATAATAACCATAACAACCATAATAATTCAGTGACTAAAACTCACAATACATTTTTAAGCATTATGAGTACTTTTAGTTTTAATTTTGTAAGTGCACTGCTCTTGTACAATAGGCTGTTGTATACCTTCATTTGAGTAATAATTTCAATACAGAACTTGATTGAAATTTTAAGACTGTAAGGCACAAGCCAGCAATATGCTTTGCCTATTATTATAACTTACTTACTCAGATTTGATTCTTCTTGTATTTTTTGATTCAGTGCCCCAAGTTTTGATTCTTTGTTGAATATACCTCCCTTCACTCGCTAAAATTTATTCATTTCAGTTCAGTTCAAGTCAATTCACTTCAGCTTTATTTGTATTGAACCAGTTCACAACAACGTCATCTCAGGGCACTTTACAGACAAATCAATTTGAGTCAGTTCATTGTGATCTAATCAGTATTCATACAATCTTATTCATATTAAATAATAGTCTAACTAAGGAAAACCAACAGATTGCATTGAATCTTGACTTAGATTTAATTCCCCATCTTGAGCATGCACTGGGTGGCAGGCCACAGTGGAAAGGAAAAGAACTCGGTTTTAACCTCCAGCAGAACCCAGCCAAGGGAGGACGGCCATCTGCCTTGACCGGTTGGGGTGGAGAGGACAGGAAAAACAGCCAATAGGCACTGCAACTTTTAGCCAGGGAGATCTGCTGAGACAGAAGAAAATTTGATGCTAATACTGTCATAAGTTTATACATGTAAAATAAAGAACAGAAAGACGAACAGGGAAGGAAGTGCTTTTAGTGCATTGTAGGATGTCCCTCAGCGGTCAAAGCCTATGGCAGCATAACTAAAGGATGCCTAAGCATCCTTAACTATAAAATTTATCAAAAGGCAAGGTTTTAAGCCTAATCTTAAAGGTAGAGAGGGTGTCTGCCTCATGAATCTAAACTACCATTCAACTCTTAAAGACTCTAGAAAATAAAAGTAAACCTGCAGCCTGAGCAGAAAGTGCTCTGTTTGGAATATATGGAACTATAAGATCTTTGATATACAATGGTGTTTGATCATGGAGAGCTTTATATGTGAGGAGAAGAATTGTACATTTTATTCCGGACAGAGAGAGTCACAGATTTAAATGATCATTTGGAAATTATGTGTCTAAGATCATTGAGATAATTAAGAAACATCAGTGGACCTTGGTTTCTTTTAAATATTTTACTAATTTGGTCCTAAACCCCAGACAAGCAAAACAAGTGAAGGTTTTCACAATGAAATATGAAACAGAATAAATATCCAAGGAACCCTGCAGCTAAAGGTCAGACAAGCACCCATTATTCAAAAAGCTTTAAAAATCTGTATACTCAGTAATATTTTAAATATCTTGATTAGCTACATAGGAATGCATCTCATGTGACTTCAGCTGGTTGATTACAATCACCTTATCAATAGATGATGTGTTGTAACTTTCTTGGAGGGGGGAGAACACACTGAAGAGTTTTGATTTTTGTCTATCTGTGTGACTCTACAGGAACAATATAAAATACCGGAAGCTTCTCAAAATTCTGTTTAAAATATACTGGGACCACTGTTGATGCCTAAATGTATATTTGCATCCATGGTGATACTAAGTGCATTGCAATTATGTGTTTATCTTTCTGAAAGGTTCATTAACTAAACCGTTTTAATCTGTTGTAATACAAGGGAATTAATCTTGAAGCATACACAATCAGATATTATTCCATGCCTGTCACTGGTCTTCCTCTCTTTCCATCAAGCTCAGACACTAAGACCTCCAGGCTTAATCTGACCTAAGCTGGTGAGACGCAGTAAAGCACAGAGGAATCAGGATTGCATCCAGTGGGAACATTGTCCTAATCCCCTTCTGCCCTCTCCTTTGTAAACACTCTTCACTTCGTCAGGGTCACTGATGCTTTTTCCTCCCTCTCCATCTTGTTGTCACAATGTGCTTCAGACCCGATGCAGAGAAAACATAGAGAAAAGGAGCAGCAAGCGTGGATTTCTTATGATCTCAAACAGACTTGGGCCTCACGTGGCGAGTGAGGTCTCATAGTTGGAGTATGCCATGTGCTAGTGTGTTGAAGCAGTGGGAGATCAGGCCCACGTCTGTGCTACGGGTGATCAAACGCACCAGGGCCCTGATGTGGCAGTGGACACGGAGACTAGTCCAGGCCTGCCGCCGTAGCGTGGGGTACCAAGTCAACTACAATGGCCCGAACCAAGAGGAACAGGAGATGGTGTGCCTTGAGGTATGAACATGTTGTCTGTCTCTCATTAAGGATAATTATTTAGAATAACAGACCTCATGATTTTCAACTATAGTAATTATTGCTTTAAAGCAAATATGTATGATACAAATACATTTATGTCCCAGAAAAGCAAAACCATAACTGTATGACAATGCACTCAGAGAATATTTACCCTAATAATACAATTTGATTGGCAGCATACTAATTAGTGGCTTACTTATTTGTTTTGATTCCAGTAAGAAGCAACACATAACTAAATAACACGAGTCATTTACTCAAGGTGTCAGAAAGATTAAAGAGCTTAATTAAAATAGTCAGTATCAGTGTAGTACCATGTCCCTACACATTATTCAACCTATTTTTGTTTCTTATTATTAACTGCCTGATGCTAATGAAACATGTTTGAAATTATATTTGGTGGTTGTTGTTATTTCTCATAGATTGCTCTTGTCTTTTTTTTTTTTTCAACTTCATGCCAAACCTCTATTTAAGGAAGTACTTCCAGTCTGAACGAGGCTTAAGAAGATTAAAAGAAGAAGATAGAGTGTCTTGAAATAGTGTGACACAAGTTGTTAGGATTCTAAATAAAGTTACAACACCAAACAAAATTCATGACAACCATGAATATCCCAATGCAACATTCTGTAGGAAAAAGCTAAGTTGGAGTGTTAAAAATACAAATAATATGGATAACACTTAGATTTTTGGCAGGAATTTCAGGAAAGAAGGGTTCCCGGTAAAAGGGATAAATAAAGATTTCCGACGGCTCTCTGTTCTGAGGAGCGACTTGTTGCTATTCATGGAAAGGGAAGGATTGTAAAAGAGTCATGAGGATGCAGGAGCTGCTTCCAGGGCTAATTGGGAGGGGTCAAGACAATAACGGAGTCAGCTTAGGCTGTTAGAATATATTACATTCTGTGGCCAGATAGCTCACAGACTCACACTAGAACTGAAACTTTTGTGAATTCCTGTCAAACTATTTCCACTTGTAAAACTAATCTGAAATAAGAAAGAATGAAATTTATACTCATGTATACATAACACAGTTGTGCCTGAAAGAAGCACAAGCTGTATGAAAACATAATGCAAAGAAATTGATGTGTGTAAGTGCTGTAAAAGGACATTTACAAGTCAGAATCCATTTCTAAAAATCCTTTATCGACCATTTTATACTTAATAGCAGGGAAACCACAAGTGTCGTTCAGTTCTAAAGAAGGCCTTGCATTCTTTTACGTGTGATTTCACCTGTTCTGTCTAATTAATCCTCTGTTCACATTCATTTTAGAAGGCAAAGCACTTGCAAGTCATCATAGTCCGTGCACACTAAGAAGTAGTTAGGTGCTTATTATCTCAGTCTAAGCAATGCAACAAACTACTTAACAAACCTGTCAGTCTTGCTTTAAAATGTTTTCTACTAGACTTAAAGCATATGCATCAAATATATAGTCAGACCAGCAGGTCACTTTGACCCAGCTTATTATCAGAACCATTGTGACTGAGTTTACACTAAATGTGCCCTCTCATCTTTCCCACTGATAACACTAACATCCAGCTTTTGATATCACACAGGTAATGTGATTGGCCTTGCAATCAGTTCATGCTTGTTGACTATGGGCACATCCTGAAAAAGACAACTTAGATAAAACAAAAATCTAAAGTCTCAGACAAAATGATTTCTCAAGTTAGGTAATTTTTTTACAAGCATTTATATTAATATAATTAAAAATGCCTTTCTAATGGTTTTATAATCTTATAAATTATTCAAAACCATGTTTGAAAACTTGGTTTTATTAAGCAAACAAAATCCTCCTTAGAAATTTTGAGAGGAATAAAGTGGAAGAAATTTCAGGATGGGTAACAACAGAGATATTTATCTTTCAAGAAACATTACAGATTCACACAAAAATTCAACATGATGAAATACTCAAGTGTGGATAATCTTTCAAGTTAAAGGTTCCATATTATGCAAAACTCACTTTCTAAAGGGTTCTAAAGGTCACATGTGTCCTCATAGCCTGTATGAGGCCCAAAAATGAGAAAATTCTGTCTCCTCTCTCACTTGATTGTTCCACTTTTTAGCGAATGTGTGCTCAAAGGGTGAATCTGAGATGTTTCTCTTTGTGACCTCACAAAGGGAAATAACTACTGCCCCCGATAGTGGATACTGCCACTGACCCGCCCCTGTGGCTAGCTGAGCCTGCCCTCCAAAAATCACTGAGAGGGCACGAGCAAAAGCCGGATCCTCTCCCAGAGAGGGGCGTGGACAGGCACCACTCATGAACATTTAAAGGTTCAGAGACGAAAACAGCCCGTTCTCAGTAGAGCTCACAAGCACTACATTTCGAATGGCTGAAATTAAGGACCAAGACTGAATTTGGGGTATTACACTTTAAAAAAATTGTTGTTGGACCTCTGACACTCATATGAAATTGTTGAAAAACTGTTTAATACAGGACCTTTAACAGAGGAGAAAGTAATCAAGACATTATAGTTTGTTGGCTTAACAATAAGCTACAATTTTCACTGCTCATATTTTATGAGCCTGTGACAAATTAAAGTTCTTTATCTTCAGTAAGTACCAGAGGTGGAAAATAGCTCTGAAAATGATTATATCTGAAACCACCAGCAATAAAGGTTAGAGATTAACAACTATATATATTATACAAGGCTGTAAAAATATTTGTCAGTCTAGATGTGTCTTTCATCTAGTCCTGCAGCACTGTGTTTGTTTCTTAATTATTGCATTCTGCATAGAGACCTGCAGCCTTACATTATTTTATTAATGTGTAGCTAGAGAAAATCATCTGACAACTCTGTACTTAATTACAAAGATTAACATACTGAGTCTGACATTTACAGAACAAACAGCAACTTGATCAGCACACCATGGGGAAACAGATTCATCAACAGAGAAATACTGGCTGAGAAAATGATGTCGCCTATAGTCTGTGTTCATGTTTTCTGCTGTGTCTGAATGATCTTCACATTCAAAGTTCCCAGAGATGACATGCATTATCTCTTGAAATGTTAATGTCGCAGCCGCACTCCCTCTCCTGTCCTTGTCTGCATGTTGAGCTCCTTTGATTGAAAATAAAGTTAATTCTCACTTCCTTTAAGCTAGGCAGTGATTTGAATCCCTTAATCATTATTGAAAAGACTTTCCTCATCTTGACACACAGCTCTGTCATCTACTTTGTCCTTCCAGCTTTGTGTGTTCAGACACATACCCACTACCACTTGTGCTTTCAGAGGGAAATGTGTGTGTATGTTCATTAAATCGCAACGGCATAAGTATCGTAAATCAGTCGCATGTGTTTGTATCAACCTCACAGGCCTATTTGTGGGTCTGCGTTGCATAACATGAGCACAAGAGGAGGTGTTGAATGAAGTGCTGGGGAGACAGTCACATGTTTATTTCTCAAGGGGGGGGATAATGATTTGTGGATGCTATGGACACTCCTCAGTTAAGGGCTTTCAAAAAGCAATTAATCTGAACAGGAAGTAAATATAGTTTTGTCCTTGTTCTGACGAGATAACAGAACAAATGATTGGTGGTATCACAGAACCAGTGAACCAGGCGATGAAAGAACAAGTTTCCACACATGCTGTGGTACTTCTTAATTTATTTGAAACTGGTGAGACTGGTTTTTATGGCATCTAGGGGTATTGACCTGAAAGACAACAACATGAATGCACTTATGTAAATTAAGTTGACAGAATAGGTGTGTCACACTGGAGTTTTGCAGAATAGGCAGGGACTGAGTGCAGAGTGCCATCTGGTGATTCTACAATATAAAACATGGTGTGCATTCTAAAAGCCAAATATTAATGATGGCATATAATGGATTATGTTTTAGGTTGTGTGGAAAAGTGTGCATGACCTTTCATTCTAATGTAAATCTGTATTAAACAGTCATTGCACTTATACAGTATATAACTCATAAAAGTAAGTCAAACAAAAGAGGGTCATTTTAAGAAATAATTTTCTGAAAACATAGCTAAACATAGCTATAGTAATATTTCTGCTGTAGTCACAGCTACCTTCAGATGGCAGTGTTGTCCACTGTGTGATTTTGATTAAGAGCACACACACACACACACACACACACACACACACATACACACACACACACACACACACACACACACACACACATATATATATACACAATCATTTGAAAGCTTAACCAGTAATATATATATATATATATATATATATATATATATATATATATATATATATATATATATATATGTGTGTGTGTGTGTATATATATATATACATGTGAGTGTGTGTGTGTGAACCCCTTTAAGTAAAATTCAAACGGCAGATTAAACTTTAAAAATCAGATAATATTGGCTGTCGAAGTCATACTTCACTTCACTGGTTTTCAGCTGAACGCATGCATATCAGAGGCTGGTTGTTTCAGCACCACAGACAGCGACTTCAGCCTAAAGCTCCTGGACGTTTTGGCAAACAAATTATTACCTTTTTTTGTAAATAAATAAATACCTCTTTTAACTGCTGCAAATAGTGCTAGTGTAAATAATTTAAGTTTGTTTATTTATTCATTCATTCATTCATTAAATCAACTGCGTTAATTGTCATACTCCATTTTTAGTTTCAGTTCAGTTCTCTTCTTTGAATAGTCCGCTCCTCGATTCTCTGAAATACGCGGCAGGGTGAACCTGTGCCATGCAGTCGAGGGTCACTCTCTTCACTAAGCTACTACGAGTTGGAAAGGAGACGCATGCGTACTGACTTGAAGCAGCCGGTTGGAGAAAAAAAAGAAAAAAAAAAAAGAGGAAAAAAAGCCTTATGTTCCATCGGATGTAATCAAGGCAAAGAATTACCTCTTCTCGCTGTGCATACATGGTGAAATTGTAAGTACTGGTAGCAAACCGATGTATCATTGCACAGTCATTTTGTGGTCGAAGCGTTTGAGGTCGTTTCCCGGCATTTTTATTGGCATGTCACTTATCTAACTGTACAGTGAGGCTTTTTAACAGATCTAGGCAGTGTCTTTTCGGTGGTTGTCCAGGACGATGAAGCTCTATACGGTTCTTCATGGTGGCACTTTCTACCGATGTGATGTGCGGTTTGCTAATGCATTGGTTTCTGCCGTTTAATCGCTCAGGAGCCATTTAAACCCAATGTCTTTCACGTTTGTGCTGCTGCAAGACTGTAGGGAAAACAGTGGTTTAGTTGCTGTTATCATGATTTATCCCTTGAATGGATACGACCACCACCACCCCCCATTTCATCGTCTATAGCGGTTGAGTCAAAACCATAGCGCATTGCAATTGTGTCAGCTTTGAAGTACCCGACACCTAACGCGTAAAATATGCCATTTGGCCAGACGCACGAAATGTGCAGCTGATGCCTGCTTGGAATTTGAGAGAAACCGTGAATCCATTTTGGAAATGACCAAATGATATTGTGTTCATTGAAAGGATGTGATAGAGCGATGCTGCGGTGATAGATTTGCAAGCTGCGCCTCAGGCCCCCCTCCCATGTACCAAATTTTCAGACATTTTTTTCTAAAACATCGAGTCTTGTATCAGGTAGTAGCTGGATGATGCCGTGAGTTGTAAGCGACGGCTTTGTTACATAAATGATCTGACAGGATTTGTCAGTGTCTGACCTAGTGATGACACATTTGTTAGAATCAAGAAGAAGTCATTCTGTAAGCATAGCTTGTCTTTCTATAGGCCTACAGTCCAAGGGGATTCTGATGAATACGCCAGAGACTTCTACTCACAATTATGGCACAGTAATTATTTATGCAGGCTTCATTATAAATGTAGTTTAGGATTTTATGATAATCTGATGCTTGATTAAATCCTAATTAGGTACGTAGTACATCATCTGCGAGTGGATTTAATCCTCTTTTGCTCCATTTGGGTTCAGTGAGAATTGCAAACTGTAACTGCCCTTCTTTTACAGTTACTTTCACATGGGGGGAAAAAAAATCATCCTCTTTCTTTTCCAGTCAGTGTGAAAGGGAACACACATCAAATTGGAGATAAGAAAGACTAAAATCTTTTTGGCTGGAATATATTTGTCAGCACAGGAAGCAAAGTTGTCAAATTATTTCTCCATGTTTTGTCTGCCCCCCCCCCCCCTTCTAAACAAAGAAAAAGGCATTCCTTTACAGTGCAACTTTTGAACATGCCACCACATGCTTCACACAAACAGTATCAGCCACCCTGTATATAAAGCTAACAAACAGGTGTCAGCTGTAAAGGTATTTAGATGATTTTTACTGTTCTTCTTCCTGCTGAAAGTCTTGACATTCTTGATTCATTCATTCATTCTTGGTCAAGATTTCACTTTAATATCACCTCTACTGTCATATTACAGCACAGCCAATGCTGCCCTTGATACACCCATTAGTCTTGCACTGATTTCTATCACATTAATGCAATGCAGGCCAAGAGCTTTCCTTGCAAGATAACATCTCAGTTACATCCCACTCCTGACATCAACACTCTAAACTCATTGCCTCCCTCTCCTCTGTCTATAGCCCATGGGATCAGAACGGATGGAGATGCGAAAGAGGCAGATGTCGGTGCAGCAGGAGTCGGCAGCGGGGGGAACTGCACCGACCCAGCAGGACCAGCCGGGCCAGGCCAACCCACGGGGCTCGAATGCATGTTGCTTTTGCTGGTGTTGCTGCTGTAGCTGTTCCTGGTAGGTCTTTCCCAACTGAAAACTCACTCACTGTGGCACAGCATGGCCGACATCATTGCATGCAAGACAGCACAGCCTGAGCTACTGTGTCTCAACAGCAGGCCTCAGCTTCTGTCTCATGCTCCTGACAGATTTACATGTGATCTGTCGGTTTAGCAGCAACTTTAGTACAGTCATTAAAGCCTAAATGTTAATTTCACCTACATATTTATGGATGCTTTTTAGTTGCCTACACTTCTCTGTTATCAACAAATTAAAATCAGATTTTTTTTTCTTTTTTGTTTTAAATTTGGGCTTGTGTTTTCCAGCCAAACTGTTAATATGCCATTTTCAGCCAAGAGCTACATAACAAGATAATATTTAAATAAACATATCTATGTATTTTGTTATTATTTATCATGTATGGGCTTTTATATTTGCATATGTCAGTGGGTGTGTGGAAACTCTTCCTAACTGGACAGTGTATTCAGATGTACTTTTCACATTAAGGTTAACTCCTTTTGGGTTTTGGCACACTCAGACCTGAAGCCAAACTGTATTTTGTGATGAGTTCTTGATAAATTTGCCATCAAAACAACGTAATTGTGCATTGCATTTTCCATGGCTGTGATGTATCCAGTCGAAGAGGGTAGTTACTAAGTTTAAAAATTGTTTAGGCAGTAAGCATATCCTCCTGTTAAAACACTTCATTTCATTTTATTTTGCAGCAAAAAGGCCAGTTTTTGTTCATTTATTAATAGTGAGATTCTGCTTTTTTTTTTCTCTTTCTTTGTCATATGATATTGTTACCTCAGAAGTAAGAATTTTTCTTTATCGTTGGTCAGTTATATCATACATGACCCTGCAGGACATATCCGTTGCTTATTGGTCATGTTATATATAACAAAAAAGCATAGATATAACCTGTATGATGAGTAATATATTAAAAGAAGATATTATGACATGTTGTTTGTTAGTATTTGTACTGCTTTTAAGCAGCACAAACTAATCTAAAGCAATTTTTGTAAACTCCATATTTTGCACTCCTTCATGGTGTTTATCTTTCTGTCTTGCCATTAGGAATGAAGACCGGGATGACAGGAATCGAAAAGCATCGTATGACGTTAAGGAAGGGACCGCAGACTGTGAAGACTGGTCAGTTCAAGTCACTACACAAATATCCCACCTATTACAGACTTCCTTTAATCGCTCATTTCTAATTTCCTATGCAGTCCTAAGCCCACGTTGGAGGAGGTGCGCTTATGGGGGCAGTCGTTTGATCAGCTGATGTGTTGCCCAGCGGGGAGAAACTCTTTCCGGCAATTTCTTCGCACTGAGTTCAGTGAGGAGAACATGCTGTTCTGGCTAGCCTGCGAGGAGTTCAGCAAAGAGGCCAATAAGAGTGCTGTAGAGGAGAAGGCCCGAGTCATCTACGAGGACTACATCTCCATTCTCTCGCCAAAAGAGGTTCGACAGTTTGATTGTAGTATTTTTGATCATGGATTTGTTTCCATGGTAAAACTGAATGGCATCTGTGAAATATATCATCCAATGCTCTCTTGATTTTTTTCTTTAACACCAAGAACAAGATCTTGATATATCTTCATGATCTTGTCTTTTAAACTCTCAGTTAGGAAAGGAACTGTCACATTTCTTCTTTGTCACACAAAAAAAAGGTCTTTCTAATGTTTCTTCTCTCGACTTTCAGGTGAGCCTTGACTCGCGGGTCCGTGAGGCGATAAACAGGAACATGCTGGAGCCCACCTCTCACACGTTTGACGATGCCCAGCTGCAGATCTACACGCTAATGCAAAGAGACTCGTATCCCCGTTACATGAACTCCCCAGCCTACAAAAACCTGCTCAACACTCTGTCAGAGCAGTCCCCTGAATCTTAGGGTGGTGATGACCTGTGATCTTTTAACTCTCTTTACCCCCCTCCTAAATTTATACCCACTTTTATAAAATTTTCTTTGTATGTTCAGTGTAGGATTACATGAACCAGGCCTTGGGCCTGGCCCCTCCCAGGGATCTCAGCGCTATTGTGATCTGCACCTGACCGAAGACACTCAGGTCTCAAAATCTCCCGAGGGCTCGACATCACAAGTACTGCTACAGATCAACATAGCAAAACACTCCAAAGGAATATGAATACATTTTATTCTGTTTTCTTTTTTCTTTCTTTTGATAGAAATAATCTATTTTATTTGTGTTCAGAGTTTTTTATGGTCTATCGTTTTTTTTGTATGATTGTTTGGGGGGTGGGAATGATTCCTACTGTAGACTATATATATTTATGAGTTTGTAAATAGTAAAAATGGAATTGTGGGTATTTTATGTGGAAACGCCTGGTTCTATTTACTGCGTATGAAAATCAAAGCTCAAGTCAAAGGCTACGTGTTAGCTCTACTTGCAGGCAGCTTTGTGGGGTTCTGTATGATTCCACCTTGGTTTCACCTTGTTTTGTTTGACCTCACACTTTGGTACCCGTGGCAGCGACTTGGCAACTCCAGTTCACGTAGAACCGGCGTGTGACTGGATTTACTGTAAGTGTGGTTATCAGTAAAGTAACAGAAAGTGACAATAGCTCGTCACAGGGTGCAATTTGTTTCCGTAAGAAACTCAAATCAATCATGGAAGGGTGTTTTAACTTCCGTTACCCTGTCTTAACCACAGACGATTGCCTATTTAAGATATGTTGCTTTTTTTTTTTTAATTTAAGTGTTACACACTGCACACCTCATGGGTTTAATATAGTTTTACCAATGTGACATAGGAACCTTAGTAATTCTATATTTACCAGAGAAAGTATTTTTATTTATTGATATTTATTGACAATACAGAAACGGTACAAATTATATATAAACCTACATATGGAGGAAACAGTACATTGTAAAAAAAAAAAAAAAAAAAAAACTAAATGTGTAACAGGTCTGTAATTTTCCAACAACTTGAAAGTATTTTCATACACAGAGCTGTATTTGAACGCTAAAAATGAGAGTGACTTAATTTAAATCCCAATATTCGTGTTCAATATGTGATTAGAGACTTTGAGAACACAGTTTGGAAACAACATGTTTATATGGCAGGATGGATGTTGCTGACATGGAGTTAAATTAAATTAAATAATTATATTTCAGTCGCCTGCTAATTGCTGGGATAGGCTCCAGCTCTCCCACAACCCCAAATTAGAATAAGGAGTGTAGAAAACAAATGAATGAATATTTCAGAAATCATTTTTAGTTATAACTGCAATAGTATCTTAAAAACTGGCCTACTCATATGTTCATCCTTGCTTCATCTGGTTTTAATAACTATTACTTAATTACAGTAACTTTCCAGATAACCTCTGAGAAAGTAAGAAATTACAGACCTGTTAGATAAAGCAAAAATTACATATATCAGAAATTACGTATATCATGTTTTTGACCTATCGATCAGAATTGATGCTGGGATCAGGCCAGGTTAGAAGCAGCACCAAAGTTACCATGTAAACTGTGTTCACATGTATAATGAGAGTGTTTCCACTGACTAAAATTGGAGTTGCCAAGTGTTAAATACTTTTATGTGTATAGTTTTTTTTCAATTACTTTGTTGCCTCACAAACGTGTCACTCAAAGACAAGATCCTCACATGGGGAAGTGCCTTGACATTCAGTTTTATGACATCTTTCTCATGGGCAACAGTTGTTTTCAGACTTTTGCTGTAAGGGTGGTTACTGGAGCACAAAGCCAGTTTACTGGAAATTGTCCCTCTCATTGGCCAAATTATCACATGTTTTGTCTTGATTCCTTAGTCGTGAGTTCATCAGTTCAGGTTGGCAGCACAGAGGGTGACAGCAGCATGTCTATTTGCTGGACGGACAGAGATCAGCGGATAGGGCTGGTTGATCACAGCTTCTTGCCGACCTGTGCGTTTCATGGTGGCACTTGTCTTAGAGTTAACTTTAACGTACTATGTGCAATTTGAGCTGATGGGTACACCGCGCAGATCAACCTCAAAACACAGTCGAAGCCAGTGGTTTGGAGTGATGCCAATAAATGTTGTTTCTTCTTCTGTTTACGATATGAAATGTGTTATTTTGCGCTGAGTTTACTCATGAATACATTTTTAAAGAAAACAAATGTGAATGTTTACAGTATATGGTTTAGGATTTTTTCTTTTTGTTTTTTTTCTTTTCTTTTTTTTTCTGTTATTCTCCAAGAAAAACAATGACTTGTGGGCATTTCGATTAAGATAAAATAAAGCACAATAATTTTACTGACTCTGGAGTGATTTCATGATCAAAGTATGTATCATACTCACATTTACCCAGGAAATAAATTTTGTGTCCCGATGGCAGTGTCATCCAAGTCCCTGAATAACAAAGAATGCAAGAGATTTTTCTTATTTGTTTTTTTAATTGCAGATAAAAAGCTAAATAATTATCTATAACCTCATGTTTTTGGTACAGGTTAATGCTTGGATGAAAGAGCTATATGAAATTGAGATTTTTCAACCATATTTTAACTATGTTATTACATAAAATATTCAGAAATATGATTAATCTTTATGTCACTGATGTGGGTTAATTCAAACATGAGCAATAAATCTAGACATCTTGTCAAGTGTTTAATAGTTTCTGCAGTGGTTGGAAAAAGTGGCATTCCTGAATTTTTAATATACAGTATCTGCAAATGAGTGGAAATGAACTAATTATGTAAACATTTTAACAGAGTCCAAGTAGTGGAAAAACAAGTAAAGAAGGGCTTTTCGAAAAGAATTGGGGCGAGCACATTAATGGCCTGTTTTTAACAAGTATTTTTTATCTTCATAATCACCTTAACGTGTGATCAAACATTTTTATCTTGATCAGTGGTCTCTTTTAGGATGACCATCCATAAAAGCAAGGTGTTCTTAGTTCGTGCCATGGCCTTCTCAGTCTAAGATCTCCTAACTGAACTGGTATTATTTTTTACAGATGTAATAGATCTTCTTTTTGCACAATAAAAATATCGAATTAGGGGAATAGTTTGGAATCATGTTTAATCTAATTGTTCCAACATTTAGATTTAGTACCAAAGAGTGCTGAAGCTATTGAGACAGTTCACCTGAGATGTTTCTTTCCTTAAATTTGATGTCCTTTGGTACCTTATCCATTATATTTCAGATAATTACATTTACTTCCTTAATCTCTTAGCAACCCTTATGATTCAGTCATCTTAGAAAATATTACAGCTCTAAAACCAGTCCTACCTCAACCAGTTAGTTTACATTTATGATTTATTCTTTTAACCAAGTAATGGAGAGTTTAAACTTTTAAACTCACTTGTAGTCAAGAAGTTGTAGTAACCAAGTTCATTGGGGTTTGCAGTATTCAAACAACCATCTTGACTGGAAAATATGCAGAAATATTATGTTTGGACAAGTTTTTTTTTTTCTTTCTTTCTTTTTTCTACCAAACTGGTCCATCAAGTGAATCCTGAAAAAGAAATTCACAACTCATATTGCTGAAATTAGCTAGATAGAAGGTTGGTGTGACTAATCATTAAAAACAAGCCTTACTTGATCATTCAGAGTGCAGTCAGACAATTCACACAAACAATGGAGCAAATCTTTCACATTTGGGCTTCAAATGAATTATAAGATACTTTAACTTTAAACAGGCCCTCCTTAATATCACTATTTTTCACCAACTGAACACTCTTGTTGTTAAACCGATCTGGGTTCAGTATGGTAGGGCTGCACAGCAGTTCATCATCATAGAGAGGTTGCACCTGGCAGTTAAAAAAAAAAGCTTCAGGAAAGAGGGAACAATTGTGCATCTTCCCTGATCCAGCCAATGACATTATCCTGTCTCTAGACAGATTTAATATGCATACATCAGCATTCACTTTGATGTGATGAATATTCCACCAATTACAAAAGTACACTCCCACACACAAAATGCTTGTCCTCTCAGATCCTTAGAGGCATTAGTGCGATGTTAAAGATTAACATAAGCAAGAGACTGAAGGTGCATCATAAAAGACAAGTAATTAAATGCACTTCTTTTTAATCAAATGGATTACATTTTATTGGGGTATTAAATGAAACAATGCAATGCTTTGTGGGAAAAAAGCTAAAACAACACTTGCCAAAGTGTGAAAACTACATATAAAAAAATGCAGATGAAAGAGAATGACACAAGATTGATGGCGTATATCTGACAGCAAGAAACAACTAATAACAATATTAAAAGGGTTTTTTTTGGGGGACGTTGGGGAACGTACAATGAGCTCAATCTATGAACAAGATATTTAGTCAAACTTTAACCGCAGTGGTATCTTGGTATGGCATGTTGTGTACCATATACCACAGATTACAAATCTCCAATCTGTTGCAGAGAGACAGAACCTGGTCCAGGAAATTTGCTACTTGTCGGAGTGCGGAGGATGATACCAGCCGATTCAGCAGAACTAGGACACAAAAGGGAATAATTAATTACACAGGCATTTAACAGAAACACCTAAGATTAAGTCATTATGAAGCACCTGAAAGTGGACAGGCTTTGCTAAACTTGTTGTATGGTGTTAAATTCAGCATTCAAATAAAACCCAAATATACAAAGAGATGATTCAGTAAACTGTTAAGGAGGCACCACTTTCAGATTCTCTCCATCAAATCATTGTTTCGAGAGCAATGATCTCATTATGAAGCACTACAAGGCTAGAGAGCAGACAGGTGTGTGACACTGATCACCTGACATCAGATTACTGTCATATACTTGATTAAAACAAAAATCGGCTGTGGAGGGTGATGAAGGAGGATCAGCTAAAAGGTTGATACATGATAAAAGTATATTCTGGCGAGAGGCTGGATACACATTTTGTATTGGTCTTACTGTGGTTAAGTCCTTTCTGATGACATTCTGACCATCTGGTAAAATACAAATAATACAAAATGTACAGCACAGAAGGTTGCCTTCTGGTGGTTCTGTTAAGACTCAAAAGTATGCTTTAACAAGTGAGATTACCACAGAAGTGTCAGAATCCAGATGTGTGTTACTGTGTCAGAGCATATTCGTCTGAAACACAGTGGGACAATGACATATTTATTTATATTTATATTTGCCCAAAACAAACTACTTAGAGCGGAAACCACCTTTGAATCAAAGGATAGCAGCCCAATTCATTTAGGAATTAGCTAAGTAATATCTGACAAATAACTTTGCAAAGAAAAAAGTGAACCTGCGCAGTTCTGCTAATGTTTTTAAACACAGGTGTGTCCAGGCGGACCCACCAAATGTGCCATTTGGGCACATATTCACACCATATGTGCCATCTGACCTTCCACAGGTACCACGCAGGTAAACTAATTATATTTCCCTGAGATATCACAAGATCCTTACTCGGCCCCCTGTTGCAGGGACTCTTGTGATCAACCAGATTCTCTCTGCCTTCTTGTGTCAGACTTCCTGTCTGGCTCGTTAGCTCTGTCCTGCTCGCCGTCAAAAATAAAGCAGCCGAATATTTTCAGTTGAAAGTGTTAACTTGTTTCAGGGATGCTCTTGAATTTCCTGGTGGAATAACAAGGATCCTTGAGAAAAATTGTAATTTATACAGAAGAAATGCTTCCAATTATGCTGTATGGGAAGAGCTACCCTTTGCTACATAAATGTCTCACTTAATGATTTTCTAACCCTAAACTTATCTTAAATGAATATTTGATTAACCAACTAGCAGTTAGACGCAACATGTGAGCTGCCTCAAATGACACTGAGTTGTCGGCAAATAACTTAAGTTGATATACAATTAAACGTACTAATGTTTACTCCACCTTCTCAATGATGATTAATGCTTTTGTACTGACAGTTAAGCCTATAGACATACAAAACTGTTGTTTTAATTTAAAGAAAATAATTCAAATGAAGGGATTTATTAAGAATGTGTTTACTTTTAGACCAGCTACATCAAAGCTTAAGATAGTTGGCATGCAGAGACAGATTTCATAATGTCAGCTGGATGGATGCCTACGTGCAAATGACATGAAAGCTGACTCAGCAAACAATGCACGAAACCTACCTTCCACCTATTCCCACACTGTTGGCAAAAGACAAATGTGGTCATTGGCTCATCAGCACTGCGAGTTTGAACCTGTGAATTAACAAAATAAAAACAAAACTTATCACATCATACTTATCAAATTAATCAGTCACTTAAAAATAACAAAGCGATAAGCTTATCAACACAGAGGGAAAATGTTCATATATTTTTAGCCAGACAGCATGCTGATATTGACCATGCTGAGCAGAGACGCATTAGACTGCTCTAAGAAATTAAATTTGTACACATTTCCCCATATGTCATCACATCTATAAGTGCCTCTACAGACTGCTGACGCTACCTGTGTGTAGGTGCAGTTCTTCCCCTTGCATTTGCCACAGGTGAAAAGATCAGTCTGAGTGCCCCCGGTGGTGGCCATCTGGTGGTCCCTGACAGCTTCTTTGGTCAAATTCTTCCTCATTTCTTTTAGCTCATCACTGGCCATTTCCTACAAACACATAACAACTGTAATGCTTTACATATCGCTGCTGTTTTAAGAGAGAATACAAAAACCAGCACTGAGACATCACAACCAATGAGCGCTGCATCAGCAGTGAACAAACCTCTGCAGTCATCTTTGCCATCCGCTCTGGGGTTACACTCCCACATAGCACAGTCCTCCTTAAGTTTGGGTTTTTCACATCTTTCAGATTTGAGATCCGGCTCCGGACACGGTTCTTATATTTCATGTCTGTGTTTTTAAACTCTTGGAAGATACGTGAAAGAAAGTCAAGGAATTTAAATTATAATCATCCTTCTTTTTTTTCTCTCTCTCTTTTTTGAAAAAAGTTCCTATTGACGACGGCCTTTCAGGTGTATTGGTGTCAAGGCCATTGGTGGGTTGACAGGTTAGTTATCAAGTCACTAAATCAAACATGCCTGTCTCACAACTGTTTGTGTTTAATAAGCTAGAGTCTAGCTGCTAGATGACCAATCACACAAATTGAGTCAAGACAAAAGACTTAAAAAAAATCTCTAATAAGCCAATTAAAAGACAGTGTAGTAATATTTAGAGCAACATAAACATCTCTATCTCCAGAGAAAAAGGATATTCTCCTCAATTTGTGATCCGAGTTCCTCACAATCAGCACCAATAGCAATATGATCATCTGGAAAAGTATAAACAAAATGTTGGAAAGGAGAAATAAAAGTTAGAAAACAGCAAACGAAAACAGTAACCAAACAACTGATGTGAATTGCTTCAAGTTTGTACCTCCCGTCTGCAGAGCACTGGCCAGCATCTCTCTGCACTTGAGCCTGATGGAGTCAGAAGTGCTCGGGGCCCGAGGATAGCTGTTGATTAATGTGTTGGGAGCAACTTCGGTGGATTCGCTCTTGTTGCTGGAATTACTGCTGGAGCTGCTGTGGGAGACATGCGAAATGTTAGAACCATCTACGGCAACAAACCACATTCAAAATTTAAAAAAAAACACAGCAAGATAAATCTGATATATAATATATTTATATATTTCAACATATAAGTAAAACGCTTTCTCTCATTACCTCTCTTCTTTTGCCTCTGGGCTTCCCTGTGAAGGAGAAACAGGTGTTGTTTGCTCTTTCCTTTTCTCATCTTTTTCACCCCCTCCAGGCTCATCTGTAGTGATAGAAATCAGCCAAGAACACATATCAAGTAAGTTCAAGAATTACAAGTGATGACTATGTTCCCTGACAGTGGGAAGTAGAGCTGAATTACAAAAAGTAAGTTTTAGTAAATAAGCAAAAATAACATGCAGTTTTCCTTCAGTTAGTCTCAATGAACGGTTTTTCCCAAAAAATATTTCTTATCTTTATTCATGCATGTTCAATAATAGGTCTAAAACAACAAAAAGAGAGAAGGGGAGATATGCAGCATCACTCCAGGAATTAATACAGTTTCACAGAAGCGTTTCTAAGTATAACAACATAACACCAAAGTTTGACTTTGTTAAATGAGCAGAATATCCTTAAATAGAAAAAAAAAAAAAAGTTGTGTATACCCAGGCCGATTAAACCCTATTAAATGGGGTTATACCCGTTTTCAAAATAAACATAATCGGCCGGAGTTTTACCGATTAAACGCCGATATATTCTTAATTTATCATAAAACAATAAATGCTGTCAAGTGTCGAAGTCGTACAGAACAACGTTGTTACACTGTTTGTCCACTAGATGGCGCTCTGACTCCATTCAATCCTCAGTCTTCACCGCTGTCAAGTGGTGTACCTGGCGTCAGGTACGTTTATAATGACGTTTGTTAAAATGATTAAATTAATGAATGGCTCAGCATATCTTCTGTTTCAATTTAACTCTGTTCCCCACCTGTCTGATAGTGACCCGAGCTTCGTTGCGTCGGCCATGCTTTTCACGTTGCATTGCTAAAGTTGTGCTAACCTAGCTTAACCTGCCTGTTTATGTTAGCAATAACATTGCTGTGGTTATGTCAACCTAGCATAGCATTAGCCAACAGCTTAAAAGCCAGTAAGTAACTGCAGAAATAACGTTAAGTGTACAAAATATTTGAGTACATAACGAGGGTTCATCACTCCATCAGCTGCGTGTTGAGACGCATTTAAGGAAAAGGGATGTGAAAGCAGAGGGGAGGGGAAAAGTTTAAATGATGAACATTACTATCATCAGCAACTGTCATGATGCCCTGCCACTCCTAGTTTTACTTGGTCAGAAAATTCTACAACGTGATTCAGGCTGTAACAGCAACTTACAGAGGGGTTCAGAGGGCTGTATAAATGTTTTGCCAGTAATTTCACTTATTATATTGCTTATATACAACATGCATATATGGTCTAAATCTAAAGATGAATTTATCAATACAACTGGTAGCTATATTATTGCAAGCTACATAGAAAGAAAAATTTACAATGCGAATGTAAGATAAAATAGTTATTTTATCCATATATATATTTTAATTAATTGGCTGATTAATCAGTTATTGGAATTGTTTCTGCCAAATATCAGAATCATCCTCAAAAAAATCCTTATCGGTCAGGCTCTGTTGTCTGCTTCAGTCATGTTTCCTCACCAGCTAGAAGTGTGTGGTGGTGTATTTCACTTAGGTGACATCTCCACCTGCTGGTATTTCCCTTATCCTAACATGTTCAGTAAAACTAGGGAGTAACTTTCAAGCAGTGGGTGTGTAGACACCAATTAATAACACTGCACGGTATGAGTGCTATAAAAGCATGACAGTAATTGGGAAGTTTTCCCATTTCTACGCATTTTTTTCCTCAAACAAAATCCATTTGACGTGTATTGTTGAGTGACTACACACCGCTAAAGAAAATAACTAGAACATCCCTGTGACTACAAGGACTTGACTTTTTACCCAAACCATTTTCAGCTGAAATGATGCAGTGAATTCTGCAAAAACTTCCATCTCAAAAAGTCAGCTGTTTAACTTCGTCTTAAAGGGGTGTGTTTCAGATACTATTTCGGACATGCTGTTTTCACTTATTACAAAAACAGAAAAACGAGCAGATGAGAACAATTTTATTTGGAATTCTTTATTCTGGTCTAAAATTCTGTATTAATATAGAGTATCACAGAGAGAAATAATTATTTAAGGGCTGACACTAGGCTGAATGACAATTTGCATTCTACAATGTTATAATCAATAAATATAAAATATTTGTATAAATTAATAGATAAATAGAAGCCATTCTGTCTAATAAAAGCATTTTTGGTCCATATAATTCTATGGGTAAAGTATACTTATGTCTTTACTTTTCTCACTATCAGCTACATAACATGATACAAAGTTGCTAAACAAAGTGAGTACTTTTATGTCAAGTTTGACAATAGCTGCATTGACATGGAGCCCTTTTAATTCAATCAAACGTCCATTAAACCTCACAAACATATTTGATCAAGTTTTTATCATTGTCTTCTTCCAAATGAGTACAATTTGCTAGGGCTGGTATCGTCACCAATTTCCTAGAACAATTCGATTCGATTCATACCAGTCTGTTTTGATTTGATCTTGATTAAATCCGATTCGATATTGATTAATTTAAAGCTAGTTGTGTAACACCACCTTTTCTAGAATATTACAGACATTCTTAGATAGGGCTAAGATATACTCGATATATCTTGCGACGTTTTACGTAGGATATATAAAATGGCTATATCGCAAACATCGAGTATAAACTATCACAGCAGCATTTTAAGCGGCTACGTGGGTTTTTTTTTTCGTAGCGCTCTGTTTGCTGGTAGGAGTGAAACTCACCGCATGCGGCTTCTCGCAGTCACAGCAGACAGCTCACCCCCTCCCCATCCTGCGCACATGCGTGTTGTTGTTTCAGGAGAGGAAAAACCATGGAGACAAGCAGTATGCAGGTAGCTATCTAGCTACTTTACGATCGTTAAGAGATAGAAGTAAATGCAAGACGTCCATTTTTCAGCAGTAATTCTTAGAAATGATAACAGTGACATGTAGACTGATTGTTCAGCTGTGTGTGTTTCCCGATGGACGTGAAGTTTTTAGTACACCGGAGCAAGAAACTCCTCCAGCTGCTCTTATTATTAAATAACCTCTGGTCTTAAAGCAGATTTTTGTCTGTTTTACAGGTGGTTGATGTGACAATTTCTAAGGTGTGCTCTCTCTGCTGGAGGGAGTGTAGCTCACCCGTGTGTGCACGCGGCATGTAGAGACATGACGTGACGCAATTACATGTCAACATGAGAATAAGATAGATATTACCGGGCTGTTTAGTTTTTTTTAATAAAAGAAAAAATATAAACCTGTTCTAAATGATTTCTGTTGTGATTTGGTGCAGAATTAAAATAATCTAAATAATAAAACATTTTAAAATAAAATCACTGAATGAAAAATACATCAGATATTGAGTAATTAAAGAAAATAAAATAAACTTGATCGTTTAGGGTTGGTGGGAGTTGGGGCACCCCTCTGATATAATGGTCGGGGAAACACTGGGTTTTATTAAATGTATGAGTGCAGGTCCCTGGTTCAGAATAAAAAGTTTGTTAAAGGGAAAAAACACAATAAAGACTAATTTCGCAGAGCTTACTTAAATCCTACTGTTGTCTTTTTATGCATAATAATGTTAATTTCAATATTTACACAGTCTTTTAGAGGAAATTTTAAACATTGGGATGTAAATGGTGTGCTGCCCTGCGGCTGCTGCCTGATCCTGTTTGTGTTTATATGTTGTTGTTGTCTACTCTTGGACGGGTTGTACTGGAAGACATTTCATTGCACTTGTGTAATGACAATAAAGTTCAGTTCAAGTTCATACTGTGTATCGGGATAAAGCCAAAAAATAATCGGGATATCGGTTTTAGACCATCTCACCCAGTCTATTCTCAGATAACTATTTTTATAAAACACTGAGCGCATTTACTTGACAATCAGAATCAGTTATCTGGGAGTAATCAGATTACTATAATCTGATCCGATACATCTACATGCATTTCTGAAATACCATAACAATACAGTATTTCCCCAGATTCAGAGCCAGAAAAAAAAGAAAGAAAATTTCACTCAGGATAGAAAAAAAAACAAACAAAAAAAAAAACATTTTAATTGTCCCAATGAAACGTCTCATTCAGTAGTGGAAAGTGTTGGCACCCACGGTCTTAGCGTTAGCTGCTAATGTGAGCAGTAATGCGCTGCAAAATACTTTACAGGTGCATGTAATCCACACAGGTGAAAGAAAACATCTGAATTTGACATTATCTCAGCAAGAGAAGCTGATTTTGGACAGAGGCAACACAGGAATCCAGTTGTGTGTAAATATGTCAAGATCTCGCCGAGCCTCGGTAAGTCACACAAGAGTAGGGTCACGTTACCGGGAAAGAGGACGTATAAAAGAAATTGATCTCCAAGTTTTATGAATCGATTTTGGATTTCATTTGAATTGATTCAAATCAATAAATCAATTTTTTTAAACCCACCCTACATTAAGCATTACAATCATATTAAATCTTTCACTAATGTAAACACAAAACTGATCAGATGACTTCATCCATTAGTCCATGTAAACATGTTGAAGTTGGATCAAATTGACTGCCATCAGATAGTAAACATAGCTAGTGAGGAGCATTTTTGTGGATATTTACTGAGTGCTTTTTTTCTCCCAATATTGTACTGCAACTTGTGCAGCCTGCCTCATTTTTATTTGCTGCCACCTGCTTGAATAGGAAGGCTACTTTACCTCATAGACCCCCCAGAGAAATTTGAATGTTGAGGTTGCAAACATTAGCTGAAAATTGTGGATTATTATGACTGAGTGGAAGTAAAGCAAACTTAAAAGTTGGGTAATATATTGTAATATGAATTATTGTGACTCTTTAATAAACCATACGACAATACAGTAATAGAGTTGCAGCCTAAGCTGAATTTAATAAACACATGTGACTACATTCCCTACCACAGAATAAACACTAACGTGAAAGCATGATCAGTTTTCTCAAACCAAATACTATAATCAACCTCACACACGTCACAGTGGACTTGGTGCAAACTTTAGTGAGACTACTGGCTGCTGTTCATTATTGTGCTCGTGTTTGTGCTGCAGGGCAACTCAAAACACGGCCATGCAAAACAGCCTGAGAAATACAGAAATCACTCCAATAAATGGCAGAAGTTTAAACATACTCATTGTGAATAAAAAAAAAAAGGTTACCCAAAAGCTTTTTCCATGATTTGATCAAGGACTTGGCAAGAGATGTCACCTCTTCATCTGTACTCTGCTTGCGGATGGCATTAACAGACATTCCGATTCTGGTGGACTGCGGAAAGACGTGTGTCAGTTCTTAAGGATTAAAACATCCCTCTTTATCATCAACAGATCCTGAGCAATAAATAAACAAATATACCTGAAGAAGCTCCAAAGTCATGGGGACATTGCGTAACTCCTTCAATAGGTCTAAAGCCCCGGCCTGCAGAGGAGAAATGGGGAAAGATTTAGGAAAATTACTACAACCCATCTAACAATGAAACTCTGCTGTTTTATTGTGCTTGCTCATACAAAGAAGGAAATCAACTTCTGTACCAACATAATATTTCTCATAAAATGGGTATATTGTACATTATTTTTTCAACTATTTTATTTGGAGGTGTATGTTTGTAAAAACCCAAGAACATATTTAAAACACCAAAACAATTTATTTAATCTTAATGTGTTGTATTGAAAAAGTTCAATTTTGACCATTGATTTCACACTTTACCTCACAGAAATTAACTAAAACAGCTGTTTTATGTAGTAGACCAGAAAGACCCCAAAGAATGTTTTTCACCTGAACTGTAAAATAACACAAAATCACAAGTAAATTTTCAATAACTCAAGCACAGTACTTGAGCAAATGACCTAATAGGGTAACTAGACAATATTGCACACAATAGTTAGCCACAGATAAATCAATCCTATATTATGCGACTGTACAGTAGCAATACTGTAGTTTACAGCAGCGAGGCAGCTAAATGGTAAGACCAACTTAGCTAGCTATTTAGCTGATCAGCAATCACACAGGTGACTTAAGTCTAAACGATAAGAGTGTATGATAGCGTTATTTACTTTCATTTTTTCCCAGGTAATACTTTGCTAAAATGACCTTTTACAGAATTTTATTCTACCGCGAGGAACAAAGATTACAGTGGTTAGACGACTGCTATGCGGCTAACTGCTAGCAACATAGACTTGCAGGAAAGGGATGCTAGTTGTTTGCAACTAACCGGTTAGTCATAAAGTGCACGCATATGAGCTGTGAACCTGATTGTTGACAATATGCTTGTGGGTATTTGTAAAAAAATATAAACGCGCGAGTTTAAAATGACATTTGCGTGGAATCTTGTTAGTATAAAGCGAACTTAACAGAAGCTAGCATCAAACCTCACAACATCCCCGTTAGCGCTTAGGTTAGCAACACATCAACATTAGCACTGTCAGCTAACAGCGGGCAGGTAGGCATTCATTCCACTCAGACATCTCACCCCGTTCTTCTTCTGCGCCATTTTATCCATCTTTTTCGCGATTCTAATGATTTCCTCTTCCTCCTTCTTGCCCATATTGACTGAACTGGTGGATTCAAAATGATAAGGTGCAAGCCAAAAAGAGAATTCGCGACAAAGACCACGCCACTGAGGAGAAAGCGGCGGCGTCAACTTGGCGGACCGGGACCGCACACTGACCCCTCCGCTCTATGGCAGACCTGACTAGACGATGACAGCATACAATCGAGGGGAGTTAATCGAGAGGGAATGTAAGACAACACTTCTTGTTATTACCAAGTTATAATTGCCAGTAATAGCATATTTTTATTTAATATAAAATGTTATCTGAAACCCTATTATTTAATATCATTTTTATTTAATTTGCAGGTTTGAACAAATAAGTGTCAAGTTGCTATCATAACTTTTACTCTCAACAGTTTAGCAGCCCGTCTATAGATGGCGCCAAAGAGTCACTCCTGAAGAGATCGTGAGCTCCAGAAATGTTTTTGTTCTTATTTAACAATAACCGAATGCTTTTCATTACTATTGTAAAGTTTTAAATACTGTTTTTAAATCAGCATGTCCATTTACAGATTAAATAGCATTTAGGTTTTTTTGTTGTTTTTTTTTTTTTTTAATATAAATGCAGTTTAGAGCGTCACACTGATCATGACTTGATGACTGTATGGCAAATGAAGGTGGTGACCCATGTGTAACAGTTCACAGAGCTGGCACTCATTTGATCTTAGTCTGCTCTAATGTGGCTGCCATTGGCTGACCACTTTGGATCTTGATAATCCAAACTGGTCAGCATGTGACATTGGCTACCACTGGCAATACAAAGTTTGGCATTTGTCACAAGTTATTTGAATAATTCATCCACACCTGGTGATTTGCCTTATTTGTTTGCTCTGGACTCTGTGTGACCCTCACCACCACATCCACCAGTCAGGACTGCACATGTAAGTGGAAAACATTACCTTTAACTCAGTCAGGGCCAGTTGGGAACTGGTACACTGTCTGGTAGAATAGTGAAACAGCGCTCACCTCTGGGTGCAAATAGACTATTAGTGACCATTTTAAGGGCCAAACTTAAAATGTCTTTACAAATCGGTTCTGGATATGTCCTGCTGACATGCAGCATGAAATCTTACAAGTCCAAATACTGATGTGTTGTGTATTCTGAGGTCTGATAGTGGATTTAACAATACCTGCTGTGAGGTAAAAGTGCTTTCTAAAGACCTTATTCTGCCTCATGCTGTCAGCAAGTGCGCAAAATCTTTAAACTAATCCCTATTAGGCCAAGACCTCACAAATCTGATTAAGCAGGGTGCTTGCAAAGTTGAAATAGTCTGAGCCATCTGTGGTATCTGTTGTGAACTGGAAAAACTCACAAGAATTATATAGCATAGATATTTAATTTAGCTTCATGAACTTTCTCCCTGAAATTCTCACTATAGCATGCACTTAGCCTTTTATCTACACTGTTTTTTACATTATCTATTAGTGCTAATAAATGGACGAATTTATTATCAATGATGTACATAAATAAATGAATTAATTCATAAAATCTGAAAAATGTGGGACTAATTTAAAAAGTTGAGGTTTCCAGCAGAACCCAGAGGCAACAATGTAACTTTATTGGCTTTGAGGGGAAAAATATTGTCCTTCACCTTGACGAAAACATAAAATCGTTAAATTCAGGTAAACTATAAATATATATATCTTTCCAGTCTACTGCCATACAGTTTCTTTGTATTCCTTTTTTCCCTCTTACCTTATCTGCTGATCAAGTGTTAGCAAAGATTAAGCAAATTGGCCATGATGTTGCATGTCCCAAAATAGCCCTCGGACGCTGCTGAGAGGCTTTAACCAGAGCTCGCTGCAACAACAGAGGCACACTTTGTGTTGCTTTTGATTTTATAATTAAACAGAAATGCAAGTTATACGGTAAGCTTTATTCATCAGATCATTTCACATTTTTGCATTATTCAGTTATTTATTTTGTTACCTGCAGGATGTAATTTGTCTGTCTAGCTTGCATGATTGAGGCGTGTAAGGCCTGAGTTCCCTTTCACTTAGGCTTGCTGTTCACAGTAAAACCTTACTACATGAAGTTTAACGTATGACGTTCAGGTTTCGTTTAAACTGCTGGAGTATTTGCATGTTTGTTTTACGGTGTAGATTATGATTTTATTTAGTGATCTTTTAATAAAATGACAGGTATTTCTATGATCTTTCTCACCTCATTTTTATCAAGGAGTTGAGGCTAAATGACAAATGCTCCTTTGCACAATGAAGTGTAGCATTTCTTCAGGAAAAACCACAATGTTGTTCCCCTTGTTTTTACTCATAACACAAAGACAGAGCAAAATTCTTAAATTCAAGAAATTGGTGGGAAAAATAGTAGAAAATAAAACAAATAGTTATCACTTATTATAAAGAACTTTACATTTAAGTCAACATAGTCTAATATAATTATCAAGTCATTTATGAGACAGCTCACAATGTAATTTGTGTTTTTTTTACAATGATGGTTTAGTTTAGAGTTAAGAGTTGTGCAGTTTGTATGATTGCTTCCTTTGCAGAATTATACAACTGGAATCAAAATCTAATGAAAAAATACACAGATACACAGTCTGCTATTACTTAATGCTTAATAATTGCTTAGTTTTTTCAAAGAAATATTATTATATCACATGCTGTAATAACTAATATGCCATGTAAACAAAGGAGAAGGTTTTAGAACCTTATGAAAAGATGGTGCAAAATTTAATTTATGATCCTGTATTGTAGTTATTTGTTTGCACAAACAGCTGTATAATATGCCAAGAAATATGCCAAGAAAAACTTAATTCTCTTAATCATTTTACGTTTTTCTCTACAGCTACCTCCACAAAATATGA